>NW_009267230.1:109283-121829 GCF_000687185.1 Egretta garzetta | reverse complement strand
GCGGTGTCACCGGGGGTGTCGGGGCTGCCCCCTTCCACCCTGAAGCGCCTGGCGCCCCAGCGGTGCCGAGCCGGTGTGCACTGGTTTTAGTACCTCCGCGGTGTTAGTTCTTTAGTAAATATTTATGTCTAGTTTTGCGTGGCTGAAGGCCGTGTGAGCATTTCCGAGCTAATCTTTGCGTACGGTATTACACCATGGATAGCTTGGAAGTCTTCAGTGTTTTGCTGGGAACGCCTTTGAATTTAGAAGGGTCGTGTTTTAAGCTTGTTCTGGTTGCTTTATCTAATTCTCACGTTTGTTTTCCACAGTATGGATGGGATCACTCTGTTCACAAAAGGAAAAGACTCCCCCCAGTGAAAAGGTCTTTGGTGTACTACCTGAAAGGTAGAGAGGTCAGGATGCAGAATGAGTCCAGCTATCACCGCCTGTTGCACGGATATGCGGCCCAGCAGCTTCCCAGCCTCCTGAAGGAGAGAGAATTTCACCTCGGAACCCTTAATAAAGTGTTTGCCTCCCAGTGGCTGAACCACCGACAAGTGGTGTGTGGGACAAAATGCAACACAGTAAGTTCTGCCTCACTGTTTCTCTCCTCTTTCTGAATTACTCCACCCCCAAAGTACTGTAATTGAAGCATGTAGACCTCCAAGGAAAATGTTAGGAAGTAATTAGGAGCAGAGCAGACTCAAAATCGCTCACAGTTAATTTTGAATGGAGGTAGTGCTTAATGATGACCGTTCTCATCTGAAAATATGGTGCTGTGCAGATGGCTGCCGACCTGTACGTGAAGTCTGTGAGGCCTGGACCTGTACCTCAGTGTAGCATCTGTCTAATCTTCACAGAGCGGTTTACATCTATTTGCAGGATGGAGAACAACAGTGGGGTTGGACCTATGGAACGGTGCTAGCTTTGCTAAATGGTAGCTATCGTGCCTGGCAGAAGTTGCTAGTAAGACTCTCATTATGCTCAGTCTCACGTGGTTTGGTTTCAGGTAGGGTTCTGTGCTGGTGATTTTGAAAAGTTGCTGCAAAGCTACAAACTGTGGTTAAACTCAAGATATTTGTCAGAGTAGCTAGAAATGTTCCAAGCTTAAAAAATGAATTTCAGATCTTCAGGATTATCCTGGCAGCAGGAGGCTTTCATGCAGTAGCTCTTAAGAAGCAAGGCCTAGCCAGGTAGACACAACAATCTTTTAACAGGAATAAGCCTAAAATAGAATCTTCGTGCACGTGTGTTTATCGCTTCAGCCGGTCAGCAGCCAGCGCTGTTTGTGGAACAGCTTACAGGAGACAAACGCCTGCTGAAACACAAGCTCTGAAAAATCTTGCTTACTCTAGCAAGATGACTGCATGTTTTATAGGGCTGCAACAATTTTGCTGTGTTCTGTAACTTCTGTACTTTCAGCGCTGCTGCAGGAAAGATAAATGCGCAACTGTGTTGTTAAACACAACCTTGCAGAAAATTGTTTGGGACCAAACAATCATGGAACTGGACAGGGATTCAACCATATTGTTGTTCCCACTGCATATGCTGCAGCAAAGTGTATCCTTCCATAGCTAGACTTAAGGTTACAGACAGACCTTGTCTTTTATTAAGCAAAATACAGTGATAACAAAAGAAGTCACTTCAGCATTGTGAAAGATTGCATGTGAATTATGAATACTGCAACAGCTTTAGCTTGGTTGCTTTGTGTTCACATTTGAACAAGTAGAGCGTTAAACTCTACACTCTAATTATGATATTTTCTCTCTCATCTCCTGAGTAAGCAACTTAATAACGAAGAATTCCTTTGCTGATGCTCATATGCAGAAGATGCGGCATTTAAGTTGGGAATAAATCTGAAACAACTTGGTTGACTTTAATGGGGTTTGCTGCACTGGAGTTGCACATAATTAAAGTTAATGCAACAGAAAAATATAAACCATAGCAGTTATTTTAATCAAGGCTTGAATGTGGCACTGAGAGTTTTTAGCATTTAATTTATAAATTGCCCTTGGCTATCCTGTACCAGAAGGATTCACTATTTTTAATAACAAAACAAAAATATACTCCTGTCAGAGACAGGTAGGTTTGGTTTTAGTCACTTGACAGTACTAGTCACTATAAACACTGATGAGAATATGGAGCGCTCTGTCAGTTGGTCATTTCTGATGAGGATTATAACTTGTTCAGTTATTTGGGGTAACTTTTTATACTTAAAAATATTCCTGGGTATCATTGTGTATATGAAATAACTTTATCGTTCTCCAGTGGATCCTTGTACTCATAGGCAGCCAGCTGTAAATTAAATATTTGGGTTTCTTAAAATGCATGCTTTTTCTGGTAGATTTAGAATTATGGAACCTATACAAGCATTCAAATGTCTAAAAATTCAAACACAATCACCTGTGCTTTTCTGAGGCAAGATTCATGTTTGCAACAGTCTCCTAGATCTTGTGTGCAATGGGCTTCTTAACGTTTTTCAAATTCAAATGAATGAGCATCTCAATTACTAAAGGCTGATACCGTAAAGTCTCAGAAGAAGATATAGTCTGTAATCAGCTTCTTCTGTTCAAGCTGCTTAGAGAAACTTTGAGACTTACGTAGGAGACAAGCTTACGCAAACGAAAACACTGAGCATGAGATTGCTGTAGTTTTCTTCTTTTTTTTTTTTTGTTCTATTTCGGGAAAAGACAAGGAATAAAGCAGCTTCTAAAAAGAAGTTCCAACAATCTTTTGGAGCTTCTTTTGTTCCCTTAGTTCTGTGTATCTGTTCAGGACATAATTCTTTTGCTAATTGTGAACTTAAGGATGAAAAAATACAAGAGCTGTAGATTATTCCCTAAATACAAGAAGCTTATTAGTTTCCAGTGGTTTGAGAAGATAATTGCCTGGAATCTAATATTTTTGTTTGCCTTTTTTTCACCCCCCTCAGGCAGGCCTGATAGATGTATTTGAGTTTCAAAACTTCCTTACCGAATAGTGTCTTCTGTTTTCTCAGGTGGCTTCTCCAAGGCATGGATGGGTTGGTTTCTGAATGCTAGCTGATACCTTTTCTCTTTCTGATGATTCATTTGTTGCCTTGGATGCCCTGCTGTAAATCACCAGCTCTGGTTTCTTCTTAGAGACTTTTAATTTGTTCAGGAGATCCTAGGTCTGTTCTGTGCATCTCGTATGATTATAGCCTAGTCTTGTAGTCCTGGGGTTGTAGTGGTGAGAATGCAATGCACAGTTACTCTTCCATCTGTGAATATGGACTCTCTATGGGGAAAATGATTTCCACTTGCTTTGCAAGTTAACTTACCTTCTGACTTTGCGCGTGTAAAGAAAAATGACAAAGACTACTCATTTCTGATCCCAGGGAGGGAATGAGAGGCCATGCTCCCGCAGTTTGTAAGTCAGAGTCCACTGATGGGCTCTGATGCCTTTAACTGGCACTTGCATTCACCTTTTCTTCAGTGGCTTCTGAGTAAATAGCCAGGTGCTGTTTCTTGTCTCATGAGCATGTGTTTTTCTGTCAGCTGCATGTGATACCCAAGCCTGTCCTCAGAGTCCAATAGTTTCCATGCCAGGTATGGTGTGGGTGGTAGAGATGCCCTTTAGCAGGTGAAGTCTCTCACTTCTCCATCCTTTGCCATCTGCTGACACGTGTTAACTGTCTGCCAGCCTCCTGAAATTAAAGACAGAGGACAAGACACAAATAAAAACGGGTGAATGTGATTTTGGCAGTGAACAAATTCAATGACATCAAAGTGCGTGCCCATTAGCTAGTAGTGCTTCAGAGTCTCTCAGCAAGGTGCAGTGCCTGATTACATGGTCTTGTCTCCAGAAATGTGAATTCAGAGTCAGTCAACTCGCTGGCTGCTCTTACTGCTGCTCACTTCAGATGGTTTCTTTATGTTCTGGATTGTTTCTCTCTGGACCCTTTCAAGGAGGATGTGTTAAGGCCATTACCCACTTGTGTCACCTGTACTGCACAACCTGTGAGTAGGTTTTGTGCTGAAGATAAGTGTGTGCTCTGATCTCCACTGGAAAGGAGATGTACCAGGTTGATAGCTTAGCCTTTAAGGAACTGGTGTTTCTTAGGGACTTGGCATATATTAGTAAATCTGTGTGCTGTAGAATGGAAGAACCTTATGCCAAGTGTTTTACAAACATGGAAAAGAGAGATGCTCACAATCTGAATAAAAGGCAAGACTGAGAACTGAGAAAAATCAAACAGTGCTACTCCGTGTGACCAGTGATGGTATTGGTGTAATAATACTGTAAGCATTGTCTTGCTTCTGTTGTTTTGTTAGCAAAAAACCAAATTTGAAGGAGAACAATGATGTCATTTTCCAGCTTGGCTGAGAGTGAAATTTTTGTGACCAGCTTCAGCTGGTCTGGAGTTGTGCTGTTGCAGAGCGGGATGTTCCCACCTGCTCGTTCTTGCTGGCACTGATGGGCGTGTGGCTGGGGAGTCAGCTGGATCAGCTGGCTGCTTTGTGTTCTGGCGGGTTTTCTTGTAGGGTTAGTTTTCACCAAAGGCAGAGATATGATCCAGATGACCTCGCAGCTACCTGAGCACTGGTTGCTGTCACAGGGGTGGTGAGACTGACTGGGTGGGTGAGGAAGAAGCACGTGGTTTCTCAACGACTGGCTTAAGCCAATTGTGAAAATTTGTTGCAGTTGGTTCTCTCTTAGTGACTCTTTTTAGCAAGGCAATGTGTTTATCTTGGGTTTCTTACAAATGTTAGTATGAATGACAGGAATGTGCCTGTGATTTCTGAGAGCAGCATGCGAAGAGTTGGGGTGCAGTGTGAATTGTGAGCGCAACTTCTGTGAAGGATAAGCAGTCTGTCCTGCACGTTCTTTGTGCCTTGTAAATCTCTGTCCATCCTGCTTGTGTAATAAAAACGTGCTGTAGTGCAGGGTAGCACCCTTTGGTTTTGTTCTGGTTGATTAGTACGATCAACTAAAAGGTAGTGCTGCCTGTTCATGTGCTGTTCTGTGTGCAGGGGCAGTGGCAGAGGGCACGAGAGAGTCTATGTGCTGCCTTGAAATGGCATTTCATAGTCCTGTTTTTTAATCTTGCTCTATGAAGTCAATGCTTTCAGTTAAAGATCCATGGGAAGGGCATTTGCATTTAATGAACTGGTAACTTTGGTTGTGGTGGTTTGTTTCTTTTTTTTTTTCCCCATAAACTGTTGTCTCCGAAGGGCAGGTCAAAAAATGGAAGTACACTTTACGCAAGAGTCCGGCAAACAGTATTGTATATAAGAGAAGGATGGATTTTGCAGTTCATACTCTGGTTGTCAGATACTCAATTCCCTACCACAGTCTTTAGTTTTGGCAAGTTGATTAATGAAGTTCCTTAGTCAATGAAGTGGGGCAATTTCTCGATTAAGTTGATCATAAACAGTTTGAAAAGGGGACAGCCACATAGTAATTGTATGGGAGCCATTTGCCAAAATTACTTCTTACCACTTCTGCAAACCAAAAGGAAACTAAACATGCAACTAGTAATCTCATGGGGTGTGAAAAGCAGGGCCAGATCATAGAGGGAAGATTAGTTTCTTTCTGTCATGTCATCCAGCCTGTTTCCTTGTTAGAACAAGGTTGTCCCACAGAGGAGATGACAGCTGAGACTGCTGTGTTTCTCAGGGATGGAGTGTGGTCCCTGGACTTTTGGCAGATGGCCAAAGCAATCCTGGCTTGGTAAATCCTGGATGTCCAGTTATTTGGCACACTAATGGCTGGCATGTATACATCTTACTAGCAGGAAGAACTGAATTATGTGCAAGACTTAAAATCAAAGGACAAATACGCACAGTTCACTGTTGGAGGCTGGTGGGGGTTTATTGCATCCAAGAAGAGTTTTTGTGGCTGGTCTTTAGTTTCTGTGGAACAAGTAGCTGGAAAAGAAGTTCTTATTCCTGCTTGAGGTGAAGAAGAAAAAAATGTATAGTTCAGCCGTCAGAACTCTGTCAAGAGTCTTAGAGTCCAGGCTGCTTTGGAGTTACTCGCTGATGTACTTATTTCAAGAGTAGCGAAGGTACCAGTTTCCTTGGAAGAAGCATGCCAATTTCTGTTTTTTTCTTCAGATTTATGTCATAGTATGCTGTGGTTTTGCCTGCACTTGTTTAAAAGCAGTCAAATATTTTGTACTTATTTACTGTAGTGTCTTTAAAAATCTTAAAACGGTATTTGAATTTGCTGTGTTCTTAGCAGGGTACCTATCTTGTTTCTTAGTATTTCTCCCTTTTTGGCTTTAGAAGTGTCTAACAACTGGTTGGCTTCTCCTGGCTTCTGTTTGCTGAATTTACCAGGAAGATTTCCTGGCAATCAGTGGTGCAGCTTGCAAGTGTGAGCTTCTGACTTCCTGTCCTACCCCAGGTGATGCAAGAGTCCTAGCATATGCAGACAGGGTTTGCTTATTTTATTCCAGGGTGGTGGTGGATGTTTTTAAACTACACAGTGTGCCAAGTTCCTTACCAAGCAAAGGGAGAAACTACTGCTTAAAACTGCACAGCTGAAACTACAAAGCCAGTTCCTTAACTGTGCGAAATTTCTTGCTCTAAGAGCAGTTGCTGTTCTGGTTACAGCAATACTATGCAACTGGAGGGGGAGAGTGCAGAAATGACAAAACAATTCAAGGGCTAACAATGGATTAGAGTGGGGTATGAGCAGGTGAAAGCACTGCAAGAAATACGTCCTGTTGCTGCTTCTGAGAATATCTTAATTTGGAAACTTGTTACAGGAAAATCATGTTGAGGTTGAAGATCCAGGGCAGAAGTGTGAGAGTCTGATGCTTCAGCATTGTGTGTTTCCAAGTTCTTTCTACCTTTTCAGCCCAATTAGTTTAGAGTTTAGCTAAAGGAGTTTTGCATTAGAGTAAGTCTTTATTAACCTTGTATCAGGCACAGTTGTATGACAGTGGTGTCAGACTGAAGAATAGGAAGGGTTTTTCATTTCAGTCCTCACACCTGTTGACATGCTCTTCAAAATGTGAATCTCTCACAGCTCAAGTACAATTTTCTGGAGTCCATGTACATCCTGAGGTGTGGATGTGTTTTTCTAATTAGCACTTCTGGTGACAGCTTTAGGACCTGCAGATGACACTTAAAAGCCTTAATCTTAGGTATTTATTTATTAATTTAACTGATTTTGGGGTGGTTTTTTAGCAGTTGAAGGAGGATAAGGGAGGGAATTGGGTGTTTCTGCTGGAAGGAAATACTGAGGAGGAAAAGAGGGTATGCACTCATAGGGGAAGGATAAAAGAGGGTGAGAGGAGACGGAATTACTGGTCCTGATCCTACAGTGCAGGAGTTAGTTTTCAGGGATGTGGCTAGGGCAGAGGGGCTCCTGCATGCACCATGTTTTTACCAGCTGCTTCAGGCAGTGAACTGCATTGTAGGGCTTGGGAGAAGTGAGGCGTGCCTCCCTCCTACTCAGCTGCACTTGAGCTGTCGCCTGACCTCACACCTGCATGCAAAATAAGGAACTAAACATGAAAATTCAGTCCCTGTAGGAACTGTGCAAGACTGTCTACAGAGGAAGATCAGTTGTGCGTTGAAGGTGGTGCATAATTCTAGACACAACACACAGATAGTGATGAATGGATTTCAGCTTTCTCTGCAAAATGAGTTTAACGTACCACACTTCATCAGGTTTTGATGTGACATTGATATTCTGCTAGTTCAGTACATCAACAATAATAGACGTGCTGCTAAATTTTCTTAGGTTTTTGGCGCATATTAAAGAACAGATCTATAGTCTGTGAGTTCACCAAAACCAACTTGAATGTACAAGTCTTCTCTGAGAACCTCTAGATTTCTCTTCTGTCCTTCTAGAAATGTCTGGCAAAGGATTTCAGAACAATTTATTTGAAGCATGTATTTTTTTAATTACACTGGGGTTTTTTGTTGTTGTCTTCTCCATCTTCAGTTTACTTCCAGAGGCTTTGAGACAATGTTCCTTGGTTATAGAAGGAACAAACCTAAGGGGGGGTGGAGGGGAGAGGATGGAATTTAATTATAATCCTGGGCTATGATACTATATCACTTTCCTTAGCGCCAAGTCAGCTTCAGATCCTCCATTTCCTTGCTTCATTCGTGTTCCCCCACAGGGCTTTGTCCCCTCTGTTAGACCTATTTGACTGTTAGTGCAGCTGCCCTCTGAACAACGTCTGTGAAATGATCCAGCACAAGAACCTCCCAAATGAAAGCGCACTTTGGCAGGTGACGTAAACCTTTGTTCTGGTTTACATTGCAACCCTATGGTCATACATGTTTGAACTGACATAACTCTGGGTATAATGATGTCTGTTTGAAGAGTTGTAAGGCTTTATAACTGAGTGTTCTGCTAAGGGGATGGTCACTTAGAGCTCCAACTTCCCATCTTTTTGCAGGATAAGGTATGTAGCTAATATCTTTTTTTAGATATTTGTATCGGAAGTACTATATTTAGTTACTGTTCTCTGTGTATCACCAGAAAATAAACTCCAATTATATAAATTTATAAAGTGTCAGTTTGCCAAAGCCAGAATGTCCTGGTAGGTATCTTATCTGGGAGGCAGGAGACTTGTGCTAACTGCCATGGACCTTACTGTCTGTTTTGAGGTGGGTGTCCTCACTGTTGTTTTCCTGTTTCCCTGTACAATATTGCTTTGTCACAGAATTGAACAGGGAAAAGTTTTAGATTTGAGGGTTTTTCTTAGATGGGAAACCCCCCACGACAATTTTCTCTCTTCTCTCTTCTGTTGCTGTGAAAAACAAATGGGATGATTGACATAAATCCCACTGTAAATAAGTGAGTTTACTTGTTTTAAGAAGGAATTTATGCATTTTTCAGCCATACTTGCAGTATTTGTGGATTCCAACTTGAAAAGAATGTAATTTCAAAAGAGGAAGGATATTTGACCATCTTGTTTTTCTTACCTGTTTGACGATGACTTACACCTTCTGTTTTTTTCCCCAGTTATTTGTAGTAGATGTCCAGACCGGTCAAATTACCAAGATTCCTATTCTGAAAGATCGTGAACCCGGCATGGTGAACCAGCAGGGTTGTGGTATTCATGCCATTGAGCTCAACCCCTCGAGGACCCTTCTAGCCACAGGTGGAGACAACCCCAACAGTCTTGCAATTTATCGTCTGCCTACACTCGATCCTGTCTGTGTGGGAGATGTAAGTGGGGGCATTCATGGGAAGTTTATTCTGTCACTTATAGTGTGTACTCTGAAGTGCATAAGGTCAGAGCAAGGTTACAATTTGGGAGTCTTGCAGTGGAGAGTGAATTTCTGAAAGCTAGAAAACATACTCAGTTAAGCAGTCTCTTTTAACAAGATGTCTTGAATATTGGTGAGTACACAAATATGTGAGGTGATTCTCGGGGTTCTGAGTCGTTTCTTCTTCCTCGCCCTCATTCAGGTCTACTTCAGATTACTTTTAAGCACTGAAAATGTAACAAAATCCTAAATCTTAAAGTCTAGTTATGGTGGTGACCTCTGAAACTAGTTTTAGTGAAAAAGCTCTTTTGAGAAATTGAAAAGATGATCTAAGTTGTTCAAATTTTCCTCTTCTCAGTGCAGCTTATGTATGTATTATTCCAGAGGTGGAACTTGGCTTTGAGGATTAGTTCTAACCCAGTGGTTTTTGGCAGTCTTAGAGACTCTGATACTGCTTATATTTCTGAAACATCGTGAGGCCTTTTTAAAATAGCCAGTCTTAAACAGAAAAAAGGCTGAAACGAGTATGGTGGAGTCCTGTAAGCATTTCTCTCTCATTTCTCCTTTTTGATTCGGGACTTCACATAGGCCTTAACTACAACAGCAGAGGTCAGGTCAGAGTTTCTGCAGTAGCAGATAACCAGCTGCAGAAAGGCTTGACTCTGAAGATTTGTATGACTTGCTATTCATTTGTGCACTGCTGCAACTTTGCAGACCGAACTAGAGCCTTATGGTCTTCCTTTCCCCATAGGTTTCTCACCTGCTAAAGAAAAGATGCTTGAAGTGATAGTCTTGAAAAATTAATCTGTAGGTCATATATTGTAAACATAAAAATGTGGTTACTTTTTATAGTAGGGATGTGCATCAGAGAACCTTAAAGTATGTGGCTACTTTACAGAAGAACACTGTTTTCAAAATGGAAAATCTTAAGTCCTTAGTACTGAGATCAGTTTGTCCTTGGACTTTTTTTCTATTGCCTAATTGCTCTCTATTAATTACACACTTCAAAATAAAAAAATAAAAAAAAAATTACTGTTGGGTACTTAAACTGTTCCAGCTTGATATGGGAATCTTATCTGTAAGGTTTTAATGTAGGTCTGTCCTCCTGAGCTTGACCTAAAAATCAAAGTGAAAAATACTTGTCTGCTTTGGGACTACTCTAGAGTATAATGGCACAGAAAAATATGTCCTTTGTTTTTTTTTTTTAGGATGGACATAAGGATTGGATATTTTCAATTGCGTGGATCAGTGATACTATGGCTGTTTCTGGTAAAGTCAATTTTTTCTCTCTCTTTTTTTGTTTTTCCCCCTTTACAGAATTTTATACTGATGTTCAGTGCTTTATAGGTCTTAGGGAAGCACCTTTAAAACTGAAACCACTTGGAACTACCTTGGCTATTTAAACCCTTTTTGGTCTTAGTACAGTGCTTAATTTTATTTGTCTCTGGTCTAGATTTGATTTTTCTAGTATCAGAGGGAATATTACTGCCTTTCTGGTAGGTGTTGTGATGAGAGGATATCTAAACACAGTGAATTACAGGGAAGGATTCCACACAAGAATAATAATTTCAAGAGGCATGTTGGTTATCAGTTAATAACTGTGGAATACAGCAGAGCGGCATCGGTTTCCTGAAATCTTACAAAAGACATAATTAATGAAAACTGTTTGGTTTGTGTATGTGCGCGTGTGTGTGTGTATATGTATATGCACATATACTGTGGCAGTCAATACAGAAGGCTGTAATAGACAAGGTCAGTTATTGACTTTTTAGTAACTACTTGGACAATCTGTAACTTCATAAGTATTACTTAAGGCAGTAATACTAATATGCTATTGCATTAATTTAGTAGTTTACTGTCTTTCTGTGCTGACAGGGTATAGTGTTCTGTACAGGGAGGTGTCACACTGCAGGTGACAGAAAATCGTAACAGTCTCATATAAAAATCAAATACACAAATTGTTAGTTCAGTAAGATTTTTTTTTTTTCAATAAACAAAAAGGTAATCCTGGAATTTGATTTTGAATTTAATATAAAGCTTGATCCTTGCAAGCCTCCAACCCAAATATCTGCATTAAAAAACTGTTGTCAGCTAGTAAGCTTGAAGAGAACAGCAGAGGTGATTGCAGATATCCAAGGGAAAGATAAGAACCCAGTGGAACAGAGGCACAGCATGTGAGATTGAACTGCGTTGCTCTCAATGCTTTCTGCATGCTCAAGGTGTGCGTAGAAGACTGCCATGTCCTCTGTTGTATGATGCTTACAGGAGGATGTAGGTTCTAGTTTCCAGACCTGAGACACCAGGTAAAACTTGTTGAAAGCAATGAGCAAGTCTGATTGCTAAATTGAGTTCTTCAGAGCTTTGCTGGTGATCCTAATTAGGAGAAAACAAAGACGACTAACATCTGATGTTGTTTTAATCTTAAAGATTTCAGTTACATCTGTATCTGCAGCTGTGGAGCAGAAATATTTGAACTCCAAACATTGAGGATATAGCAAATACCTTTATCTGAATTAAGAAACTAAATGCAAAATTTTTTTGTGACTTTCTTGGGGCAGGTTACATGCCACAGGAAGAAAAAAGGGCATTTGGTCCCATGCCAGATCACGCTGATCACGTAGCCTGAGGTTCGAAATTTGGCAGTGTATTTTCTCACTGCTGTCAAAACTGTTAAGAGAGGACTAGGGGCTTGATTATTCCTCTTGCTTGTGTTAACTTCAATACGAACAAGGCAGGGCTCTGCTTCTAAAACCTTCATCAGTGTGTTTCAGCAATCCACAAGCATAGAATTAAACTCTTGACTAAGCAGCCATAGCTCAGGGAGAATGCATCAGTCCGCTCAGTTGTACTGGCCAGACAAAAAGATTTCCATGGCAGAAGCTTCAGAAGGGAGGAATAGTTCCCAGGCTGGCATGAGCCTAGGATAACAGAAACAATACTGTCCTTGGCTTCAGGACTAACCAGCTGATTTTGAGAAGTTTAGAAATTCTACTGCTGGGTATTCAGCGTCCTTAACAAACAAGATTAGGTGCCATTAAAAACCATCAGCATGTAAATTGACTGGCAGGATGTAGTGTCATGTGCTGTCTACTGCTATGTGGTGCCATTAGGAAGCTCCTTTTGTATTTGGCTGTAGTAGGTGATGGTGGCAAATGACTGAATCCCTCTGTGAGGGTGCAAAGCCATCTCTGCTGTGCATTGCAACAAGACTTTTTGCTTAACTAGCTTTGCAGTTTATTCCCTATGATGTGCCAAAGCCTATAAATGTAATAGTCTGATGTAGATATTTATTTTTTTCTGGCATTTTCCAGACATGAAATATTTCTTATGCATGTCCCGGGTGAGGAGGGATGTGTTTTTCACA
>NW_009267230.1:103792-109265 GCF_000687185.1 Egretta garzetta | reverse complement strand
TGCATGTCAAATCTGTCAGAGCTGACTTAGATGGAAGTGAGTTGCCGACATACCAGAAGGGATGGGTATAGGGCATTGGATTAAGCCTACGTTGGTCTACAAACCGAAGACATTCAGCTTTTCTCATCCGGTCTTGTTACTCTCACTGATTTGTATTTTGGATTAATATCTTCAAATTCAGTAGGAAAATAAAACGAGTTCTTGCTTGTTCAGCCTCAGTTCCTGTTTTACATTCTTTAAACAACAGGTTGTATTGGTTTAAGAAAAATAATTTAAAAAATAGATTTGGTATAAATTGGTACAAATTGTGGTTTAAAACAGTTGTTTCTATGTAGTTCATAAATGTATGTGTACATATCTGTAAGCATACTGGCAGAAATCAAATTAACCCAAACTGGCATAAACCCAGCTGAGTTTTCTTGGAGGTTTTTATATTGGCTTAACAGACTGTCAGTCTCAGCCTTGGTAAGCCAGGCTGAATGTGTAGGCTATTCAGTCACCTCTGAGTTTATTCTAGATGTGAATCTCTTAATAGTGATTGTTGTACAGGATTGTGTCTTTTGATGCATCCTGATGAGTTTGAAAACAGATGAGGTGGTCTAGCTGCTTGTAGAACATGTAGACAAACCAGTTGACAATGAGTTAGCAATGCTATGAATTTTACAGCTCAGTAGCATCATGGTTTTGACATGTGGAAAACAGACTCCACAATCTGTAAGATTGTAAAGTAGGTATGTTTATTCAGCGCTGGGCAGCACAGGGGGTAGTCCCACCAAAGTTGTGTTTCACAGCTTGTCCCGTTTATATGTAGCAAAGTGTTACATATACATGAAGTTTCCCAGTACGCCTATACGTAGGCATAACCTGTCCCTGCTTCGTATTAAAATTCGTTTCAAGAGGTCATTTCCATAAGTCCCTCCCGACTGTGCATGCTCTGTGATTTGAGTCGGTGGTCTTCAGGGGTCGTTTACTTCATCCACTCCTCTTCTTCACCTTGTCCTTCTGGTGAACTCTGGCTTCTACCTCCCTTATTCCACTGTCAGAACAACACAGCTGGTACCAACTGGCTCCCCATCCTTGGCTATCCCCATATCGACAAAGTGCCAGACACTTTGTTCTCCTACGTGCCTTCCAAGGCCTGTAACAAAGATGGGCCATCTCCTACTAATCTCTCCTCTTCCACATTCCCTACAGTGTTAGTTTCTTATCTATAGTTTACTTCATATGATTAGTAAGTTAATCTAAAACACAATGCTAGCAATTTAAGATGGATCTACAGTTGGCTTCACAAAGGTCCTTTTGTTAACCCTTTAGGCTTCCTTCAGTTTTGTTAATAATAATTAATATATAGGCACCAACAGTGTGTTCAGTTAGATTAATAGTGTCCTTTCTTCCTTTGAGACCCTACTGTTTATTCCTTTTTTTAAAAGGGGAGTTATGTATATGTGAAATCAACTATTTATTTATGGACTGTTCATTCAGGTTCCCGGGATGGTTCAATGGGTCTCTGGGAAGTCACAGAGGATGTGTTGTCCAAAAGCGATGCCAGGCATAATCTCTCTCAAGTTCCTGTCTATGCCCACATAACACACAGGGCTCTGAAGGATATCCCCAAGGAGAACACCAATCCTGACAACTGCAAAGTCCGAGCATTGGCTTTCAACAATAAGAACAAGGTCAGTAAGATAAGCAAGACAGTTGAGGAGTCCTAAAACTGTCCATATGTATTAAGAAAAGAAAAAAAAGTATTCTAAATCAGAAATACTGGAGAAGCAACGTAATATTTTTCCCTGATCGTTTTGCATCCTTCTCATGAGATGGTTGTCTTTATTTGCTATGTCTGTTTCTGCCCCAAGTGAATGGCAAGTCCAGTAGAAGACAAAATCGTGTTTCCAGAAGGAACAGTTTTCCCATTGATTTGATTTTAGACTTGCACCTTAAAGGAGTGGGGGGAGGGGAAGGGAAGTGTTTACAAGAAGCAGATAAAGCACTAAAACACCTCTTGCAGCTTGAGTCCCGCTGTTGAGTGCTCTTGCTGCTTTCCTTCCCCTTTGGTGAAGACCAGCTAACGTTCAGGCAGTTCCTGTTCTGAGGGCTGAAATGTTACTGGATTGCACAACAAGTGAGGTGACTGACACACAGGGCGGGCACCAGTGCTTGCTTCTGTGTTACTTTGGTGGTGTTTGACTAACAGTAAAGGACAAAAAAGTTAACTCCCCCATGTTGATCTCTTTGTTATTACCACTGGGAGTAGCAATTTGTCCTCAGCTACTTTTCTTTCTGTCCTCAAAGGAAGGTCTGAAGCAAAGGTGAGTGTGCTTTCAGAAGCACAGTGCTCCTGTGGGCTTTATTTTTCTCTGTAGCTGTTAATTGCTTCTCTGTGATGGAGACTTCATGTAGCTTTTTCAGTAGACTATTGCCTGGAAAGAAATCTTTGCTTCAGGGTCAGAATCAGTGTGGGAGCTGCTGAAGAGAATTGCCAACTCTAGCTTGCACTGTCTAATAATTCAGTATTTGGTTGTCCAACAAGATCTATACTTGTGAAAATTATTTTTTATTATTTACTGTTTTATTAATTTTTATTCTACCTGGCACCTTTGTGCTGTATTGTGAAGTGGGTGTTGGCCTCTTCTCCCAGGTAATGGGCGATAGGACAAGGGGAAATGGCCTCAAGTTGCACCAGGGGAGGTTTAGGCTGGACATTGGGAAAAACTTTTTTCACCGAAAGGGCTGTCAAACACTGGAAGGGGCTGTCCAGGGAAGTGGTGGAGTCCTCAACCCTGGAGGTATTTAAAAGCTGGGCAGACGAGGTGCTTAGGGACATGGTTTAGTGGTGGGATGGCAGGGTTAGGTTACCAGTTGAACTTGATGAGCTTAAAGGTCTTTTCCAACATAAATGATTCTGTGATTCTATGAAGATTATTATAAAGTGAAAATTTATCTTGATAAGCATGTACTGGATTACGGATGAGTTCAATCTGGAGTATGCAGCCTGCCTAGTAGAGAGTGTGAGTTTGAAAGGTCATCTATAATACAGAAAATAACTTTTTTTTTTTATTTTATTTTTTTTAATAGGAGCTGGGAGCTGTTTCCCTAGATGGGTATTTTCATCTTTGGAAAGCAGAGCACACACTATCAAAGGTGCTTTTCTGTTTGTTGGTGTTAAATTTCAAAAAATGCTTAGCAGTTAAGGCTGTGCAGTATTCATCGCCTTTAACTGCTTGAAGAGCAGCAGTGTTTGTAAAGCACTAAAAACTTTATGTCCTAAAATAGCCTAAAAATTGGAAGTTGAGGAGAGAAAGTCCTCACTTCCCTTATTTTGGAGGGTGGGAAGTACTCTTAACTGTCTGCCAGTTCTGGGTGAGCTGAAGTGAATTGTTCCATAGAATATGATGGATGTTTGATTAGCAGTGTTCATAAAGAAAGTTGCACTTTTTAAAGTGTAATTGCAGATCAAATCCAGACGTATCTAGGCCGGTGTATGAGGTAAGTTTTTTCAGCTGAGAGCAGATGTATATGTACACCTGCTGAAGAAATAACAGCAGCTTAGAAAGATATAAAACAATTTGCTGTAATGTTCATTTTTCTTTGCATAATATTTTGCTTTGACCTTTATAAATCTCAGTTTGGTTCAGATAAGTTACCTTTCTCCTTCAGTTTTTTTTTTTCTCTGCATCAGGCTGTTGCTTTTCTCTTAAGTTATGTTTTTGTTGTGAACTTACTTTTTAGCTGCTTTTTGGTTTTTTTTTTTGTTTTTTTTGTTTTTTTTTTTTTCCACTGCAGCTTACTTGAACATAGCTTACGGAATTGTTCTATTGATGTCTTGCTCTTTTCTCGTAATGGGTTGATTCTTATTTCTTCTGTTTCCAGTTACTTTCCACAAAGTTGCCATACTGCAGGGAGAACGTGTGTTTGGCTTACGGTCAGGAGTGGTCAGTGTATGCAGTAGGATCACAGGCACATGTCTCCTTTCTGGATCCCAGGCAACCTTCTCACAACGTTAAATCCGTCTGTTCCAAAGAACGAGGCAGTGGTAAGAAACTTGTCAAAGGGTGCTTCACATGGTTTGCTTGCAGAAGTAGTTATTAAGACTGCGGTAAGATAAGCTTTTACTAAATAGGAAGGGCTTTTCATGTGATAGACTAAATCATTAATAGTATATGTATGTTTTACTTTTATGACAGTATTCCTTGGGCAATCAACAACCCAAACTTAAAAGTAACTCTGAAATCTAATGATAGACAACATTAGTGCTTTTATGATCAACTAAATTGTACACCATCCAGGTATTACTGAACTTTTAAATGTAGTTTCACTTGTTTTTTACTGTGTCTTATTCTGTTTTACTTCATCTCAAAGCAAATCTAGTCTTTGTACTGCTATTAATACTGTCTATTCTTGCATTTTTCTCTGGGAACAGGGAAAAAATCATGTTTTCTACTCTGTGCTATCACGCTGGGAGTCTGTGCTGTAAAATTACGTTGTGCTTTTAAAGCCATGAGTGAGACTCTTTATTTTCAATGTGTATTTATTTGCTTTAAATATACAAAAGCTAACTCTCTTAAAAAAAATGCAGATTTGAGTGCTGTTTTCCTTTTCTGATGAAATATGGATGGATAAAATATGTCAAATCAAACCTTACACCAGGGCCAAGTGTGAGGGCTTGCAGGGTGCCATGGTCCCATAAGCTTCTTCCTATACCCTTTATTTTCAAGTATGAGAAGGCACTGTGCTGTGATGCCCATTTTAAACCATATTAATCCCAGACTAGTAAGTTGCAGTCCTTATTTAGCTTGGGTCTAGGCATCATCTCTTTGTTGAGCAAGTTATCAGAAGAGAATGTGTGTAGGCAAGGATTAGGAAAGATTTATGTGGTTACTGGAGTTTGAACGGTGCTGTCTAGATAAATGTCAGGGTCTGCTTCTTTCAAATACGGGGTAAGTTTCCATAATGTGAGAAAAGGTGTTTCACCAGCTCATGCCCTCACCTAAACATCTTACCAGCAACAGCCCTTGTCCTGACCCGCTGTCAGTGCAGGCTCTGTGGAGGTCCGTGACACTGTCACCCTTCAGTATCATAGGGGAGAAATACCAAGACACTGGAGTGTGGTGCCCAAGGGCTGGCTGAAAGCTCCTGCCTCAACTATGTGACTGTCCCTGCAGGGGCGGGTGATCTGTGAGTAGGTAGTACACCTGGGGCATCTCCAGTTCGTGTCTGGAGAAAGCCCTTGTCCAATGCTGTTTTCTGTTCTGCATACTGGGTGGATCTTTTTTATTTGGGGGGTGTGGGGTGGCGCTTAAGTAATATTAATTCCTAAGATATTCTGAGTGTTTCAACTTTCTATTGACCTCACTGGCACTTGGAGTGGTGCAGCACCTCTAGAAAGTAGGGTAATTTTTGATTTGTGCGCTAAAGCCTGGGTTAACTTCTAAGTGCTTTCAGGTGTCACTTGAATGTGCTTTCAGCTTCCAAA
>NW_009267230.1:97367-103772 GCF_000687185.1 Egretta garzetta | reverse complement strand
ATGGTAAGTCCGCATTAGCTTCAGATCATTAGTGTTGTGTACAAAAGAAGGTCAGAGAAAGGTCGTTGCTTAGTAAGACTGGAACTGGGGCTGGTTTTTACCCAGAAGGTGGCTAATGCTTTTTAGTGCATCTTGTTGCTTTTCTTAGCAGCTGTACAGGGAAGTGCAGGCCCTGGACTCAACTTCGTGATCTGCAAGAGCAACTGCTCTCTGCTCAGCTGGCATGCAGTGCGATGTCCTGTGCCCTTGACTTTATATCCTGAAGGCAGCAATGTTAATGTGGAGAGAGCTTGCGCAGCACGGCATACTGTGTCTGCTTCTTGTGTAGGACATGCTACTGTGTTGTCTTTTCCTTCTGGGATTTGTAGAGCCTCCCTGCCTCTCAAGAGTGAGACTCAAATTTGCTGACCCGAATAGCCTGTGTCCACAGGTGGTAGAGTGCTTGGTGTATTGGAGAGCTCACTGATCAGGCACAGGTTGTGCTTTTAGTTTGATGGGAATGATTAATCTGAGATACTTCAGCCCCTTAGGAGCCAATTTGAAGTGCTGTTCTTGAAAGCCTGTTCTAAACATCATCTTAATAGTGGGTACATCACAGATTCCTGGCGGATTCCACAGTCTTTCTGCATTTTATAGCTTTTTAATAATAAATTGCATTGAAAAGCATATGCCATCTGCTTTCACACTCCATCACCTGTTGCTGTTAAGTAAGTGTTCTGCTGGGTTGCTTGTCAAGAGCACTTTTGGAGCAATAATAAGAGGTCACCTCCTGTGTTTTTCTCCTCTTCCAAGTGACTGCTCTTGCTGATTGCAGAGGGCTTAAAGCTTTCTGGATGTATTTGCCAGAGACAGGCCCTTATAACAGGGGTTGGGGGGAGAAGTGTCTCCAACTTCCTCGGATGCATTTGCAGTTCTCTGAATTAAAGTGGAGATTCTTACACAAGTCTGGCAAAACTAATTCAGCAGTTGTGAGACTTGCACAGTGGTTTCTCACCTGTTAAGCCTACAGCCAAGACTTCACCACGCATCTGGAGCACAACAATGTGGCCTTGCCTGTTGTAAGCTTGTGTTACCAGGCGCTGGTGGCTGTGGATGTAACAGCGGGTTGCGGAGGCAGAAGGATGAGGATGTGTTTCTAGTTAGGACTCAGTACAAAGGGGAAGGGGAAACTCCCTGGTTGCATCCACACCTCTCGGATGTCTGCTGCCATGTGTCCTGCTGAGTGTATTCCAGTATGTTACAAGTTTCGTGACATTCAGTCCCACTTGTTATGGTGACAGCAGTTGGCACGTGGATGTAGCTGGCATAACTCGCTGCTTCTCCCCTCCTGTTTGAATGCTTGTTTAGGCTGTAATTCAGTGGTACTTTGCAGGGGGCTTAAAAAGCCCTAGAGTTGATAACCTGGCATCACATTGTGCAGGAAGGAAAAGCATAGATACGTGTTGTGGTTTAAGCCCAGCCGGCAGCTAAGCACCACCCAGCTGCTCGCTCACACAATGGGATGGGGGAGTGAATCAGAAGAGTAAAAGTGAAAAAGCTTGTGGGTTGAGGTAAAGACAGCTTAACAGGGAAAGCAAAAGCCGTGTGCGCAAGCAAAGCAAAACAAGGAATTAGTTCACCACTTCCCATGGGCAGGCAGGGGTTCAGCCATCTCCAGGAAAGCAGGGCTCTGTCACGTGTAATGGTGACTTGGGAAGACAAACGGCATTGCTCCAAATATCCCCTTCTTCCTCCTTCTTCCCCCAGCTTATATATTGAGCATGATGCCCTATGGTCTGGAATAGCCCTTGGGCCAGTTGGGGTCAGCTGTCCTGGCTGTGCCCCCTCCCAGCTTCTTGTGCCCCTGGCAGAGCTGAGAGCTGAGAAGTCCTTGACTTGTGTAAGCATTGCTTAGCAACAACTAAAACATCAGTCAGTTATCAATGTTCTTCTCATCCTAAATCCAAAACACAGCACTATACCAGCTGCTAGGATGAAAATTAACCTAGGACAGTATGTCAGGGTTTAATCTGTGTGGAAGAGTTATTTGGGGTAGAGTGCTTACACAGAAAAACCTTTTGCAAAAGAAACAGTGTTGAGATGGCAGGACATTTTGCAAATTGCTACACACTGAATCTCTCCAAGACTGTTTCCAAGGGATCCTTGTTTAGCTGAGGCTTCAGATTTAGATTTTTGTGAAAACAAAATTTACTCCTTTTACTCAACCTAATGGCATAACTGAATTGTGCTGGAATGTTTTGTTTGGACTGGATACTTTGCTGTAGCTTCTCACGTGCTGGTGTAACATGGTGTTGCTTAGGTTGTAGGACTCCTAGTCTGTTTTCATTGCTGGATGAAGTGCTAAAAGCACCAGCTACAACGAGAAAGGTGTGCTTGCCTGAGAATATTTGAGCAGAGATAGCTTCAAAATTATTTAAGAACCTGATCTATCTTAGCAGCGAAGTGGCTAGTGATTACTGTAGTTATACTTGCTAACAGCTAGCCTGTTGATCCACAAAATGCACTCAGTGGCAGCTGGCAGTAATTTTTCACACGGTAACTTATCTCAGCTGGGCAATTAGCTAGATAGGGTGTGAGCTCATGGAGGAAACCAATGTGATGTTTTTTTCCTCTGTCTGCTGCCGTGTCTTGCTCATTGGGTGCTCACTTAGGGGCTTGTGGCAAACAGAACAGAGCTGCTCCTGATCCTAAATGGCTTACGATCTTTGCTGATCTGACAGAGCTGGGGCCTGCTGAGAATGAAGCTTCTTACACTGCACCACCAGTGTCACTGATGGCCTCAGAGAAGGGAAGTAGTACATGTAATTGAAGCTGCTGTTTCAGTAGCATCAGTGGGATTTATCTGCACTGCTCTGTAGCAGTGGGGAAACTGGTGTGTTGTGGAGGATACTAGTAGGTAGTTCCTCTGAAAGAAAGTATTAGACATCAAGCAGCAGCACTGCAGAGCCAAAGCATCCATCTTCCTTACTGCGTTCTATGTCCCTTCTCTGTTCAACAGGTATTCGATCTGTGAGCTTCTACGAGCACATCATCACAGTGGGAACGGGGCAAGGCTCCTTACTGTTTTACGATATCAGAGCCCAGAGGTTCCTGGATGAAAAGCCCCCATGTGCCTGCTATGGACAGAAGCAGAGATTAGGGGGAAGTGAGATTTTGAAGTTGACTACTGGGAAAGGCTGGCTGGTGAGTAGCTTGTAGCTGTAGGGTGACTCTTTACACAGGAGTGCTGTAGGGCTTGAGAACTGGTTCTTTTAAACGCGTCCCAGCAAAACAGTGATCATGTAACCGATAACTGTAATAACATGGAAAGCAAGAAGTGCCGCAGAATTGCTTTCTACAAAAGCCTTATGAAAGAATATCAAATGGTTGGTTGCTTGAGTGTAAGGCATACTGAGTACTTTCCTTATGAATTGATTCATAAAGGAACTAGGTTTTGTATCTTCACATTTTCGAATGTAATCTTAAATTCCAGTTTTCAGAACCTCAAACACAAAATACATTGTTGTCCTTCAAAAATGTGCTACTCTAAGGTGGTACTCAAAGTAAGAGAGATTTAATTTAGTTGTGTGCAGTTTTAGAAACTGTGGCTCTCTGTGGTAATGCCATGGTAGGCACTTGAGTTCAATTTCCTTTATGTTATCATAAAGCAGTTAATGGCTTTGTCTAACTTTTCTCCGTTATCTTTTGTATTATTCTGATGTAACTTTAAAAAACAATGAAACGTGGTGTCATCCCTACCCTTCACCTTCCCCCCTCCAATGTTTGGCCCAAATGTCCTCAGAACAAGCTTCAGGACAACTCTGGCATCTTCAAGCTGATCTGTCTGAAGCTTCAGGGAGTAAAAAGAACCCTTTTCTGGCTCTGGAAGCTACCTTCTGCTTTTGTGAAACAAGGTTTTGGGTTTGTTGGGCAATAATAACAATCTAAACTTTCCTTTAACAGAATCATGATGAAACCTGGAGGAATTATTTCTCTGACATAAATTTCTTCCCAAATGCTGTTTACACCCACTGCTACGACTCGTCTGGAACGAAACTCTTTGTGGCAGGAGGCCCCCTTCCATCAGGACTTCATGGGAATTACGCTGGTCTCTGGAGCTAATGATAA
The DNA here is from genome assembly GCF_000687185.1 of Egretta garzetta. Lineage (NCBI taxonomy): Eukaryota > Metazoa > Chordata > Aves > Pelecaniformes > Ardeidae > Egretta > Egretta garzetta. The sequence goes on along the minus strand of NW_009267230.1, from coordinate 99,665 downwards.
CTCTTTATAAATGCTGATCTTTACACAGATTTCCACTTTTCTTTTCCTTTTTTTAACAACAGAATTGTGTGATGCCATTGATTTCTGATTTAAATGCAAGTTATTTTTTGGCAGAGTTTTCTGTTGGTCTCCAACAGTTTTGTACATCTTTTTGAACCAGTTTTTTGCTTTAACCTCCTTGATTCTTTATATGGAGGGGTTTTGAAATCCCTTTTTATTGTATTTACTCCAAATGACTCTCCCCCCGCATTTAGGCTATCTTGGCCATGTGCCCCCTCCCCTCCTTTGCTGTGAGGTAGGATTCCTTTCTTACAGAGTGGTTGCTTCTGGGCTTTCTGTGAAAGTCTGGGGGCTGCGTGTGTGCAGGTACTTTGTGTCAGTTATATTACCTGGAGTGAGGACTACTTGTAATTAAAAAATATTAAAAATATTTATAAGAGATAAGCTACTACTTTATCTGCAGAGCCTGGCGCTGGCCTGGGTTGACCTTATTTTTTAAAAGTACAAGTCTAATGACACTGTTTATACGTAGAGGAATATGGTAAATTTAAGCTGTACTCATTGGAGCCCAGGGATGGATTCACCAGGGGTATTGCCCATCAAGCCCAAACCGTGGAAGTGGGAGTTTTCAAAAGTGCATTTGTATTTGAATTTTAGTTTTTGGTAGTGTCAGGAGCAAAAATTCGTCTCCTGATCCCTCTCTGCCTGTCCCAGGTACTGGCTTGCACAACTGGACTTTGCATAGGTTGTTCTGCAGCGTGGCTATTGCAGGGTGATGTTACACTGAGGGCCTGCAGAGGTGCTCAGAGGAAATGGGGGCTGGTAACACGAGTTTTCTTGTCATTCAAAATGAACTAAATATGTCCATTTTCCAGATGAGCCAAGGTTCCCAAGTATGCTGCCATGGTAGCTCATGGGTTCTTCATAAACTGCCTAAAACCCGGGATGGTTTTTGTCCCAAGTTGTGGAGACTTTTCTCATTTTAGCTGTTCTGGTTGGCCATCTCCTCTACTAAGTCAATGGAATAAATAAACTGGTTTTTCTTCAGGGTTAACGAGTGCATCTTGGACTTAACCAATGCAAGCTAGAAGCTTTCCATGTAGCAAGATACCTTGCTGTTAGCTCACATTGTGCTAACATCTGCTGTCATCCTGCTTGCTACAGGAGAGTCTCAGTCTTTCCCCAAATCCCATGTTGCCTTCTGCATTCAAACTCCTTCAAAATTCATGTGGGTCTGGGTGGGGAGAATAGATCTGATGGCCTTCAGGTCCAACTGTGAAGCGCATGCATTCCAGGGTGATGGTCTTACCTAATACTCAGCTAAAATGCAGGACTCCAGCGCGCTCCTGCTAGCCTTTTGGCAGGCACTAAACTCTTGGCTTGTTACTGATGCCTCTGTCCTCTGCTGGGATTAATGCCTTTCCCCTGCCTCTGTCACTGGTGGAGCAGAGTGTGCCTGTACCTCACTACTTTGGTTCCAAATGGGCAGTTGGTTGAAGACGAGAAGAAAGACAAGGCTGGGACGTGCGCTGTTCTCCTGTCTCTGCTGGAGATCACAGCCACCACTGCAGAGTAGCTCTAGTCCTTACACGGTTCCTGCTATGCTGCCTAAAGCTACTCCGCATGTGTCCTTGCGGTCTCTCTTGTCTTTGTATTCCGTATCTTCATCAGTAATGCCAAGCAGTGAGCCTCAGGCTTAAAGCAGAGACTTGGATGGAAATCCTGCAAGGAATGCAGTTCCCTCCCATCCATGTGGAAATCCTGGCAAGAGAAGAGCTCTCCCAGATGAGCACCTGTCCCAGAAGTGTTATTTACTCACACTGACCACTGACACGGGCGCTTCACAGACAGATCTGGTGGCATTTCATAGTTCTGCTTCCCTTGTGGGTTGATTGCTTAAGCTGAATCAGTTCACGGTGCTGTGTGTGTGACTGTTCAGGCTTTCCTCTGAAAAGGGGCAAATTATATACCATGGGGTAGTGAAGGAGCTCTAAAATTTTACTTAGAGTTGTTCATTATTTTTAAAAGATGTAATTGTGCCTGTGTTGTTCTGTGATGGCAGCATACTGCTTTGGTTATTTTAGGGGTTTTGAAAAGTGGAAATATACAGGGAAAAACAAGTCTTGATGAAGTGTGGCAGGATGCGTGTTTTGGGGATTACTCCTCCAGCTACTGTGTAAGATCACTCTGTCACAGGGAACATGTTCTGCTTAGGTTTTTTTATTTGGGCTTGAGATGCTGCTTTTTTTTTTTTTTTTTTTTAAAAGAAACTAGACAATTGGGTCTTCTTGAATGTTC
>NW_009267230.1:90966-97348 GCF_000687185.1 Egretta garzetta | reverse complement strand
CCAGTTAGGCACTTAGTATCACCAGTGCCAAAGGAAAACTCATGGCCTGGAAATCCTAGCCCTGATGTTGATCTGTTAATGGAAGCCCCCTTGCCTGAAGGGGCAAAAAGGATATTTATATGGACTGAGCTTCAGCCTCCAGACATGGAGGGTGCTCTTTCTGCAGAGTCTCTAGGTCACTGAAGAGGCGCCCCTGGAACATGTCCTCTCTGCTGACTCCAATCTCCCCGAGTACCTCAGTGTGTGGTCCTAAAGCCTGGTAGTGCGAGTGCCCCTTTTTTTTTGTTGTTGTTGCATAGGAAACTTTTGGTAATTCTCAGAAGAATCTGGACAATGATATAAAATTCCTCAAGTCTCACATGCTTCTGCGTACTCTGTTTTCAGGATGCTTTCTTGCAAAGATAACTTCTCATGGGGAGAGAGCCATCCTTGTTGCTGGGTGGAACCCCCTCCCCCCAAAAAACTGGAAACAAACTAGATAGTGCTGCAAGCATGCAAATGAATTGGGCCAGAGATAATTTAATTTCTACCCTGTTTCAATGGTTTTAAATGCTTGTAGTGATACAGATGTTAAGTTTCAGAATATTTTGTGGTTGGTCATATGTCACTTTTGGTCCAGTCAGCGTTAGAACTTGAGGCAGAGAAAGGTGATGCCAACTGTCTAGAGATAAGTGATGGGAGAAATAGGAGAAAAAGCCAGGTTTTCTCACTTTATTAGATTTTGTTGTCCTGTTGGATTAGATATCAAAACTGAACTCCAGGATCATGGTGAGGAATGCGGGGGTTTCCCATCGAAGTGGAGGAGTGGCTGCAGAGCTGGGAATCTTCAGGCTCCGCATGGACGTGAGCAGCTGGGTGCACCCCACCGTTCAAAATGCAAATAGACCTCTGTGATGGGTAGAGTTCAGTGCGGTGGCTGCGCTTCAGTAGCTGCTTGAGTGGCTCACTGTGCTCTGCTGAGACCCAGTGGCATGCATGTTTTCAGACAGTCTTATCTTTTCCAATATCTCTTAATGATTTCCCTCCCTTGCTCTCTCCTGCCCTCCTGAATGGTCTGTTTGGGGTTGCCACCTCCACCCCCAGGCTTTACTGTAGCAATATTGTACTTGCAGAGGTGACCTCTGTTGAGCAGAAATGGGCTTGCTGGCATTTTGTCAAGCCATGCTTGAGACCTTCAGTTTGCTGTATTTTAAACTGGGTAGACCTTTGAGGCTGGCTCAGACTGTAGAACTGGGCAGTTGCCCTTGTACGTGTTTGGATGATGGGATTACACAGTAGTGGTCTGTTCTTGGGGGGAACAGACTCTGGTTTATCTCACATAAGGCACTTGAAGGAGAGAAAAGAACCTCAGTCATAACAGACCTTCAGACTTCCTGCTGTTGACTTTTCATAGAATCATAGAATGTTTTGGGTTGGAAGGGGCCCCTAGAGGTCATCTAGTCCAACAGTCATGTGGGATCTTCTGTGCTGCTAGTGAGTGTAGGAAGCAGTTAATTTTGCTGCTTAGCTCTTTTCAGTGGACTACCATGTTAATTTTGGGTATCTTTGGGTATTACATTTTCAGTATTCATAGTTAATCAAACTAGTGACTTAATTATGGGTTTGGTAATACCCAGCTTCTAAGTACTGGGTCGCAATCCCTCAGTACAACTGGGTGTCATGTGATGGACATTCCTAAGGAAGCAGAAGCTAGTTGGCAATGTTGGCTTGAGCACAGCAATGAGGGTGGTGCTCACCCTCTTCACCAAACACTTTATTCTTGGTAATTCCTCCAGCGTTCTCCTTTGTACAGTCAAGCCAGCCAGGGGGAATTGCTAGTGCTCTCCTTGGGTGTTCTGGGATTGCTGTAAAAATGTGAGTCCATTTGTTTGGTCCCCTCATCAGTGCTGCTGGTGTTAGTCCAAGGTGATTAAATTACCAAAGAATAGTTAAGAGGTGTTTGTTCCTAGTCTCAGTTGTTCATTTTCCACATAGATCCATTTTTAAGATTCCTTGCAGGAGTGCCCAGTGATCTTACTAGACTTAGTCTGTCCACACAGGTTACACTCACATTGTGGGTGATTTGTGACTCCCTTAATGACAGGGACTCCTGAACTTCATTATGGGGATATATTTGCTGCCTCCATTTCAGGTCTTTGGCAGCTTTTTGTATCTTAAGGATTAAGATGCTTAGGTATTAGTTATTCTCCAGAATTTCATCCTCTCCCTTCACCTGAGTGCTTGCTTTGTATATAGCTTGCAGCTGCAGAGTTAACAGACTAAAGTAGTGATCCAGCCATGTGGAGTGGTGGTTTGGTGTCTTAATTTCTGCCCTTCAGCTGAGAGGTGCTTACTGACCTTGTCAACTGATGTCCCTTACCTGGTGCCGATGTGAAGTAAAGCAGGCTTGCTGAGACCCTGCATGGTCATCTCTTCTGATTGTTAGCAAGAAGGGAAGAACAGATGGGTTGTTGGTTGCTGCACCTCAGCAAAGCAGCCGTATCTCTCAGCAGCCATGTGGGAGCTCTCGGATCTGTTTCTGGTGGTCTCATACCCTTATTTTTCCATAAATGCACTTTTCCAAGGTGTCTGAGAGGTTCTTAATTAGCTTCTGTCACAATTGCTGCTATGACAAAACTATTGAACTGGGGTGCAGCTCTTGCAGAGCTGTGCGTGATGCGGATGGAGCTGATCTCTGCCTGGACTCCCATGCTGGCCAGGCGCACGCTTAAACCAAGTGAAAATCCCCATGTGCACCACTGGCCACCCCACAGCCAGAGCCTGTGGTGTGACCTCAATTTAAAGTGCATTTCTGAGTGTTGCAGTGCCTTCAGTAACTTAATGGAAAGTTTCTGAAGCACAGACACCAGGAATTTGTCCACATTGCAGACAAGGCAAAGTGGAAAGGAGAACATAGCCACATCTTGTTTGAGGGGATGCCCTGTGTCTGCTCTGCCTTGCCTCTGCAAGCGGGCGCTTTGGTGTGTGGTGAGCGTGGGCAGGGGGGCACGAGAGGAAAGGTGAAAGCCCAACAGTGTTTGGTATTGTTCTCAGGACTTCTGAGGAATTTAAAACGGGGGATACTTATTCATTGCTCAGGAGGTTCTTGTGAAAGGGCTTAATTAGAAACATTTTCAGAGAGATCAAGTAGGTATGCCTCTCATTCTTCTTTCTCCATGTTAATTTTCAAGGATTTAAATTAGGATGTGTCTTTTTGCTTGTGATGCTGGGTTTCTTTATCAAAACCATGTGGTACTTGGCTAATTAAATTAATGCTCTTGAGTGCCATTTTCTAACAGCCTTTCCCTCTAATATCCTGCTGGGAGCGGTATGGTCTAAGAAATTGCACACAAATCTAAGACAGGGTTGGCAGAGTTGAGAGGACCTGGACTGCCTGACCACTTCTGTACCCAAACAACCAGCAAGTAAAACACTTGATTGTATACAAATTCGGGTCATTGGACTGAAACCGAGAGGGTGTGTAAAAAAAAAAACCCTTGCAACATAGTGCAATGTCTCTGTAGTCCTAGATGTTGGTTCTCTGACATCAGAACAAAGATCTAGGAGTCAATATGTTGTTTTCTTAGGAACTGCTTTTCTAGATGCCCTTATTAAAAGGGAAAAATTCAGGTGCTGAATCTTAAAATCTCATTAAACTTGTACTTTTTATTTGCCCATTCACCTGGTCTCCTTTCCTTTTCAAGGCCTCCCACTGTCTCAGGGTATATAAATCACTATGACTCATCCAAATACTACCGAAATGGACCAACCAGAGGTTAATGTGTGCCTTCCTCTTCTGGTACCTTGATCTTTGTAAAGTTATCTCACAAACTCGTCACTGTCTTAGGGCTGGGTACACGCATTGTCTTTTTCTAAATGTACATGTTGAAGTTGTAACAGGTTTGTACTGTTACTCGTGACTTGTTCCATTTGTTTTGGGATGTGGTGCAGACACGAATCAATGCACTGGTTTGTCTTGGGTTCAGTCTTACCTGTGACATCTGTCAGTGCTTGCTTGTATGTTAATGTGTAGACAAACGCTGGATCTTCCCCATTGCCTATGATGTACGTGTACATGATGCACAAACTACACAAGGCATTTTAAAATGTTGCCTGAGGGTAGGATGTCTTACAGTGAACTGTTTTTAATGCTTTTTTTCCAAATATATTTAATAAGATCCAAAGCCTTGGAAAGAAAAAAAAAAAAAAACCAGAACAGGACTTGCTGATACTTGCTGACTTCTGTTCTGAATGCAGGGTCTGAAGTTTGGTAACAACTCTTGCAATTTAACAGAACCTTTCTCAGCTTCCTGTTTCTGTTGTGAGTGGGGTCAGGAACAGCACTGCATGCTGAACTATCGCAGGAGCTGTCAAGTGAGGTAGTAACAGCTCTCTTTAAATGTTGCAGACCGCCTTTTTAACTGTAAGGTAAATCTGATCAAAATTACTGATGCAGCTTGCAAATGGAGCAGCGGGAACTGCAGAGAGCCTGTGACACCGGCCTGCTGCACATGGGGCTCAGTGTTCAGAGTTACCTTGTAGATTGTTTCTCCTCTCTGAAAAGTGGTTGGTTTTTTTTCCAATACAAAGACATTACACGTTTGGCTTTGTTTTCTGAGTTGGCAAAGGATATCTTTGTTCTTAAATCTCAAACTGACATCTGGAATTTGGGCTGTTTCTGCTTCTTTACGCAGATAGCAGAGGATGGTGTGATTGAAACAGGATGTCCTTTCCCAGCTGTAAGGTTAATTTGATCATAAGAGCATGGAAACAGGAACGCTTCTTCACTTGCCCTGGGCTTTAATGGGCACGCATGTCCATAATTAACTGAAGCACAGTACTGCATTCTGTTGATCCATGAGGCTACCTTTGTTTTTAGAATCAGCACTCTTAGTCAGCGTATTGACACTCATACACAGTTAAGGAGCTCTCATGTGTGTGTATTTCCTGTGATAGCTGTTCTCTCTGTACCCCAGTACAGACTTCATCTGGAGTTCTAATTTTAGCTCTTGCTAACTTCAGAGTTTCTTCAAATTCAGTAAGGTCCTGTTTTTATCAATTTTCAGAGCAGCACAGATTGGTTTAACTTTGCACTTTCCTCTTCTCCCATTTCTTCCTAGTTCACCTTTAACAATCAGTTCAAAGCTGCTTGCCTAGTCTGAAAAATACGGAGTCATAATAAAACCTCTGTGCTTTTACCATAAACTTCAGTGGCTGGCCGGCTGCCTCAGAAGTGTGGAGGCTCCGCTCCTGCACAGTCTGCAGATGCTGAAATTCTCTCACATCTGTATTGTATGGTGGATGTCAGCAGATCCGGGAATAGAGGTGCTCTGTGCCTGCACCCAGTGTGTTTGTTAAACTGGTCAGTGGTGGTTTAATCAATCAGAGAACTGCTGTCTTTGGATGCTACTCAATGTCAGAACTAAAGATTTGATTGAGGGCAAAACCAGGTGGCTGCCTCACTGACTTGATCCCATTTAAAGACTTTCTCCACAGATTTTTTTTTTTGTCTTTTGCATATTTGGTGGATTATGAAAAAACTGTGCTATAGTAGTGCTCCGAGCTAAACTCTAACCCTGTGCTCAAAAGGCAAAAGTTATTATAATGATCTTTGGCCAGCAGTAATGCCAAAGGCTGGCTACGCTTGGACGTGAGCTGGTAATGGAGCGTTTGAGCAATGGAAGCCTTGAGGGTTTGCTCCATCATGCCTTATGCTTATGCAACTGCAGATTAGTTGGTCTTGGAACTTGTGAAACTGCTGCTCATCCCTCTTCAGATGAGATGAGATGGCAGGGGGAAAGACCGGTTTCCACAGTGGTCACTCAGCCTCCCCCTCATCATTCAAGGTTACCAACGCGCTTGTCTCTGTTTCCGTGATTGACTGCCATTAGTGTGCTTTACAGCCACCCCCAGCCACCTCCACGTGCTTCCTGCCGGCATGGTGGAGTGGAAGGGCCTTGTCTGCAGCTCTCTCCACCTGGGTGGCTGTGGAATCGGCACGAGCTGTACGTGCAGGGGTGTAACAGGCCAGCTGGGATTTACAGCTTCGGTTGGCTGCTCCGGGCTTCTCTCGCAGTGCAGGTATGATTGTGGGACCCTTACGAAAAGGTCTGGATGAGTAACTTCCAACGGGCTCTGTCACTCTTGTTCAAAATGCTTTGTCTCCATTCTCAGCCTCTCGTCCCAGCCTCTCTCCCATCTTGCCCCTCAGGACTCGAGCAAGTTCCCTGTCCTTTCTTAGCTCACTAGTTCAGGCACCCGTTCTGCAAAGCCCGGGGGCACCCGTTTAAGCCTGACTGCAGTTCACTGGCTTAGGCAGTAGCTTGCTGAACTGGGGCCTTGCTCACAGTCTCCCTGTTCACTAGACAGCCTTGGATGTCTCCCTGGATTCATATCCCCTTTT
>NW_009267230.1:60137-90941 GCF_000687185.1 Egretta garzetta | reverse complement strand
GTTGATTCCTGTACTGCTGGCTATTTTGATTAAGTGGCCTTTGTTTTTCTCGTTGTTTATTCTGGGGTTTGCTGCATTTGCGTGGAATCCTACTGACTTTCTCAACTCTCCTGAATGTGGTACAGGGGCCCACCCCGTGAAGCATCAGAATTGTTTGTCTACTTCCAAGGTGCACAGAATCAAGGAGCTCTTACACAGAAAGTTTTAGGGAGGAAAAGCAGCTGCATACACACAAGTGGGAAGGTATCTCTGGGTAGAATAGGTGAGGGAGCAGTTTAAGAATATTAAATAGAAGAACAGTAACTGAGGTTTTTTGGTTTCTTTTTAAAAAATTGCTTTAACAAGTTTGTCTGTAGTCTAATCCACAGGAAACTGCAAAGTAAACTGGGGTTTTCTGTTCATCAATGCAAAATGTGCCTCTCCACAATAATGCAAAAGTCAGTCTCTCTCTCTGTTTGCAATGGAAGAAGTTTAACTGATTTAATGTGCTTCTTGCTCTTGTGTGTAATCATCCACACAGCAGTCCTTGCTGGCCTTTCCCAAGCACCATACAGAACTATCCCTATTTGAAAGCAAAACGGGGATTGCATTGAGCAGTGGAACGTGCTGAACTTCCTTGGTTTGAGAGAGACACTGGAGAGAAGAGTCCAGGTTCCAGGTATTTTAAATACAACTTTAAACTAACGCAGCTACTCTCTCAGATCAGCACCACTTCCTACCTTTCCCTCCACTTAGATGGGAATTTAAAAGTAAACCCAGCAATATATGATCCAGTTGATGTGCTTGCAGGTGGAACACGGGGTTTTTGAAATTTGAGGATTGAGATTTCCCTTGTGGAAGAACTTGGTGTGGGTGCAAGAGCTTGGCTCTCGGATTACAGCTCTTCTGCCGGTTTGCTAAATGCAATCAAGTACTCTGGACTCCCCTGAAGAAGACTGTGGTAGAAGAGCTATGAAGGTGTATGCTGGAACTGGTCATTTTAGGTCATCTGTGTGTTGCTTGACTACATGGACAATATAACAGTGATTTTTATAGGTTGCTTTCCATGTGTCAGTCACAAATAACTCTTAATTTGCCATTTGGAGAAAAACTGTTAATAGATACATTTCCAGATCAGATTAAGAGCCTAATTTTCCATCTTGCATTAACCGGGTTACTGTGTTCACATGCCAGAAAGATGTTGCTCTTTGAAAAAGCATGTTGGTGTATGTGGCAGTGGCCCATGCACTTTTTAAATACCTAGATCTGTACATTCTCACCTGAGTATCGTTAACCATGCTGTAGTCTGACAAATGGATCTTTTACTACTGCCCTGTTATATAGATAATTGTAATTAACTGCAGTTTGTTTTTTCCACCACTTGAAGTTGCGTGATCTGAAAATTGGTGAACAAAAAGTATTTGTGCATCTTACTATGGGTATCGCTGAATAAAATGTATTTGTATAGTGTGTTGGCTTGGCTGATGGCTTCCTTTATTTGCTAATCATCCCACTGCAAGTAAATCCAGGGCAGCTTGAGAACAAGTGGGCTTGGGTTTCTCCCTGTAACAGTCCACCCTCTGTGTTGACATGATGGATTCAAAGGAAATAAAGTGAACTGTTGTTTTTCCTTCACCAGCATATGGACTGATAGCCCAAGGGCAGGTTCTCAGCTTATTCCTGTTTTTCATAGCTTAAACATTGGTCCTGTTCTCTGTACAGCTGCAGTAACACTCCTTGCTTCCATAGGAAATGCATCTAATGGCAGAGCTGGGACTGTTAACACTCTTCAACACATCTCCTTCCTGTTCTCTTATTCTGGTACCTCACTTCTTTTGAGACAAGAGTTTATTTTTCTAAGGAGGAAATACCTCTTGGAAGCATTGCACGGTACAGATATACCCTATAGGCACAATTAGGGTTTTGAGAAGACCTTGCATATCAAAACTGCGTATGTAGCACCAGATATTCTGCCATGTTTTCATTGTAGAGGAGATTGAGGCCTCTGTCTTCCCTGCCTAGAACTGGGAAGGTTATTTCTTGGAGAAGAGGAAGGTCTTTAAGAGATCTAAGCTTTATGTTGGAGGTTAAAATTACATGCCTAAAAGCAGCTTCTGTATCCCCGTCTCCTTTATGCTTGGCCTCACCCTGAGGTGCTTGTTCCCATACTCATGGACAAACTGCAGCTTTGTGTGCAAGTTATGGGAGACCATGTCTCCACCTGCACCACCTCTGCTCCCTTTAGTACTGCGGTTAGGCGTTGCTGATCCTTGTGGATGCCAAAAGAGGGAAGAGTCTAAAAGGCATGTGAATACTGTACTGTCATCCTGCTGAGCCTTACACCAGAACGGTTTGAGAGCTGAGAGATTAAAAAAATAAATAAATACCCCTCTCCCTGGAGATGTGCAGGAGATGAGGGGTTTGATGAGTGGTGGGATGCTAGGAGGCACCAGTACCACTACAGCCTGGGGCTCCTGGCTTGTCTCCTGTCACAGCCACAGATTTGGATGAGCTTTGTGCCAGCCCCTCAGTGCGGAAGCTGGAGCTGAACTGCTCGTGAGTTGTGGTTTGTTCCTAGATGGTCACGCTTTCTGCTACTTCTCCTTCATAGAGAGTGCATCCCCTGCCAGGCTGATGCTTCTACCCCTAAGCCTGACAAGGAAGTGAGAGGAGGGTGAAGGGGCAGTTACTTTAAGCTATAGAAGGGGCTTGGGCAATGAGGGTTACCAAATCTCCAGCTGCATTGGATGCTCTGTCTCGTGCAGCATCCAGGTGCTGTGGGACCTGTCAGCTGATATGCAGGACCAAAAAGGATTGGGAATGGCTGAAGACAACCAGTACTCACTGAGCTCCTCCTAGGTGTGTGTCCAGCTTAAATCTTGGCAATAAAGAGTCCAAATCCTCCCCCAGCAACTAATTTGTCCCATCAACTGTCCTGCAGGTCCCGTTCTAGTTCGCTGTGCAGATGAAGCAGTTTGTTCCCTTCTGTGGGACAGCTCATCTTCTTGTTGAAAGGAATTGTTAACCGTTTCATGGCCACAGTCTTCACTCCTTACACTGAGCAGCCCAGGTTCCCTCTGTGCTTTCTCACTGGCTGTGCTTGGCATGTGCCTGTGTGGCACATTTCTGTCTGTGGCTCATTTCTGTCTGTGGAACCAAGGTGAGGTACGTTGCACTCCTTGGCCTGGAGCTGGCAGCAGGTCTACGCTGCTGCCAACCCTGCTTTTACTGTACGCTGCAAAGACAGTGGCAGTGCGCATTATCCCTTTCAACACTCAATCTGCTGCCTGCCTCCAACTGGCAGCCCAGTTGCTGCAGGTTTGCTTGGCTGTCATCACTTCCCTTCTTGGGTGTATTTCGTTTCTGATCTTTGTGACTTGGGATCTCGGCTGTTGCCAGTGGGTGGCGCCGCTGCTGCAGGACAAGGAAGCCAAACCAAGAGCGCACTGGAATAGTTTCATGCTGGTTCTGTCAGTTCTTCCGAGCCATAGCTGTACTCACCCTGTATGCTTCTGAACGGAGGATCAGGATAGTCTTTTTCAAGACAAAGTGCTTTCAAGGTCCAGTAAATGCATTAACAAATTAAGAGTTGCCTGGAACACAGTGCTTGAACCGTTCTTTGGGCAGGAGCAGCCCATTCTGTCGGATAGAAAGTGAGCAAGCTCACAGTGTATTAGAAAACAAGAACTTCTGTGCTTTGTCTCCCAACTTCCTCAGTCCTCCCCAAGCCTCCTCATCTGGAAGAACAAATGTCAGGATGGCTTCAGCCCCATGCAAGGCTCAAGGGACCACATGGCTAACATGGCATTGGGAGCTACTGGTCAGCTGTTCCAAAGTACTGTCCTGCAATGAGGGTCTTACCTTTCCCACTTCGTTAAGGTGTACCGTCAGCTGGGAGAGGTAAGAGAGAGGCCACAGGCCTTAAGTGCAGAGCCGCGGTCAAAAGGTCAGCTAGACAGTGGCTTGGACTGTTCGTGCCAAAGACATAAACAGAGCGAGGATCATGTTGCCAAGATGCTGAAGTCTCAGCAGAAAGATTTGCAGCCCCTGTAATCGGTGCCTGTGGTTTTTTTCCTGTGTTGTCAAAAGTTTCCCTGTTCCAGGGTTTTCCTCTCTCCACAGAGACCCACTGCAGTGCCTGGCGCTTGTTGAATGTTAAGCACATAGACTCAGAAACAACAGAAATTTCACAGATTCTCAACAACTGGAAAGGATGTGACTAGATTTAAGGTTGCCTTTGGGGAGACACAGACTGGGACTTGTAAAACACCTCCCCATGTAGCTGCTGTATTCTAGGTAGGTATTCACCTAGGAAGCAATGCTGGCCAATTTCTCTGTGTATGTGAACTCTAAGAGGTCTCGGAACCAAGAGGGTGAGGAACAGTTGGTCAGCACTAAGAAAAACACCTGGGAAAACATGATCCATTTCCTCACTTGCTGTGGTGGCAGCCGGCTTTCTGCTGCTGAGGGCTGCCGCTGGGCCAGCGAGGATGCCAGTTGAGAGCTACTAAGCTAAAATGGCTTCTGATCTTGCTCTCTGGTAAAACCACCTCACAGAGGCTTTTTTGTCTTCCAGGAAAGAAATACTAGGAGTAACGATGATTTGCCATGTGCATTTATAGAAGCATCTCTTTCCTGTTAATTGTAGGAAGCCAACTTCAGCTTTTTACCTGTATAAACAGGTTTTGACTCAAACAAACTTAATGTCCCTGTTATCTTGGTATACATGCAGTTGGCTGCTGCTGTTGTACTTTGAGTGCATTTGCTTTTGGGGAAAGCTTTTAGTCCTGCGCTCCAGGCTGCTCAACTCTGCCCAAGGAGAAGGGAAACATCCGGTGCTTGAACGTTCTGCACAGAGCAATAGAAAGCGACTACAGGGAAAAGCCTGGCTCATATGACGTGGATTTCTCTGTCACCTTTCTTTCTCAACTTACTAACATACTGGAATAAGAAATAGCCAGAGAGCTTGAGTCATCTCCCCAAATGCTGGGTTCCTGTACTCTCTGAATGACAGAATAGCTGAGGTTGAAAGTGACCTTTGGAGATCACCCAGTCCAACCCCCTGCTCAAAGCAGGGTCAGCTAGAGCCAGCTGCCCAGGACCATGTCCAGTCAGGTTTTGAGTATCTCCAAGGACAGGGACTCCACAACCTCTCTAGGCAAGCTGTCCCAGGGTTTGACCACAGTCACAGTAAAAAAAGTTTTATGCTTAAATGGAATTTTCTGTTTTTCAATTTGTGTGTTGTCACTGGGCACTGCTGAGAAGTCTGGCTTCATCTTTAGTCACTGCCATGAGGTAAGGGACTGGTAAGATCCCCCTGAGCCTTCTCCAGGCTAAACAATCCCAGCTCTCTCAGTCTATACCTGTATGTCAGGTACCTCAGTCCTTAATCATCTCTGTGACCCTTCACTGGGCTCCCTCCAGTATGCCCCCCATGTCTTTCTTCTATTGTGGAGTCCAGAAGTAGACACAGCACTTCAGATGTGTCTCACCAGTGCTGAACTGGTGAGAGGAGGGGAAGGATCACTCCCCTTGGTCTGCTGGCAGCACTTATCCTAATCTAGCCCAGGATGTCGCTGGTCTTTGCTAGAAGAGCACACGGCTGGCTTGTGTTCCACTTGTCCACCAGGACTTCCAGCTCCTTCTCTGCCAAGCTGCTTTCCAGACAGTTGTCCCCAGCCCACACTGGCAGGTGGGGTTATTCCTTCCCAGGTGCATGACTTCACATTTGCCTTTGTTGAACTTCATGAGATTCTTCTTGGGCCATTTCTCCAGCTTGTTGACAACCCTCTGAACAGGACCCCAATCACCTGGTGCATCAGCTGCTCCTCCTGATTTTATGTCATCTGTGAATTTTCTGAGGCCACATGCTGCCCCACTGTCCAAATCATTAATGAAGATACTCAAGAGCACTGGCCCCAGGACGCAGAGTACACCAACAGTGACTGGTGTCCAGCTAGACTTTGTGCCACTGATCACAACCCCTTGAACCCAGTAGTTCAGACAGCTTTCATTCCACCTTGCTGTGTCCGTATACCTAGCCTGTACTTCATCAGTTTGTCTACAAGGCTGTTACAGGAAACACTGTTGAAAGCCCCACTAAAGTCACAGTGAACAACATCCCCTTCTCTCCTCTCATCTACCAAGGCAGTCATTTTGTCGAAGAAGGTGGTCAGGTTGGTCAGACGCGGCTTCTCCAGTGTAAATCCACGCTGACTACTCCCAATCACCCTCTTGTCCTCATCTTTGGAAATGGCTTTCAGTACCATGTTGCCACCTTCACAGGGACTGAGGGGAGGCTGACCTGCCTGCAGTTCCCTCAGGTCTCTCAAGCTCACCAATTTGTTCCTGCCATCGCCAGTTGCTGCATCTACAAATGGCTCTTTTATAATTAAAAGCAGATGACTAACATTTAACCAGAGTTGGCAAATAGCCTTGGAAGTGCTATTCAAAACATTCTCCTACAATATATCGCAGGATAAAAATGCTTGTACTTTACCCTAAGATCAAGTTTGGGGGAAAACAGCAAATGGTACAACATCCAGCCTCCACGTTACAACACTATTAGTTTATTACCAGTCAATCACAGGAACATTTACATTATCTGAAGTAAGGGAGCTTTGAGACTCCACTAGGCCAATTAAAATCCAGCTGATAAAGGCAGATGCTCTGTAAGCACTGCAAGAGGCACTGTGCAACACGGTGCAAGGATGTCTAAAAGTCTCTAGCAAGGCATGAGGATGTCAATGCGGCCCAGTAACTGAATTAGCTTTGCATTTACGGGATACTGCAGCTGAGCTAATCAGCCATACCAGCGTGAACTAGCTCTGCATGTAAACAACTGGTGTCTCTGGTTGATTGAGTTGCCTGTACTTAAATTAGAAAAGGAACAGATAAAACAAGTGCCTCTACGTTTATTCTGGTATAAGCTGGTATATACCAGCAAAATAACTTTTTGGCTTCCAAGAACTTTCAACCTCTTGAAGAACAATTCCTAGCAACTGTATTGGCCCACTTGGTAGACACTTTTAAAAGCACTAAGAGTACTAAAAAGTACTAAAAGTATTCAAAAAATACCTGCTCCTTGTTCCACTAAGAAGCAGGATGCTCCAGTAACATCATGGTGGGACAGAAGAAACAGCTGGTTGCTAGCTTACAGACTGACCAGTGAGAAGTAACATTTGACAGTCAGAAATGGTTTTCTGTCACCAGCCCCGAGGTGTCTACAACCAAGAGTTCACAGAAGCACAGAATGGTTTGGGTTGGAAGGGACCTGTGGGTTTGAAGGGATCTTTAACCATAATCTAGTCCAACCCCGCCCACCCCCCCCAGGTTCAAGAGGCGGCCAGGGAAATGTCTGGCTTCATGGAGATAATTTTAATCTTTGGAAATTTTAAGAGGCTGGAAGCATGGTTTGAGCAGGGCACAGAGGGGTGACAAGATACCTGTGGACAACTTTCCTTGATGTCACAGGCAAAATAATGGAAAACTGATAAGGGACTTGATTAATAGAGAATTCAAGGCTAGATATACAGTTAATGCCAGGCAACAGGGTTGTGTGGAAAGTAAGTCTGTTTAACAAGAGTCTATTTAATTCTTAGAGATTGTTTGGCTGATAAAAGTAGCAGCGGGTATGTCAGAATTAAATTGGGGAGGACAACAGACCAAACTCAGCACTCACCATTAGCAGAGCATGCACTACAGAGATTAACAACTGCCAACCTTCTCCCCAAAACGGGTGTTTACAGGGAGGTTCTGCAGGACCAGCATCAGGCTCAGATGCGTTGAACTGTCTCAGCAGTCTGGAAAGAAGTACAAAGTCACTGCAGATAAAATGTTTTGTGAAAAAGGTTGGAGGAATGGAAAATAACCATGAGGTTAAGGTGAGATGAATTGCTCTTAATTACAGAGCAATTTCAGATTCTGATCATGTGAAAACTCATCACCTTTTTCATACAGCCAAATTACATGGTGAGAAAACTTGGGCCAAGGGCTGCAGGGGCCACCTACAGAAGAGGGTCTGTCTCCAGGCACGCACCAACTCTAAAGGATGATCAAGCAGTCCCACATGGATTCCCAGGGTGATGCCAAGAGAGGCTAATGCAGCCTGTGGATGTTAGGAATTTTAATGGCCTGGGCTGTGTGAAGGCTAGGCACACTGATATCATTACCCTCCCTGCCTTCAATGCTGTGAATCAACGAATGGCAGCTGTACCAGAAGGGCTTGCTTCCACAACTGAAATGGCAACCCTTTCAAGTACAAATGTTGCTGAAGCCTTGCTTCTGCAGGCATATTAACACAATCTAATGCATTGGATCCCATTTCTAGACAGCATCTTTACAAGTTTCACCCCAAGTCTAAATGCACCAGCAATCCCTGGTATGCCCGAGGGTAACAACTCTTGAGACAACCCCACTCTGTATCCAAGATTTTCAATTGTTCCACTCTAACTAGAGGGAATTCCAAATTCCCTGCAAACTCAACTCAAACCTGAAAGTCGAGCTTGATTTCTTCATGCAGAGTCTCTCCTTTACAGAGTCTGGGTACAACTGGATTGTGTTGACTCTCTGAGGCTACTGCAGTATGTTTTAGAGAAAGGCAGTGCTGTTGATGCAGGTGTCATGGTTTAAGGCTGTAAGAGCAGTTTGCAGCAAAGAGCAGTATTTTTACTAGACCAAGTAACTGGGGGCAAAAACAGGCACAAAGAAAATACAAACTTCAGGCTAAATAGTAAAAAAAATTGCTCTGAACTGCAGCTCAGTTGGATTAATTGTCCAGTGAGTGTGAGGGGAAAGGGCTGGTAGCGTGGAAGGTAGAAAAGAGTGTCAGCAAGAGGATGGAAGATACACTGCTGCCCGGGCCTGTGAAGAATACATGCTTTTCATTTCTTGTCTGTCACATGGAAGTAGAGCAGGTTTCTGAATGAGGAGTAGGGTGATATTCTTAACACAAATGGCTTCCCCCCACTCACAAACATGACTGGCAAGTAGAACACCAAAGCACCAGAATGGTGGTTTCCAGCCTGTGGTATGTGGACTGCAGGCTATTGAAGAAATCTGCAGCAGGTGACTGAGAAAAGCAATCCTGAAGTAAACTTAAACATGCAGTCTGGCGGGATTTGCATCTGCACTGGATTATTCTTTAGAGGTTGGAAAACCCAAAAGGTCGCAAATCCTTGTAACAGGCAGTAGGTAGAATTTGCCTGCCAGGCCTGGTCAAACCTTTGCTGTGTTTAGCGCAGGGTCGGAGTATTCGGAGCGAGGGTCTGTGTCCCCGAGCCTCCATCAGTTTACTCCTTTAGCTCTCCTCTGGAAGCTCTGGCAGTGAAATATGCTATTTCCTCATTTAGATTTACTCCATGTAGTGCAGAGAGGAGTCTACAACGCTTTTGTCCTGGTATCCTTGTTTAATTTTCTCCTATTCCATATGCTCCTGGGCTGGATCCTGTGTGATATTCGGAGACACGCTCCAGCTGGCACCATACCATCTGACTACAGCATCCCAAGAGCTCTCAGCCTTTGTTGTTGCGTGCTGCACATCAAACACCCATCTTGATTAGCAAAGGATTGCCAAGTCATGATGAAAGAATGCTAATAATACTGATTAAATCTGCACAGATTATGGAGCCACAGACATGTTTGTCACAAAGCTCATGAAACTTTGTTTAGAGCCATAATTAATTCCCTCCCCCCAGTAGTAATAAAATATCAACAGCTGCCCTAAGAAAATCAACACTACCTGTGCACTGTTTGGTCTGAATTTCAATTTAGCTCTAAGGGACCCTCTATCTCACTGGGAAAAGGCAGGAATAGGGAGGGCTTGCTGCCTCCGAGCAGAAGGAACTGTCCTAGCTCCAGCCCATCCATGTAATAAATATCAAGGCCAGTCCCGGCTGCAGGCTGCTTAAATCTGTCAATTCTGTCTAAGCAGAGAAGGCAGAAACATGAACATCACTGACAAATTTTCAGATACCGCTTAGGGTAAAATGAGATTTGATGCCCTCTCTACTCACGTGGAGAGTACGGGCTCAAGGCACAGAGGATGGCCGAAGAGCAGTAAAGGGAGTAAAACTACAGAAAAGGTCAAAACTCATGGGATGTATCACTGGAGGCACTGGGGGCTGAACAAACAATCTGCTGTGTGGTGTTCCCATCACCTTCACCAACACCACCTGCTCTGCAGAGCACCAAGTGGAGACCAATTTCCACATAGGCTAAGCAAGCCCTGCCTTCGAGTGCCAAGCCTTACAAAGAAGGGATGACAGAAGGGTACAACCGCTATGTTTTGGGCAACCAGAGGTGCTGTACAGAATGGGAAAAATGCACAGCAAGGAAAAGCCTAAAGGGAAAAAAATTCTTTTTTTACTTGGCTCACAATCTGAAACTCCTCTTCTTGGGGAGTCAAGCAACCTTCCTTTCTTGCCACCTGTCTTGTCACCATTCAGTCTGGGTTGCCCGAAGCTGCACCAAGTGCTCTGACATACCTCTGCTGTGCGACCCCTGTTGCCATTCTCAGTGAGTCTCTAGCGTACTCTCCTTGCCCTTTTCCTCCTATGGCGCAGCTATTCTTTGTCCTGGGATTCCACCATGTCAATGGGGGTCCTCCCTGTGCCTAGCCTGGCAGAAGAGTTTAACACTTAAAAGAAGTTCATGTAAATGCAGAATTGGTTCCAACTTCCTGACCGCTCAGGCATCGGTCTCAGCAACTGTGGAGAGAGAATGCGAGGCAACCTTTTGATTCTCTGGTCATGCAGGTTGTTTGGGATATCATCTGGGGTGGAGAAGGAACACAGGAGCTCTAGCAAGCCCAGAAGCCACGTCAGCTCAGCTTGAAGACTGAGGCACCAGATCTAATAAACATAACCTGGCCACCTGAACAGGCTTTAATCCATGACACAAACGACTCATCATCAGTCCTGCCAAAACCCTGTAGGGCAGAAAATATAAAACCACCTTAAAATAAGAAGTAAAACCTAAAAAAAAAAACCTAAAACCAAAGAATATGTAGCAATAATGCAGCCTTAAGTGTTTCCAGCCAGAGGGTGTATTTGTGTACAGAATAAACTGATGGATGATAAGTGACTTTGCTTACATGACTTATTTGACCATGATGTTATGGCAGCTAGTAGGGCACTGAAACACCTGGACCACATAGATGTTACTGTCATATCTGCCCAAACTGTAAAGTTACTTGCTCTGTCAGTATTACAGCTTCTAGAGCAACCTATGTTTTTTGTTCGTGCAAGGCATTAGATTGTTGGGACAAAGCTTTTCATGTTTTCACCAACAGGCTCTTTTCGTGTGGTGAAAAGGTTCTTCTGAAGGTGAAGATTAAGACTGAGCGAGGCGGGTGTATTCGGTTTCAGATTCTCTCTGTCTCTTTGGGAATGTATGCTGCTGCTGAGTTCCTTAAATGCCAAACTGGGCTATAACTGCTTCTCTTCATTTTCTTCAGGGAAAGGAGAAATTGAAGCCATAGTCGTACCTGTGTGTCTAGCATTCCTGTTGATCGTGCTCCTTGGAGTTTTGTTTTGCTTCAACAAACGTGACTTGTAAGTATAAGTGAGGTCTTTCCCTTATGCTTCTGATCTTTCTGGGAATAACAGATGGCAATAATTCAATACAAACAAGTAAATATTCTGCAGTTAGATGAAAAAAAGGTAAAATGCACATACATCGATTGCTGATAAACATTTTTGTGTTTTCCTTGAGACATCAAGGCCTCTTCTGATACTAATTTCTTACTGTTAACCATCAGCACACAAACTAAATGTTCCATGACTCAATCCTTCAAGGAAATTCCTGCTTTTCTTGCTAGAGTTGGTCAGGAATAGGTTTGTTAGGTTTTGATCAGGATATACTGCCTGTGTTGCTTTCTTAGTCGTCATATGAGAGTGGAATGATGGTCCCTAGTTTGTGAAGCACAGATCTGATTGCTGGCTGTATTCAAGCTCTTTAATTACAACGTTAGCAAACTTTAAGCTCTACAGCCAAAAAAATTAGGCAGACATTTATCTTCCTTGCATAACTTCAGTCAAACTCTGTGCCTACTTACTATCTGCTGAGAAACATCCTGCCTATTCCTGCTCCCTCTACCCCAGAGCTCTTGTCTGTGGCTTTAGTCTGAGAGCTTATTGCTGAAGTGTTTTCCCTGGCAAGAAGTAGCATCTCCCCCGTGTCCCCACTCAGCTATCTTTTCTGTCTAATTAAAAGACAGCATTTTGTGCCCTTTCCCTTCTGACCTCCTTGCTCTTTGTAAAATCATGCCCTACTTTTCCTGGCGGCCGCCCGGGGGAAGCTTCGCCCTGCCCTAGATTGCCGCCCCCCCTTCCCTTTTCAGGGGCGCGGGCAGGGGCCGCTGAGCTAGGCCGCGGTTGCGGGCAGCTCCCACCCTGCTCCAGCCCGGGGCTGGCGTGGGGAGGGGGAGCCCACCCGGTGGGTCCCGGGAGAGGTGGGTTAGCTTTCCATCCTCCTCCTTTCTGGGGAGGCGGGTCCTGCACCCCATCCTCCTTGTTTCTCATCTCCTTGCAGCTGGGGGTTTCTCTCCTGACAGGTTTGTCCTTCTGGCTCTGTGGGCTGGGGCATGTGAGGAAGGGGGTGGCTTCAGCTGGACCCCTCAGAGGAGAAGCTGGGCTGGTGGTGGGGGCACCTTCCTGGTCTTGAGTCAGGCCAAAGGAGGGCTGGCAGCACGGGAAGGGAACAAGTGGGTGAATAACTATTGATTTGTGCCTTGTATAGGGCTTTACTTCCATGTTGTCTTTTCCCCATCTCCTTCCCGGATGCTCCCTTGCTGGTGGGGGGTGGGGTAGGACAGCCGTGTCACGGGCACAGCTACAGAATTCACTGACAATAACATCTCGACAGCAACAGCAGGTTACATGAGGACATGGCAATGCATGAACTGTTCTCTCTGCTAACCTTCTCTACCTAGTCCTCCCTCACCCCTGGTTACGTGTGGATGCTGAGAATTGGAAGTCAGGGCAGGGCTTTGCTATTGACCTGGCTTACGTTGCATTTAGAAACAAAAAAAGAAAGCTCTGCTGTGTTTGCTCTCGTTGCTGAGGAAAATGACAGCAGGAAAGTGGACAGGTAGAAACCCTTCTGCGAGAAACTGGATGTAGAAAGGTACCTGGTGCACCTTGGAGCCTGGTGGCAAGGATCTGAACTCTGTGCTGTGAAACAGATTTAGAAATATGTGCTGAAATGTCTGCAGTGCTGTTGAAAGCCGCTCAGGGTGAACCTGGTTTGAAGCTTCTCTCTTATAGGTGTGCTAACATCAGGAGCATGGGTGTGCAGAGCCCTCTTGGTTGTATTCAGAGGAACATGCAATCTTGTGGAACAGAAACTTTGGGGTTGGTCCACACCAAACTATGTAAGGGGAAGCTCACGAGGGCCAGCCTGCTTCGTCTCTGGCTACCAAGCAGCAATCGGTCCCCAGTCATCTCCATTTGAGTAAATGCCAATACTTATAATACATCAGCAGATCAAGGCGATAGCCTCTGGGGCGGTGGTGGCTGGTGAAATGGAGGGGCCGTCCTGGCATGAGAGCAGCTGTTTTTTTCAAGGAGAGAAATTGGAGCTGGATGTGTGTGAAGGGAAGGGAGGGGGAGGATGTGCAGGCCTGGAGGAACAGCGCTTACCATTGAAACGGAGCCCTTCACAACGAACGGCAGCAACTCAGCCTTCTGAGACTTTGCTTTTTTAATGTTTACCAGGCCCTTTTAGCAATTCCCTTGGTTATATCACATTCTCTAGTGGAATCTGTGTTTGGATTCCTACCTGGCTGACTCAGTATTTATACCTGCGCCCCATCCCTCTGTGGTGGTTTGACCTAACTTCTTTAAAGAACTTACTTTTAACCTTACACTAGGTAACTTGAAAGCAAGCAAGGCTAAATCACTTTGCAGCATTAATGATGTTTTGGGACTCCTGGAGGATTACATGGAGAAACTGGATTAACTGGTGTAAACCAATTTTGATGCAGAGTCTGGAAAATGAGCCAGCTTTTGTGTTTATAACCCCAAAAGTCTTGGTAATTTAAGGGAGGGAGGAAGGAGTGGGAATTGGGCAGGTTCTGTTCTGCTTTATTCTAGTTGCAGTTTTATCAGTGTGTTTATAGTAATGAAAACAAGGGCATGGAAATTCAGAAATTTAGGCCGTTTCATTTGTGTTGTTTTGGCCTCTCCTCAGAAAAGCTCCTGGTGTTCCTCATGAGTTGCAAAAGGATTTGACCATTCAGGTGGACTTTGCAGTTACAGACTTGCCACTAAAATCTAAAGAACCTAAGGGAAAACCCGACAAAAAATTCTTGTCTGTTACCAGAAGCTATTAATTTTTAAGGTAGTGGTTTGTTTTTTTTTTTTTTAGTTCTTCTAACTTTTAAGCTATTGTTTTAGAAGTTAGAAGCAGATTTGTGATGTTTTGTATTTCTTCCATGTACTTTTATTTTATGTGATGCTTTCCTTATAGAATGCCATTTTTTGGTATGTTTTACATTTGTTCCTGGGGTCCCCCTAGTGATACTGACCATAGCAGCATAGTATGCTGATTAATAGTGCTTGAGAAATGTATGTACCAGAAGCTGTTAATGCTCTGTTAAATAATTAGTAATGTTTACTTTCCATTTCAGTAATGTTTAGTACCTGTAATTGGACTAGGTTCTTCAGGGAAGAATAGGAATACACCTTTATATCTTTTATTCATCTTTTTATTTATCTTTGTCTCTTACTTGGTGAAAGCACATGAGCAGGACTCTGAAGACCTGTGTTCTGTGCTCTGGTTTGCAACAGCCTCGTATGACCTTGGTAAAAGAGAAGCCAAGTGACTTGTCTCCTTTATGACAGATTAAATAAAGTCAGTGTTGTATTTGTATACTTCAGAAGTATTGAATGGAAGGTGCTAGAGGAGATACAAGTAATATCCACTTCAGTGTTGGTATTCTGCTGGAGCGCTTTGTTGAATTTTGTTTTTTCCTGATACAATCTGCTTGCTGGTAGCCCATTGCGTCCTCTTTGTTTTTCAGGGAAGACCTAGTTTGGACTTGTACTGTTTTTCATATAACTTCCCTAAACAAAGTATGTTGATTAAAGTGAGAGCCGGGATGAAAGGTTGTGAAGTTGCTCCTTTGCAATTTCTTAAGGTTCATATTTTACAAAAATCCGACAAAGAGTTTCTCCATTTTGCTCTAACATGGAAGTCCATGCTCTTTAATTTTGGCCATCTCTAAACTGGCAGTTTTTCATTGCTCCGTGTCCACCCCGGGCTCCTGCAGTCCATTTCACAGGTGTGGCACCTTCAGCCCTTTCCCCCCTGCTGTGCTCAGTGCTGCAAAGAGTAAACATTGACTAAAGACAGATACATTAGAAGTGATACAGTCTGATGCCTAAGATCCCATGGCTTGCTCAGCTTGCTTTTACTACATCATAGCTATTTTGCTGAGCGTATTGTTTTATTTATGTTCTCTCTAATGGTAAAACTTGTAAGATAGATTATGTGAACACCTTTGCGCAGTTCCCTTGGATGGAGTTGTTTCTACTCTCGGTTCTCTTTAAATTGGTTTTTTTTTTTTTTTGGTCTAGCTATCTTTGTGAGAGCTGCAAGATACTGTGGCTTCTTTTGAAGGTGAACTTGTCAAGCTTTTTTCCTCTCCTTCCTCAGCTTTTTAAATGAGTCTTCCAACAGATGAACTTGGAGGAGCCCTTAACCTGGCTGAATGTACCATTTTGCATTAAAAACAATGAAATGTTGCCCATACTGAGAGAGCTTTGATCCTTCTCGAGACTTAAGGTTTGCCTGAAGTAGTACTCCCATGGTGAACTTCATGGTTTTGTGTTTTTGCTTTATCATCCAGCAAACACAGTTTATTCCAGATCTGCAGATGGTGCAGGTTCAGCGGAATTTTTGTTACAGAATCATTTAGTATCTGAATCCAAAGTTAAATGAAGAAAATGCAAATACTTTCTTAACCTCCAGATTTGAATCATCAGGTTGCACTTTTTTTAACCTGGTTTAATGGGAGGGAAAAAGAAGTCTGTCGTTATCTGTTAGGCAGCCCAGTGGTTGAAGGTGTAAAATTTGAATTCAGTAGCTGTGATCCTATTCCGAAATATTTTTAATGGTTAGCTGTACAGAGAGGAAGTCTTTTTGCAGTTTTACTGTGTGCGGCGTAGGTTTCATCTAGAACATTTCAGTTGTATTTCTTATGACTAAAATACTGTTCCTGGAAGTAGGATGATGTTTTAGAGACCATATTGAGATTGCTTTTGAGTAAAGAAAAAGAAATTTGTTTTGTTAAGTGTTTTGAGGAACGTGAATATAATAATATAGAATGAAGCATATGGCTTCTGAAATCTTTTTTGTTTCCTTCTTTCTATTTGCTTTTAAGCATTAACTGAATCATGGCTATTTCATGGTAAACACTTGACCAATACCTTGTATTATCATGAAACATTGTCCGTGTTTCCCTGTATTTGAAAGCTATTGCTGATTTATTTTTTTTTTTATTTCTGCATTTACATTCTTTCTTGATTTTCAAACTTAGAACTGTCTTAGATGTGGTTTCAACAACGTGACTCTGAGAGGAATCCTGATGCCAAACCCTGCTCTGCTGTTGGGCTGTACATAAATATTGTATTTGAGAAATTCTGGTCCGTGCTTTTGATGGCTTGTACCCCAAGGGACAGATGTCTTGTGTTCTCGGGCTTTTATTTCAGCTTTTAGTCACACGTTCTTCAGATCACTGACTTGTGATCCATTTTGAGACTGACATGAGAGGGACCTAAGTTACTGATGTTAACTTTGGGTGACTAAGTGTGTTGAGGGGGATCAGTACTGCACTTCTCGTTTGTGTGCTTCACTTTCTTTTATTAGCCACTGAATTAATTTCTGAGTGTTTTGCACGTGGGGTAAGTGCCAAGGGGTAGCTGTCTGAAATTCAGTTTAGAGAAAGATTGAAATAGTGTTATGAGCTTGATGAAGGAAAGTTAGTGAGTATGCAGAAGTGATTTTTTTCGGTGTTGTGGCTTCTGATACGCAGCCTCAACCTGCTGGGTTTCTTTGCTGTTTCTTGATGTCTTGATAGCAGCCATGCTTAGGAACTTTTCTTTGTGTCTTAGGAAAAGATGCTTATTACCTTTCTTGAATAGTTCTCTGTTATGACTGCAAGTATAAAATTCCTTGCAACTTTATACCTGTACTCCAGTTGTCATTGTTTACTGTTTTATCTGTTGCTGTAGTAGTGTATGATGCTGGATTTAAAGTCCCAGTGACTTTTACCCCACCTGAAGATAGACATTCACTTAATTCTTTTTATGTGACTGTCTGAGCAGAAATGCTAGAGCTTAAGAGGTGTCCCTAATGAAGCTTGTAGGGCATTTTTGGTAACAGCTTTTCTGTTATAGGACTTCCCTTTTCACTTCACTTAATCACAGACTGGCTGAGGTTGGCAGGGATCTCTGGAGGTCATGTAGTCTCCCCCTGCTATAGCAGGGACATCTACAGCAGGTTTCCCAGGACTGTGTGTGGACATCTTTTCAATATCTCCAAAGATGGAGACTTCACTGCCTCCCTAGGCAACCTGTGTCAGTGCTTGGTTACTCTCAGTAAAAAAGCATGATCAGATGGAGCTTCCTGTGTTGCAGTTTGTGCACATTCCCTCTGGTCCTGTCACCGGACACCGCTGAAAGGAGCCTGGCTCTGTCTGTGCGCCTTCCTTTCAGGTATTTATATACATTGATGACACTGGCCCCTCCCACTCCTGCCCCCCCTCACTCCCACCCTCCCCAAGAAAAGCTTTCTTCTGTAGGTTAAACTACTTGACACAGTCAAATCTTTAGTCCTTCAGGCAAACTCAAAGCTGTATGTTCTTACATGCCTTTGAGAAGGAGGTGGATTAAGGACTGAATCTAGTAGGGGTCATGGTAACAGTAATTCATGACTCTTCATAGGCAGAGAGGTGGTTGAGTTTGGGGTGTGTGTTTAGAGGAAGTGCTATGAAAATGCAGTAAGATGCTTATTTCAAATCCAAATAATTTCTGTGCTTGCAAATACGGAGTAATTGGCTCTAGCTGAACTGAAGACTATAATTCAGCAGTTCTATGAGGGAAGAAACTGGACGAACATTTGATTGTCTGATAGTGATAAAATTGCCCGAGTCCTGTATATGTTCTGTCTAGGAATTGTGTGGATTGTAAATGATGGTTCAATGTACATACGGTGATTAGGTGAGGTTATGCTGAGTTCTTTTTTTTACTTCTGCATATTGAGCAGTTCATTTTATGAAGCTATGTGCATCAAAATTATTTTTAAAAGTACTTTTTAATGAGAGTAAAGCCAAAACTTTGCAGGATTACCCAAGTCCTGGTAAATTAGAAGTGAACTGGATCAGCCTATTTTTCCTGTTCTTGCAAATCCAGCCCTCAAATTCCCAGGGTACCAACAACTGTAGACAGAGGCTAACGTGAAGTTAGATGGTTAAAATTACCTCTTAGTTAGGGGTATTGAATCTGAGAAGTGCTAGGATGGCTCTTTTCATACAGTCCTCTGAAATGAAACATCAGTGAGATTTAGTTTCTGCTAGAAAAACTACCTCAAATATTTATATGACATATCTCCTTTGCTGATTCTGTTGATTGCTAGGGAGTGCTTTTGAGTACTTCAGTCACAGGAGAAAGGGAAGTGAAAATGTCTAACTTCCGTATTTCTTCTCAATAAACAAATCTATTAAAGTAACTGATCAACAGAAGGCATCCTAAACATTTCACTAGTTATGAAATGACCTACCTATTATAAAATATGACAAAATGTAGGACAAGAAACCACACAACCATCCTTTTCAGTTGTTTTTAATATCTAAGCAAAAATCAAGCACAAAAACATATTGAGTGACGCATTTTACCTTGCAGGCCAGAACAAGCAGGTTTTGAACATTTGAGTCAGACTGTGGTAAGTAAAACCTTTTCCACCTAGCAAAAACCAAGTAGCTGTTTGGGACTGGAGCTGAATGGAGGAGAGAACAAATGAAAGTGTTTAGCAACTGGAGTCTGCATCCTTTTCCTCACCAGGACTTTGTCAAGGAGTGGTGGGTGGCCAGGAACTGCTTTTATGGTTGTAGGTCCCCTTTATGGACAGACCCAGGCTGAAAAGCTGGCCTGCAGCTCTTCCAGTTGCTCCACAGTGTTGGAGAAAAATTAGGATCAGTTGTTAGCATGTCCTTATGATTATACGTTCTCTCCTTGATTCAATGGACAGGTCCTAATGCAGTGCGTAGCAGGAGAGGGACAGTGTGAGTTGCCTGAGGAGGAGCAGAAGCAGGATGTAGCTTGGGGGTAGTTACAAGACAGGTTTGGGGTGGGGAAAAAAGAGGTGAAGAATTTGGTATTCTTGGTCATGGATACGATGGGTTTCTGCTTTGATTTATTTGTTCAAGTTTTCGAGAGTCTGGCTTGTAGCAGCAGAAATCAAATCATTAACGCTGGGGAACCTTAGGTGTGTCTTTACAAACAAACAAACAAAATTCCTGCTTTGATGAACTGCACTGAAAGTGGGTAGCAAAATAACAACAGGAACGATCATCCCTGGTGAAGTACGTAGGGAGGGGGAAGGGGTATCTGTTCTCCACATCCGTTTTGGCTATGAAATTTGTGTGGTGAATTATTTGACACTGGGACTGTGTTTCAGTGTTTTGAAATGGTGTCGCTCTGTTAGGGGGCTTCAGTAATGCAAACTGGGAAGTTGTTTTGTATCTTACTTCTCCTGGTATTCCTATAGATGTGTTTTTGTTCAGCATTTATGGGTATGCCTAGTGCAGCATTGGTGACTTGCCTTTTTTTCCCAGAAGTGACAGACATGCTGTGAAATACTATGAAAGTTTGTTTTAAGATAATATTTTTGTTCTTTTTTAAGGGAGAAATGTTGAATGAGAAGGGGATAAGCCGTCTTTTCTGGTACTCTAATGGTGGGGAAAGTTAGCTCTGTCTAGAGATCATTTAGCCCTTCTGTTGAATAAAATGAGACCGTTACCACCTCTTTGATTTCCTGAAAAATCTCAACTTCAGACTTCTCAATTTCTCTGCCAGGTGAAGTGACCTCACATGAGCATAGCTCTAACACTGTGCTAAACTTTGCGAAAATATATATCTAAGCTCTCCTTATTTTATTATAGTTAAAGCCTAAAAGCATTCAACTGAAGACAACACATAAGAGACTGAAAATAAAACTTTACACTAGGTTGGTTTATCAAAATGTATGTTTGGGTATTATGACTCTATCATATTTTGTACTAGCATGATATTTATGGCTAGGGAGGTATGGAGCTCTGCTTTCTTGAAATCTTAAAGACCAGCTTGGAAGAAGTGGTATGCTTTGCTGTTCCAGCACTTGCTGTGAATTGACCTTCCAAGCAGTTCAGCTTCTGGGATGTATCAAGGCTTGTTAAAATACTGACCTACAGTATGTCGTCTCCACCCCTCTTTTTCAGAAGTTGTATGTGTTTTTAAATTGTCCCAAATTTCTAATTAAAAGAAAAAAAAAAAAGAGAAAAAGTTGAAAGATTCCCCCAATGTACTTTTCCAAAAACTGTATAAAGTTAAGACTTTATTAAGCTTCGGACCAGTTAAAAAGGAAAAAAAAAAGCTCCCCAAATGCTGATCTTAGAGAAGACGCTTTGAATATTTTCCAATTGTTGTTAAACCCAAAATGTCACAGCTCCAAGAGTCTCAAGGTTAACCAAAACATTGTCATATGTTTCTGGAACTTAGGCTTTGAAGTCTTTTACGGCAATTGGATATCTAACTAAAGCTCTGGAAGAGTTCAGCCAAAGAAATACTTGTTTACAGCATAAGAATTTTAGATTGACATCAGTGTACTTCTAACTTTTAAACAACAACTTTCATTTTAGTCATGTTAAAATCTCTGCTGATAAGTGAGTTCCAGATAAATGTTTGTTTATTTTTAGTTGCCTCTGAAGTAAAGTTACAACTTTTTGAGGATTCACATTAGTGTATAAAGTTGTTTGAGTTTTTGGTTGGTTTTTTTTTTTTTCACTCACCAGATTTAATCCTAGTTTTTCTTCTCACTTAATGTCATTGCATTCCTTGGGCTCTTTCTTTTATTCCTTTTTTAATTTGGTAGGAATTGTGATAATTAAGTTGAGCAAGGGTTTTTGTTCTCAAATGTGCTTGAGTATTAGAATATACATTAAAGTCTAACTGATCACTTCTGATATGGAAGGCCTTATTCTTGGTGCTTTGTGTTCTGGGAATTTGCTGGGTTTTATTCATGGTGTATATAACATTTGAGAACTTAGATTGGTTTTAAGGGAAGTTATGTCTCTGGCTTTGGGAATGAGATCATCTATTTAAACATGCTTTTGCCTTCTTTTTCTTCTTCCTCTGGCAGAAAAATCTGAAAAGAGCACAACATTTTTTTCTTGGATGTATTCGTAACTCTTCAAATGAACTTTTATGAATAAGTGGAAGTAAAAATTCTACTCCTTAAAGTTGCTGTTCTCAGTCAGCAGTTGCACGTATACTCAACGATGTTTAAATGCGGCATATTGAGAGTTGTTTTATCCCATTCTGCCACTCTCTTGCATTTGATCCTGCACAGAAATTCCTGTGATGTAGTTGTGATCTCACAGTAATTTCCATGACAACAAATCTCAAAACCTCAAGACTTCATGGCAAAGTTCTTTTGGGATATCAAACCTAAGGTCATGCTAACACCTGCTGCCTTGGAATTTTAGAGCACAACATCAGGATTGGTTAAGTATTTTTCAAATTTTAGACCTGGGAAAATGGAGGGACCAAAAAGGCAATACCTGCTTATAGGAGACTTGTATGTGTTTAAAAAAAATACCCCAAACGCCTGCAGAACTGCAAGTGTCAGGGTCCTGATGGTGAGACAGAGAGCAGCCTTTTAGCAGTTTACTTTCTGCTGATTACAGGTTTGGGTGAATGCTGCCCTCTTAACCATGCGTGCGTCTTGGACTTTTTGCTCTTATCAGAGGAGGCATGTAGAATGACAAGTTGCATTTTTCCTTTTACGATTTTTATTTTCACCTTATTCTAGTGAATTGGCTTCTTCTTACTAGTTTTCCAAAGGTCATGTTTTGGGCAGTGTGCTCACTGAACTTGAAAAACAGTCTTCATGTGTTAAATTGAGAAGACATTTAAAACGTCAGACTGTTCTGCATTTTAAACTTGCCTACCCTTGGTTTCTCAATGTATTTACAGTGTCATCTTGGCTTTTTACAGCAAGTGTGCTTAAGAATGCCCTGTTGTGCTAGAATTTTTACATAACATTCTGTAAATGACTGAAAAGTATTACTGTGATTAAAAAGCTGTTACTTAAGTTTGTAGTGCAATTTTTAAAACTTGTAATATTTTATCCTGGCTGTCCCTTGTTCATCCTTTGCTTGACTTCTGTGTACATACAGATTTTTGGTTTGCTTGGAGAAAATTGATGTTTACAATGCATCTTCTGCTGAAATGGTTTTAAGGATTGTCACTGCCAAACCATTTGTTCAGTGGTGTTTTTGTAGGTACAGTATGATCTCTAAAGATGATACCTGTAATATTTGAATGCTGTTGCTGGAGTTGAACACCGCAGTTAGCAAAATGTGTGTTACAGGTGCAATCTCAGAATTCACTTGTGTACTGAAGGTGAGGTTCTGCAATTAATATAAATAAGCTAACTGTTTCAGAAACTTAAGATGTGAAGAGTGCAAGTCCCTTTTCTTTTGGAAGTGAGCAATTTCATCTTGCAGCAGAGTGCTTGGCTTTTAGACTGATGGTAAAATAGACAGGTGACTAAGATCTTCTTGGGATGTTTTAGAAAACAGTTTTTTTCTTAGGTGTTTTAATATTGCCTTGCACAGTGTATAAACCCGGCATATCTCTGAGGAATCGGGGGCTGTTAGGTTAGCTCTCGCACGGTAATGAATAACCCAGCAGTATACAAAAATATGTTTAAAAGGGAATGTAAACTTTAGGAAAATAAGTGACTAAATTTCTGTGAAGAGGAATTTCTTCATGGTCTATCGAAGGAAGTTTGAAGAAGAACTTTGTGCTCATTCAGATTTTGCAAACTTTAAAAAAAAAAAAGATTGTTTATACTTTTCTTCAATTTTATTATAAGCTAGTCTGGCTTGGAAAGAAGTGGTGGAGGAGAGTGAGAACCTCCTAACAGAGACAGAAAATGCATGGCAGCCAAACAATGCTTAAGTCAGTCCAGACTTGCAGAAAAAGGTAAAGATGGGGGCTGGCACAGTGACTGTGGGTCTTAGAAGAAACCTGTGGGTGAGGTCATCACCCCCCCTTACGTTGGAGAGAAAATAAATACTGAATTGAATGCAGTAAAACTTTGGACAATTTGTCTTCATATATGAGCAGCTTGTTTCATTGGTATCCTCTTTAAAAAGGTTAAGAAACTAGCTAAGAAGTGGGAGATGAATTTCGTTTTGCTTTTTTAATATTAAACACACAATAACAGCCTGGATGACTTTATTCCCGCTCTTAGATTTTAATTCTGTGTGGAGGGCTCTTTATTTACCTACTCCTTTTTAGTATTTTGAAGTTAATCCTTCATCTCTTTGGATAGTTTGGTATCATTTTGGTGCAGATCAGATAGACCTGACCTCACATAAACTTCTAGAATGACGGATAAGTGAATTTACACGTGACACCAAGTTGAGAAGTTGTGATCCTGAGGAAAATAGTGCTCAAAATCAAGTGGGAAAGCCTAGGGTTAAACCAAGTTTTCTGACTGAAGCAGGTCAAGATGTGGATTAGCATCAAAGGAAACTAATAAACCCCACGTTGTTTAAAGCTACACAAAATGCTAACAACAGTTGTGACTGTAGAAGGAGCAATCCAGAGTTGGCAGAGAAATAAAAATTATCTCTTACGGCTTTCAGTGCTCTGTACTGTTTCCGTGGCTGCTTGTCTCTGAGCACCTGACAGTAAGTTTGAAAAAGGACTCGGCTTCTCGCAGCGTTTCACTTTAGAAAGCTAAAGTGGTTGTGAGTTTTCATCAAGATTCTGCACAGTAAAAGCGTAGCATCGTGAAGGAAGGGAAAACTTTAATACTGCTTTAGAAACTGTTGTTCAGAGTTGTATATGTCACTGCGAAAAAATTAGGTTTTGATTTTGGTGGATTCTCCTCTTGCCAAAGATGAACCTTGAGAAATATCATCTGGGGGAAGATTATGGAAAGATCCTCTAGAATATCTTGCTTTACTTATAAGTTTTTTTCAGCAAGAGTCACTCCTGGTTTTCTTTGGTTTTCTGAGTATGTGTGAGTGTACTGCAAGCAGTGATCTGTACTGGTTGTCTTCCCTCATGGTGTAGTTCAAGGAGTAGGCTCTGTACGGATACAGGAGTGATACCTGAGCTCTTAGGTGTTGCTACCAAAACTCTGAAGCTAGAATAAAAAATCTGATATCATGAGGTTTTTAGCACATTTTATAGATATAGCCTTACTGATTACTTAGTGCATTTGTTTTTATATCACTTGTGGCTTGTAATTTTAACTGTCGCTGTTTGTTGTGAGTGTTGTAATGTGATCTGATGAGTGTCTCAAGTCTGAATTACTGCTCCCCTCCAAAACTATCTATGGTGGCATTTTCTACTTTGTTCTTTGTTGTCAATTATAGTGTGATTTAACTAGGTGTCCTTTTTTTTGATGCAGTTGAGCGTGTTTCTGCCAGTGTGAAAACGTAACAAATGTCTCCACTCTTGCTCTGCTATTTTTAGCCCTGTTGCTTGTATCTGTTTCTATTCAAAGAATTCCTTTGGAAGCTGTTCCAGGAGAGCGCGGTTCGGCGACGCGGGAGGGAGCCGGAGGGGGCAGGGAGAGCACCAGTGCCAAACATGTTCGTGATCTGGCAGCGAGATGTCCGACATCCAGTGCTTCTTCCTGTGTGCCACCTTGTTTACAAGAACCCTGGTCAAAGCGAATTCCCCCTTCTGGGTACTGTCCTGGCTGCCTGGCTCCCAGCTTGTATTAGCTATTTCTTTCTGGCATTGAGAGTACCTGGATTTCAACTTGAATCTTCTTACAGGATTTGTTTTTCTGTGAAAACAGCAATTAATTTTAGGGGCTGTTTAGATATGGGGCGTTACAGCAGAGTGAATAGCTGAAATATGCATTTCCACAGTTTAATAGCCAAAACTGACAGCTCCCAGTACTTGTCTTTTTCCCTGCTCCTGTTGCAATTCAGCATCTCTTCTTGTTCTGGTACCGGTTTAATCTGGATCACTTTTCCTAATAAGTTTTTTTAAAAAGAGTTTTTTTTTGTTATTTGACAGCTTTTTTTCTCCTTTTTTTGCTGTTGCATGAATTACTCATCTTGTGGGTACAGCTAGCTGTTGATTGTAACAATAATGATTGATAGGAAGGTGACCTGCTGAAGGTTGGTTTTTTTTTTTAACTATTGTGTCTTATGGTGGGTACTATTGACAAACCACAAGCCTGAAGTGTCCTTGATATATGCTCCTGTTGTATGTACTGACATAGCCCAGGCTTAAACTGTTCCGAAAGTGTTCTGCTGACCTTGTCACTAGAGCTGTGGGGAACAGTCGTTTTGAGGCAAGTTGGTCACAATTAATAGAGGAAGGTGATAAGTCCTGTGTACCTTCAGTAGTGTACTTCAGTCTTGTCTGAGATGTTTTGGCTAATGTTTTTTTTTTTCCTTGTAGTATTGATAGCTTAACCAGAGTGTGACCTAAGATTATATGTCCTTCCATGTATTCTTTGAAGAGAACATCTATAAATTGTTTAGTTCGTACTCTGCAGCTGTTTCCTCACCTACATAAATATATGTGTGTGTAAGTGTGCCCTGAGCTCACCCGGGCTTCTAGCTGACCCCTGAGCTCATCTTGGATAGATTGGAAAGCTGTGCACATTATTACAGTCTGCAGAAACTTTGCCTTGTGATCTTTTCTGGTGGAGGGAGCCATCTGAAGAACTTCCAAGTCACCCAGCCCTGTCCTCCCGGACGAGTCTGTCCGGATTTCCTCCTTTCCCCTTCAGAGGGACTGCTGTGAGCTTTAATGAGCTGGCAGAGGGAGCAAGCCTTCTCAAGGTGGGGCTTTTGATGGGCAAGGGTGGATGTTTAAATGTGTTATTCCTGTGAAAGTGAAATTCAAAGATGACCAGCAGAAGCATCAAATACTTAGTTGTGTGTACGAAATCATTAAAGATTGCTTCTGGTGGCTAAATTGCTATAGTGTAGTTTGAGTCTCTACTTTAATGCCAGAAACCATAGACAGCTACTTCTGTGGCTGGGGGAAGAAGACTGTATTCTAGATTACCTTAAGATGTGTTACACAGACTGTCCTAATGTTGGTTAATTGTAGCCTCCTCTTGTTTGGATAGGAGCACCTCCAATTTTTTTTTGAGTCTATTCCTCACTGCGAGTTACTGAATGCTAACAGGTATCCAAGAGGCTGGGCATCAAGAGGTGTTCCTCAGTAAAGGTGATACAAGTCTCTATTTTCCCACTGGTGATCAAAGAACATATATATGCCATAAGATAGTAATATATCCAAGGTCACTCTGCTGGCAGAGTCCCTTTCTGGGAGTTTTTTATTTTTTAAAATGCCTACAAGGCATGTTTAGTTTTTTTTTTTCTTTGTGGCATCCAGAGGGCCTGACCAGGATCAGGTCTTGCTATACTGGATCCCAGAAAAACAGAATGTGAAACCTCACATTTTACCAATGCTGTAATGGTGTGTGACTGCTGAAATGCAAAGTCCCCCTTTCCTCGTGAACTTGATCCCTATCCCTCATGTTAGATTCAGCAGTTGTATAGCCACATAGTTTTCCACTGGATAAGCTTATTCAACTGACTCAGTGTTTTGTTTTAGAGGGTTTAGTTTGCTCGTGGGTCAGCTCACTGAACCAACTCCCCCTGCAGCTGCATGATCGTTAGTCTGATTGAAGGGAAGTAGCAATATTACGTGCTTCAGGAGTAGAGGAGCAGGTATGCCAGTTTTGGTGACAGCTGGCAGTTGCGTGGTATTAGATGTGAGCCAAAACTTGATTTTAATGGAATAAACTGTTTGGGTTATACCTGCCCTGTGGATTGAACTTTGAATGAATATACAACCAGGTCCCAGATGGCAACTAAAATTCTGGTCTCAGTTTTTTGTCCCAAACTGCTCAGCCATCCTTCACTTGTGTGACTTCAGGAAGGTGGTATTAGTTCTGGCTGCAGAGGGTAATGATTTTCAACCATGAAAAACCTGCTAGTTCAGTTTTTTCCTCAGCTGCAATAAGCCTTTCCTTTTGTGAAGTACTAGTTAATGTTTTTTACAAGCCTCTTAGTTAATGCAGTGTATAATTCAATCTGAATATTTGTTGCAGGGGGTGACTAGATTGTAGTTCTGCTACTTGCTGCTTCGTTGGAAGTTGTAGGCACTGTAGTGCCCTTTCACTGGATGCTACTTGGGAAACCTTAGGAGGGAAAACACTGAGGGCTTTACGTTTTCTGTTTTTCTTTGTTGATTGTTCCATTTTGGGGGGGAGACAGACACAGAGAAACAGATAGGAAGATATTTGCAATACTGTTGGTTCTTCACCACTGAATGTAGCAGTGGTGGAACAAACAGCGAGTATACTGTGTATTGACGTGGCTAGTATTTTATCTGTTTAGGCTAGAAAATAAAAGAGCAGAGGATGTGGAAATGGAAGTGATCCTTTCCTACCGTAGCAAGAGGAAGTAGTGTGTGCATGGCTGTGTGAGCAGCAGGAACCAGCTCTGGGCCACTGTGGTCTCCGTATGCTTCCTAACCCGAGATACCAAGTGAGTTGACAGTTCAGGACAGCATATGGTGTGGTCAGTGATGGGAATGCATTACTTCTCTTACTTGGGTAGCTTTTGGAGAGGGTTCACATCAGAAAAGCCTTTTTTATGACAGAGAGCAAGAAATTAGTTCCTTCCATCAAAGATGACAGGAATATGTATTTCATTTTTCCTTCTGGTCTTAGAATATCATGACAGGCCAGAGCTTTTCTTAAAATATTCCTAAGCAGTGATACATACTTAAGAAGTGAACTTGCTGTTGCCCCTTCCTCACAGGATCCCCACAATTGCTGTTTCTCAAAAAGAATTCCTGTTTTCTATATATTATATTTCTGTGTGGAGCAGTGCAGCCTTGTTGTTGTGTTTTGTTTTGTTGGTTTGTTTTATTTTTTGTCTGGGTCATGGCAACAATTGTGGTCTAGTCTGCATTATGGTTCTGATAGTTCTGAGACTGGTGTTGACATGGCAAATAACATGCAGTTAGTCTAACTGTGTCTCTGTTACTTAATGTTCGTTACAGTCAATGGTAAGTGCTGGTAACTTGTGTATCTGGCAGGCCTTTGCAAATATGGGGCTTATAGTTAGTTAGGACAGGGAGCAGGACTTTATATTCTTTTTGCATATGGAAGTCCAGCTGGTTGCTATCTAAAATGATATTCTTGCAGAAAGGCAGCAAAAGATGATAATAGTGACTTTGTAGATACTGATGTCTTAAAGGTAAGGTCAAGTCCTCTGAATCTTCTATGACATTCACTGTCTTTTGATCATCCAGAATCACTCAGGAGCGTTGTCTTCTGATAGCAGCAGAGCAGGGTGGGTTTTGCTAGCCAGGTTTTCGGCAGTCTGAAGGTTGCCTTGGTTGTGTGAAAGATAAAACCCTAGGCAGAAGTCAGTTAGGCTTCTCTGGTTTTAGTGTAATTCTCTACTTTTTTTTTAATACCAGTGAAAGTTGAATTGGGGGAAATTTAGGTTCTCCTTCAGACATTTCTGTATGAATAAAGGCACTTGTTGCCTCTGAAATTTGAATATTTATAAAGAAATAATGAGGGCAAGTCGACTGGATGTTAATTGAGTGTGGTTCGCAGATTTTGATTAAAGCTAGGATAATCGCCAGTATATACTAAAATGTAAAACACATCTGTTAGGCAGAGACACTGGGATTATAGTGAAGACCGATATTGTAGGATTAGAAGATTTTTTTTAAAATAATGATATTCATGGTTGATACCTGCTCTACTAGTGGAAGACATGCACTGTTCAGTCTCCCTTCCACGTCATGCTTTTGAGAGGGGCTCTGGATAAGTGAGCAGCCTTTGCCTAACTCCAGTTTTTTGAGGATGAGCACTTCTTTCTCTTCCAAAACAATGCTGTGTTTTATTTGTAAGACCTATGTGTATATTTCTTTGTCTTCCTTTGTGTAAGAT
Source organism: Egretta garzetta (assembly GCF_000687185.1). Taxonomy (NCBI): domain Eukaryota; kingdom Metazoa; phylum Chordata; class Aves; order Pelecaniformes; family Ardeidae; genus Egretta; species Egretta garzetta. Next base: position 61,733 of record NW_009267230.1, on the reverse strand, counting down.
TTGCTTAGGAATACCAATCCTTGAAATGAACTTTTTTTTTTTTTTGGTGGTAATGAGAAATTATTTATTTCTGCAGATTGGGATGTGTTTTTAGCTTATTAGAGATTTATTTGGCAGAATAATAATTTCAACTAACACTCAGTGGATTTTAAGAAAGGTGGGTAAGAGTATTCACTTGTTTATTCTGTATGCTTTGCTAACACAACTGGAAGTGTGTATGTTTATGTTTATGCTGGTACTCTGGCCACTCCCAGTAATCCTGTTTTCTTGGTAAAACATGAGAGTACACAAATAGTACAGTTTCTGTCCTGTGGTGTTCTGCCAGTGATGCAGATCTAGTCCTGGCTATCAATATTCTTCCTGTTTACCGTAGAAGACCGTAAGATGAGACATGAATCCTCCCAGGATCCATAAGCTCAGGTTCAGTATTGTTGGCTTGGGGCAGTACAGACACTGAGTAATCATCACTGCTTCTGAGGAACATTTTTTTTTTAACCCTTTCCCCCTTTCATTCAGTAATAAAGGTGGTGAGATTCTTTAGACAACAGCACTTGAGGGAAATGCATTGCATCGATGCTTTGCAGACATAATTTTTTTCCTCTGCTCTTTTTCCTCACAGTCATGTCATGCTACTACCATAGTAGATCTAAAGATCTAAACTCGTTGTACTTGTACAGTAGTCATGCCATCATGAGGCAGTGTCCTGCAGTCTTTTCCCCACCCTGTCATTGTGAGAAATCCTTGACTGAGTATCTTTGTGATTAGAATATAAAAAAGCAATCAGACTTTTAACGTGTTCACAGGGATTGCTGTGGATGTTCTCTAACTGGACTTCAGCAAGGCCTTGTGAAACTGTCTCCCACAGCATTCTCCTAGGGAAGCTGGCGGCTCATGGCTTGGACAGGCGTGCTCTTCGCTGGGTAAAAAACTGGCTGGATGGCTGAGCCCAGAGAGTTGTGGTCAATGGAGTTAAATCCAGTTGGCTGCTGGTCACAAGTGGTGTCCCCCAGGGCTCAGTTCTGGCCCCAGTTCTGTTTAACATCTTTATCAATGACCTGGATGAGGGGATTGAGCACACCCTCAGTAAGTTTGCATATAACACCAAACTGTGTAGGAGTGTCGATCTGCTTCAGGGGAGGAGGGCTCTGCAGAGGGAACAGGCTGGATCCATGGGCCCAGGCCAACTGTATGAGGTTTAACAAGTCCAGGTGCCAGGTCCTGCACTTGGGTCACAACAACCCCATGCAATGCTACAGGCTTGGGGAAGAGTGGCTGGAAAGTTGCTCTGCAGAAAGGACCTGGGGGTGTTGGTTGACAGCCACCTGAATATGAGCCAGCAGTGTGCCCAGGTGGCCAAGAAGGCCAACAGCATCCTGGCTTGTATCAGGAATGGTGTTGCCAGCAGGAGCAGGGCAGTGATCATGTCCCTGTCCTGGGCACTGGTGAGGTCACCCCTCGAATTCTGTGTTCAGTTTTTGGCCCCTCGCTACAAGAAAGACGTTGCATTGCTGGAACATGTCCAGAGGAGAGCAACGAAGCTGATGGGGGGGTCTGGGAGCACAAGTCTTATGAAGAGTGGCTGGGGGAACTGGGGGG
>NW_009267230.1:20855-59934 GCF_000687185.1 Egretta garzetta | reverse complement strand
AGACGTTGGACCAGGCTGCCCAGGGAAGTGGTGGAGTCCCCATCCCTGGAGGTATTTAAAAGCTGGGCAGATGAGCTGCTTAGGGATGTGGTTTAGTGGTGGGATAGCAGTGTTAGGTTAATGGTTGGACTTGATGATCTTAAAGGTCTTTTCCAACCTAAACAATTCTGTGGTTCTATGATTCTGCACAGTGTTCTTTATCACAGCTCCTTGTCCAGAGTGTCAAGAAAATAACTTTATTGGGACTGCCTCAGGAAAAGAATTGAAACTGCAACTGTTTTGTTCAGCTGATGGAAGTGAATATTTAACTTTAGAAGGATTCTTGAAAGTTAGGTGATACTGCAGTGCATGATCTGTCCCTGGAAGTTCAGCAGTAGATTTTCTGTCTTGCAGGGCTTGCCACCTTTTCAAGTCAGTTTGTATTCTGTATAATTCTAGCTTTTCTGACTTCTTTGAATCTAAAAGGACTGGATTTCTTGCTGAAGGAAAGTTGAACAAAAGATGAAAGAAAGCATTACGATAGTTTTATAAACCCACTTTTTGTGTTGATACGCATTCATTCACTCTTTCATTCTTTGCGCCTCCTTCTAAAATCCAGAGCAAAAACCCAACAAAATATGTTGAATGAGACTTATGGTATGAAGACTTTGGGAGGGGGTGGGATTTGGTCTCTTTAGGAAAGTTGAGTGTTGAGGTAACCATTACTTAGGTACCGCTTTTGGAAACTAGAATAATTGTTGCTATTCCATCACCAGTCTGGTGACGGCTTATTATGCAATACTATCTCTGCTGTTGTGGTGTATGTCCTTGGGCTAAACTTGCTGTACAGACAGAAACACTAAAACAAACAAAACATTGAGATTTGGGGTGGTTTTCCTCTTAAATGCCTCTGTTGCTTTCCATTTTTAAGTCTAATTACTTGCTTTATGAGAAAGCGCTGAAATTTGAATTCCTTAGTGCTTGAGAAGCTAAACATACTTGCAGTAAACAATTTTCTTACCTACCAATCAAGGGGTTTGATTTATTTGGGGTTTTTTTTTGTTTGTTTGCTTTTAAAGTAGAAGCAAAGACAACTTTCCTCTGGAGGTACTAGATTACATCTGTGAAAAAAAGCTTTACAACAGTCTTGTGCTGCTCCTTTTATTGTCATGAAAGCAAGTACGACCACCTTCTTTACACAACAGTTTTGGGAAGTCCAATCTCCTTAAAGCTTTCTCCTTTTTTGCTAGTGCCATGGGGGTCTGTTTTATTTAATGTCTATCTATTTCTTCAAGATACAGCTGTTTTGGCTGCTTACTACAGTTGCAATGTGTTTACAAGGTGAAGTGTTAACTGCTGTTGAGGGACTTTTGCACTGAGCCAGATCCTGACATGGAAAATGAAACATCTGATTGTCTGAATATTTTTTTGATTTTTATTAAAAACATTTTACTTACGAGTTGTCTTCCTCCCAGTCTCAAATCTTCTTGCCTCATTTGATCTGCAGTTAAAAGTTCATCCATTTGTGATATCTTACTCATTGCTATGACAACAGCCTGCCAAACAGACTTTAATATGAGGAATTGGAGAAAATAAGAAGCTGCTTTGTGAGCAAAGAAATGTTCTTGGTCAGCCCCATCTTATTAATTAGTAATATCCCATGTAATGCTCAAAATTGTAGTCTCTATGGTAATTTGAAGGCAGTGGCTATCTGCCTCCTTTCTGCCTGGCGTGGTAGGGGGTGAAGGCTTGGCCCGGCGCGGGGAAGGTGTGCTGCTGCCAGGGAGGTGCAGTGCTTGCCTGGTCAGTGCACCGTTGGCGGCGGCGGAAAGCCCTTCAGCTCTCCTCGTGTGCATGGGGCTGGTCTGGTCACTGTGTCTGGACACTGCGTGTAGATAGCAGGAGCCAACTAGGGGGAAATAAAATAGCTTTATATTGAAAGCTTGCTTTCTGTCAAGCTGTGGGGTTTTTTTGTGCTTTTAAGAAGACTGGGTTGTGTCTGAAGTGGATTATAACATGTCCAGGTTGGCTTGATGGGGAATGTCAAACTAAGGGTGTGTTTCCACACTTGCCTGAAGCAAGTCCATACTGCTGCCAGGAAGAGGCTCTTGCCTTTGCTGGTTTTCTGCTTTGGACCTGTTGCCAAATTGTGCTGCTCACAGGCTGCACGGTCAGCAAGATGAGGATCTTCAAAGATCCCGTTATACATTCACGTTGTTTGGCTCTGTTCCCACCAGCAGGCTGATCTTGCTGTGCCACTTCATCCCTCGGGAGTGTTTCAAACGTTTGTATGCCTGCCTTTTTCCTTAACGTATCCTTTCATCCTGAAAAGCAAACGTGGCTTAAAGAGCTGTGGCACAGAGTCACTGTAAAATATGTGTTAGGAGAGGGAGAAAATACACAGCCCTCATCAGGTACCATAGGTTGCCTGGCTATGAGCAATGTAAGCTATAGTTCAGCATGCGCTTTACAAATAGACAGAAAACTCTTTGTTTTAGCATGAGTGTACTGCACTCATGTCCAAAACATGGATTGCAATATTTTGACTAGCTTTGGTGAGATTAGAGAAAATAGCACTGAAATGTATGTCAGAATTCCTAAGTACCAGAATCTGTATAAACATAATCTGATGTTAATTCAGAAATGATGAACAAATTGAGACCCAATAGAGTTATAATTTCTCAATGTATCTTAAATCACAGTGGGCTAATTCCAGACAATCATATTTGAAACTATTAGCTTGTCTTTCAGAGCAGTTAGTGTTCTTTGTCATATTCTCTGTTCAGAGCTTCTTTTCATTGCTCATTGTGCTAGGTTCAAATCGGAGTGAGCTGACCAATAGTTAAAAAAAACCCAGCAAACAACCTGAAGGTCATTGTTAGTCTATATAAATTTAAGTTTTTAGATGTTGGCAGTCCAGTCATCAAGGCTTATAAAGCAGATTTTAACACAAACAGCAAAAGTAATTTCTGCTGCAAACTCAACTGAAGACTGTCCATAAGGTGTTTAAAATATCAGTGGACAGCCATGACCACCAGATAGTCGGTGATAAGCGTTGAACTTCCTGTTCAGGAATATGTAATACTTAATTAATACTAATATTTTGCTTTTCATAGAACATGTTGTCACGAGCTTGAATAACCTGTGTTTGGACTGCATCTGGCTTTAAGAGTATCAAGTGCAGTGCTCTGAAGGCTTGTGTGTTCTGGGACTTAGAGGACAACAAAGTTAGACTGCCTTAAGAGACTGGGAGACAGATTGGCTTTGGTGAATATATTCATAAAGCTGGAGAAACACAGTGTTCCAGATCAGCTCATACTACAGTCACTTCCTGGTAAAGGCAGGCCTTTTCTTGTTAAATATGTAAGAGTTCATGGACATATACTTTCTTCTCAGACTTTATTGAATGCTTTAACTGGCACATAACGAAAGTCAATGTTGGGGTTCAATTTTGGCCAACAAAAATGTATTTCTAAAGTGAAGAAGAGATTTAGATGATAATGGGGTTAATTGATTCTAGAAGAGGCTCCTGAGCATCTTGAATTAATGTTTAAACTGAAGCATCTCATTGCAACTTTAACTGTTGAGTACTCGTTATTTGTGAATGCTAGTGAGCACTTGGGTATTGAACACATCCTTGTCCATGCAATCATAGCAGTATGCTCAGTTTTCATCTGAACATTATCGTGCATTGAACTCGGTGCTAGCCAAATCGCACCAGAGCTGCTGTCCTGACAAGTTTGAGCTGAGGCATGTTCATACATTCGGGCTGCAGTAAAACAACTTTGCTGCTTGTTTGCACATCTCCTTCTGCCCAGGTGCACCACTTGTAGGTTGTCCTTCGTTCCCTAGATTTTCAGTTTTACTTCCTGGTGTCATGAGGACAAAAACCAAGCAGTTGACCATGACCATTCTGACCAGTTTGAGAGATCTGTTTCCAGTTATCATAGATACTATAAACCATACTCATCAATTAGCTGTGTGTTAGGTGCCTTACAAACACAGGGAGAATAATAAATTTCTTGTTTCAAATTAACTTTAATGTTAGTGGATGAATGAGAATGAAAGCTGACTGCCACAAACAGGATAGCACTGATGTGTGTATGAGGTTTGGGGTTTTTTTGGGGTTTCTTTGTTGCCATAAGGCAAAGGTATGTTTAAAGCAGGGTAAGAGGTAGTTTTGTAAATAATTTCTGTAGTTATGAGGGAGAACAAAACAAAAATACTGGCAACAGAGGCTGAATTTAAAGGCAAGCATCATCATTTCTCTTACGTATGAGAGGTGAGAAGCAGCGTGGGTGTTGGCCACAACCTCCATATATGTGCAGGAAAGCAGTTTGATGGTAGGGGAAGAGAGGAACTGACTAGTTTGTCAATGTGATTTTTGCATTAGCGTTCTGAGTGGCTATGAGAGTGGTTAAATTCCAGGCATCAAAACAAGACAGTAGGTATTATAGAAATTTAAGGAGTGATACAGCTGGAGCTGGAATTTCAGCAGAGTAGCAGATAAAAAAGTCTGTATATTAAATAACTGGAAAAGGCTGTGAGATTTAGATGTCTGGAAGTAGAGATCTAGACAGATCCCAGTCAGCTGACAAAAATGCTTTTTATCCGCTGCATTTCCTTCTTTACTGTAAAGACTGCAATAAATCCAATAGTAGTGTATTAAAGCTGCTTTCTCAGGAGTCTCTGTATAGAGTTCGTGGTAAAGGTAGGAAAAGTTCAAGCTACTGCATTTGTCTATTATCTGGGTATTGAATCAGTACCCTGCCTTAACTCATGCTCCGGTTTTTGTTTTTTGTTGTGTTTTTTTTTTTTTTCCAGATTTTCTATTTTGTACATACATTGTTTTGTATATACTGTATATGATGACTTCGGTGGGCAGTGAACGTACCCGGGGCACTCGGGACAAAACGCAAATTTCAACCACACAGCCAACACAACCACAGAAACAAGTAGTACAGGTACGTGCTACTATATAATCTTATTTGAGTTGAAAGTGAGCATGTAATGATATGCAGTTCTTCCCTAAGTCAGTAAAAACTGGGAAAAGATGGGGGGAAAAATCAAGGCCTATTTTGGAAGAGTTTGTCTGATATCTCACTTTAATTGCTTGGTAATTCAGCACAGCATTAAGTTGTATTCTTGCCTCTAAAGGGGCTTTGTGTTCTTCAGCAACATTTCCCATCAGTGAGGAATACTATGCCTATGCCTGTGTCAGGATATCTGTCCTGTGACCTGAGTGTTCTCAGACCTCAGCTCGTCCATATGCCAGCTTCATGATGCTAGAAGATTTCTGGTTGGTAGAGAAATTTGGGTGGGTAGGAAGAGCTTCATTAGATGCATGCTGTGTTCTACAGCATGAATCAGCATATCTGCAAGTCATAGAATCCTAAAATTCTTGTGCAATGTCCTCAAAGTGAAGTGAAGGTGGTCATCCGCTAGCAGACTAAAATTATTTTTAATATCAGCAAGATTGAAATTAAGCTCTTACCCCATTGTATTGATTCTCAGCAGCTGAGTAGTTGTGTGCTTGTCTGGGCTACAGAGAGTGCAAAATGTCTCTGCCCCTGGCAACTCGTTATGTCAGATAATTCTCAAAATTGGACTCAATTCAAGAATTGCCTCAGTTCTCTGCTGGCAGAGAGTGCACCAGTCTAGAGGTGCTCTCTTGGGAAATTGTGTCTTACTGTTTTGTAGACTGATCTTTAACATGAAGGGGCTCTTGTTCTGTTTTGTACTGATTTTTAGTACTAGTATTAATTATGTGAGCTTAAGCCCTTACCTCCTTGCACTGCAGCACTTTGCATAGTCGTGATTCATGCTAATGTGTGGATTTAGAAAGTGACTTTCAACAGATGAAGTTGAATTTGGTTTTGTTTTATAAACATGTAAGGCTGCAGGAATGTAGTGAGCACGTTGACAGAAGTGGTAGTTTCGCCTTTTTTGACATTTGCAAGACAGCAGTGGAGTGCTTTGCCCAGTTTTGAGTTCCCTAGCACAAGGCAGACATTGGGAGATGGGAGCAAGCCCAGCGAAGAGCTGCAGAGATGGCTGGAGCGCAGGATGAATAAGGGCTGGCTCAGGGAACTGCGTTTGTTCAGCCCTAAGAAGGCAAGGCAAGGGTTGTAGCCTCATGAAATGTAGAAAAGTTGTAGAAAAGGTGAAGCCAGACTCTTCTCAGGGAGACAATGGCACAAGTTGGAACACTGGAAATTCCATCTGTTAAAAGGAAAAAAATTGTTTACCATGAACACAGTCATGGATTAGAGAAGTTGTGGGATCTCTGTCTGGCCCCAAGCAGCTCCTCTGATGGGACATGCTCTCGGTGAGAGGTTACACTGAGTTGTCACTGGAGGACCTTTCCAACCAATGTGATTCATTGTAAGACTTAATGCTTATAATCAGACCTTTAACTATGTTTTGTCTGCTTACTCTACTTCTTGCATAGTAGATAGTGTTTGGTCAATTCAGTGGAAAAGATGATTGTTTAATATACAGCAATTATGTTTTAGTGCATCACTTTATTGCTTATAGATATCAGATGGATCTTCCTGCATAGTCAGGCTTTAAAGATGAACAGAATTGTGTGGGATTCTACTGTTTAATCACCACTGGTTGATTTTTCTGAATGTAGAATAATCTTGCTTTCCCAAATGGAGATTTCATTGTCATAATATCACATGATCATTGTTTAAGTTATTAAAAAAATTACATCACAATTCTTTTGCATTGCTTCTGGATAATAAATATACTATTTCATTATAGATCTGGGCCTATTACTGTCACTTAATTTTATGTTTTGCACACTTCTGTTTTCTAATAGTTCAAAGTTGTTAGTTAAAAATTTCCTTCACTCTGTTATGCCATAAAGATAGTATATCTTGTAAGGTTGAGTAAAGTTTTAGCTGTCTTAAGATGCTTCTATTGTCTTAGATGCAATTAAAACTTAATTATACTCTTTTATAGGATACTACAGTGTTACTTGTAAGGACGATGCCTTAAAATAAAGAAGAAGCACTCGCTGGGAAAAAAACAAAACCTTTTGTGACATTGATTTGGTGTTTGTGTAGTAAACGCATCTTGTGGGTTTTTGTGGTTGTTTTTTTCTTCTGAATCTTCAGTTCCATCTGGGTGTAATCCACTGGCATAAATACTAGCGATATGTCACCTACTTGTGTTTCTAAGCTCTCTGCTTACACAGGAAAACTGAAGCTACTGTCACACATTTGTAATTGTTATAAAATTGGTATATTATTTTTCTTCTAACATGGACTTGAAAAAAAGTTGGTTTATAGAAAAAATGAATCTTAATGGCTTCCTCTTTCTGGCGAAGTATGCTGTCATGTCTCTACAGAAATTTCATTGTCTGAATGTTTTTACTTTGGATATCTTTAAAGGAAATCTCTTCACTAGCTTAAAAGTTGCAGTGGGCCTGAAGAGGCTGAAATCAGAGCGAGAAGATGCATCAACAAAGCTTAATTCCTGAAACCAGCAGACCTTTTGTTTTGCTCTCTGCTGAGCTCTCGTCAAACACCAAGAAAGAGCTACTTTGCACAGAGCACCAAGAAAAGAGCTACTTTGCACAGAGCACTGCACTGACCAGGAGGCTTTCATGGAGGGTGGCACCAGGGCTGGCATGCGGAATTCCAGAGCAGGCTCTCATCTATGTTACTGGCTGACGTATGAAGCTGTCAGCATGACACTTTGAAAATGTGAAGTAGCGCAGAGTGCTTAACTCTGTTACAAATGCTAATTGTCTTGGAACCTCGCCTCTGAGCACAGCAAATGTCACTTCCCTCAAGGAACTGGGAGAACTGCAGTAACTTTGCAGCAAATAAGCAGCTGGTGGTGTACGGTGGAGTAATATTTAGACTCTGCTCAGCATTACACTTGGCGACCTCCTCTAGAGCTTGTATTTGCGGGAAACTCCAAAAGCAAAGCAGTTTGAGGCTGATTAAGTCTGAACTATTGAGGCACAGAATTTCATGTGGGTACCCTTTGAAGTGAGACTTCGAAAGGTGAGATTTAACCAGCTGCCCAGGATGAATCCTTTCTGTCAAGAATTTCAATGGATGAGGTGGTCCCCTTCTCAAGTGATAAGTCGTCTTCCGCAGCTCGTGTTTTGGGTCCTGGCTCTCTTCAGTGTCGGCCCTCTTTAGCATGAGACAGTAGCCTCTTCTGTTTGAGCAGAAATCAAATTGTGTCCAGGATCATGTAGCATACAGTTATCTTTGGTATTTTCATGGGAGTGCAGTTCAAGTAGACTGCAAATACCACATTATGAAGAGTGGTCCGTATGATGTGACATTAGTGTTCTTGAGTTGCTTTCTCTCGGGGCCAGCCATAGCCTATTTGGATTTATGGCACTGTACTGCATCCATTCATTTTTCAGCTTTTGGAGAAGTTGCCAGCATGGATTTGTGGTCCAGAAACATTACAGAAGCACCAAATATTACATCAATAGCAAGACCCTTTAGCAGTTTTCAGAGACTAGTATTTGCTTATAAAGGAAATAGGTGCAGCTGTTCATGGGCAAAATCTTGAGGCATGACTCAGTGTCTTTTTAAGTGCTCATAGAACTACAGTCAGGTTGTTGATGGGCGAGTCATGGAAGGTGATGTGAGCAGGAATCATCAGAGATGTTGTTAATTTAGAAATACCGTTGCCAGTTTGTCATGATAAAACTCTGGAGTGGTATATACTAAATAAAAGTAACAATATTGAAGCGTAGGCTTCTGTGGTAAATTCTATTTTATTATATGGTTGTCTTGTCTATGTGCTGACCTTTAATTGTGGTTCAAACACATTAAAACGTGTCGAAATTGCTTCTGTCCCAGCTAACTTTTTAACTATAAAATGGGCATAGAGGAGGTGTTAATCCCTTCCCCATAGCACCTCTGTGCTTGCTGTGTATGTTCCTTTTGAGAATCTGGAGAAAAAAAATCTACTGACACTAGCAGATACTTTAAAAAACTGTATTGTTACCTTTTGTGTACTTTATTGGATGTTTGCGTTTTTCAGGCAACAGCAGAACAGATTCGCCTTGCTCAGATGATCTACGATAAGAACGACGCAGATTTTGAAGATAAAGTGAAACAAGTATGTTTCTTATGGTACAGAGTTTTTGTGCCCTGTAATAAGGTGCTCCAAATCTGGCTTACATTTTGGAGCTAGAGCTTCTGTTTCTGATTTAGCTGAAACCTTTTTCAGAAGGACGTAAGTTTAACTAGGAAAAGGTGCTCTTACTGCACTGTAAAGTCTGTTTGCAAGAAATTATGTGGTAATACAGCTCTGGCTGTATAGTTACACCGGTGTATTTCCCTTTGTAGACAAGCCTTTAAGCCAAAACTCATCTGTCCTGATGTCTCTTCCAGACTGTATCTCTCTAGTGTGATCCTGATGCTTAATGATCGTCAGAATAAAGAGTGCATTCAGCTTGTCCACATGTACATGCACATGGGAACAAGATGTCACCTGTGTAAACTGAGTTTGCTAATATCTTGGCTGTTTTTCAGGAAAAGTAAACTCTAATCATAGCTTAAAGGTGAATTGAAGTGTTATTCTAAAAAAAAAAAAAAATCTCATGTCGCAGATCCATGTATGCATTCATGTGATAGAATTACACTGTGAAAATGAAATCTTGCACCATTTCCTCTACCATGCTGAGTTTCGGGTGTAGATGCTTAAGCTTCTATTGCCCAATTATAGCTGAGACCATTAATTTGAGCAGTACTGAGAATCTGGGTCCCTGTTCTGCTGTGGGTATTGGTGATTTTGTCCTAGTGAACACATCACAACTCACGAAGAACCTAGGAGCACACCCAGGAGGAGACAACAGTTAGCATGAATGCATTAATGCAGCAGAGGAACAGATTTCTTGATTTCTTTTCCTTTGTAAAACCTCCTCTGAAGCACTGAGTGCTTTTTGTTGTCCTTGTTACAAACTTGTTCTGTTGCTATGCCAGAAGTAAGGTCTTGTGCTTCCGGAAGCCAGAGGACCCTCATCAGTAGTGCCTGTAGCTCTGCTGGTGGGAAAGAGAAGAATTAAGTTCTTCATAGAAAATCTCCAATATTTTACATTGTGCATATATATTTCTAGCTCATGTTGGTTGTTTCCTTTGAGTGAAGTTGCTGGATGTGTCCCATGACAGACTTCTGATTATTTCCATCCCACACTGCTCAGGATCTTCACCACAGGTCCACTGAGCACAATTCAGTGCTAGGTCTCCTTAAGCAGCCATCGGTTATGCCTTTTGTGTGGCCTTATGTAGAAATGGATTGAGGGAGCTGATCTGCTGAAAAAAAAGCCTTTTTCTTAGTCTGGATATTTTTTTGGATTGATCTGTTCTCTGATGTGACTTACCTTATGTCTGTTCTCACACAGTGGGATAGAGAGAGGGATGAGAGTGGGGAGGGAGAGTACAGTACTGGAGCTATCCTGGTCTTTTACATCTTTACCCTCATATACTGCTTTTTCTGGGGTGACTGCATTTGCTGCAAGCATAAAAGAAAAAAAGAGGCTTTCTTGATTACCATTTAATTTGTGTTTCATCCTGTCTCTTGTCTGAATCCTAAGCAGATCTGTAAAATGAGGATAACTTTATTTAGGATTTTACTTTGCTCTGACACACTGGCTATTTGCTTTCTTGGAATCTGCAGTGGTACTAAATCTTATTTTCTTATGATAATTTAGATATTTTAACATGTCTGACTTTTACTGCCAGCTTATGGAAGTGACGGGGAAAAACCAGGATGAGTGCATAGTGGCACTACATGATTGTAATGGGGATGTGAACAGAGCAATCAACATACTGCTGGAAGGAAGTTCAGACACGGTAAGGCTTTACTTTCATGTTAAACTGCTCTTTCTGTTTGCTGCATCTTTCTACTTCTCAGAAGTGATTGGCAAAGTGATTCGTATTTCGGAAGCTTTCAATTTCCATGTCTCCATTCATATTCTTTTGAAGGAAATGGAGACGTGAGCAGCTTCTCTACTGCATGCATGCCTTAGAGTAGGCTGTACCTTGAAAATGTTGTGGGTGTTCAGCTGGTCTCTTGCAGAGTCCTCTGGCTTTCATTTACATGCAAAAATTTTAACTCTGCAGCAGAACTCAGTGCTCTGTCAGACACAGGCCTGTTTTTCTGCTGCAATGTTTGTAGTTGGTCTGTAGCACCTCCAGAAGCCTGAGATCAGAGTCTAAGCATTTGCCACGAAGGGCAATCTATAAACCTGAATGGTAGGCAGATACTTTTAAGTTGTGCAGTTTCTGTAGTGTGCACTGCCAGTACTGAAGTTGGAGGAGGTTTCCACACCTGAAAGTTGCATTGACAACACTACTAATGGCAGATGAGGATACAGCAAGCAATTGCTCCTTTTGCTTTGTTGCTTATTTGCATGACTTTATTGAAAAACAGAAAGAGGAGACTAAACAATGTTGTGGTTTAACACCAGCCAGCATCTAAGCCCTGCACAGCTGCTCACTTACTACCCCCTCAGTGGGATGGGGGAGAGAGTCAGAATAGTAAAAGTGAGAAAACTCATGGGTTGAGATAAAGACAGTTTAAGAGGTAAAACAAAAGCTGTGCACGCAATAAAAGCAAAACAAGGAATTCATTCACTGCTTCCCATTGGCAGGCAGGGGTTCAGCCATCCCCAGGACAGCAGGGTTCCATCATGCGTAACGGTGACTTGGGAAGACAAACGCCATCACTCCAAACGTCCCACCCTTCCTCCTTCTTCCCCCAGCTTTATGTGCTGAGCATGATGTCATATGGTGTGGGATATATCCCTTTGGTCATTGGGATCAGCTGTACTGGCTGTGCCCCCTCCTAGCTTCTTGTGCCCCCCCTCCACCCCCCAGTATCCTTGCTGGTGGGGTGGGGTGAGGAGCAGAAAAGGCCTTGACTCTGTGTCAGCCCTGCTCAGCAGCAATGAAAATATCCCTGGGTTATCAGCACTGTTTCCAGCACAGATCCAAAACATAGCCCCATACTGGCTACTCTGAAGAAAATTAACCCCAGACAAAACCAGCACAGTATATAACAACAAATAGTGTTGCTTATTATGCTGCATGAAGCAATTTTTTATTCCACGAGATATCAGGAAAATTTGTCTTGCTGCAGTTGAAGTTTTTGCTGGATGGACTTCTTGCAGTTTATCCAAGGGCAGTAAACTCGATTCCATCTCATCAGAACTGGGAAAGAAACATGGACTTCCTTTCTTAATGCTGAACATACAGTATTTCTTGTGATTTGTCAGGATGTGTACTCTGGCTTACTGTTAATGAGAAAACTCCCACCCCACCCCCTCACTCCCTAAATGTAGGACACATACCATTCTGACTAAGGGGACTTTCTTTTCTATCCCCTTTTTATTTATAAGAGTTGAGGTAATCTAAAACAGAAGTATATATTACAGAATGAGCTGGCAAGTTGGTAGTAGAAGAGAATATCTCACCTTGATTAAATCTGTCTTGATAATGTGCTGGTTCTGTGTTCTCTTGTACTTCTCGTATTTGCTGTTTTCTAGTTGAAAATAGTTTTCTGGTTGGTAGAGAATGTTAAATGCTTTCTTACTTTAGCAAATTGTTGTAAGTGATCATGACATGGAACAAACTTTATGGACTCATTTATCCATTAGGAGCAACATATCAGTATGTTCTGCTCTTTTGACAAGTCCCTCTGAACCCACTGCTCTCTGTAGACAAAATGCAACTCAGAAACAAATATGGAGAACTTAAAGGGCTCAAGGAGGAAGGAGTATTAATTGAAGGGTGTGAAGAAATTGATTCTTCTTTATGGAATTTTGGCCTCCAACTTGAAGGGTTTGCTTTAAGGCCATTATATTCCAGAAAAGTATAACTGTGGATTTGATGTAAAGTTGGAAGCAGAGGTACTACTAGTTCTGAATGCAGATTCCCAGATCTCTTTTTCTAGTTCCACTCTGCTTTCGTGCACTAGAAGGTTGTTTTTTTCTTTTTTTTTACACCTGATTTAGAAGAATGTGTCTACCCAATTTGAGGAATTAGAAGAGCAAGGAATGCTGAATAGATAAATAAAATATCTATAATTTCTTTTGTACTCTGCCAGTTTGGTCTTTTTTTTTTTTTAATTCTGTGATCTTTAAGGGTTTATGCTGCATGACTTAGTCTTTATGAAGACTTCTAACTTTCAACAGTTGTGACAGTCTGGCTTTGGATAGAGAAGAGGCTTGTAGGTGAGGGTAGAGAAGGGCATGTTTCTTTGCCCAAGACTTCTATTCATTTAACTTCCTACAGGTTTAAGATCCATTTTATGCCTGACCATGTTTTACTACTTAAGCCTTTGAAGACAGAACAAAGGCAACCTTTCAGATTATTCTTTTTTCCATCTAAGAGCAGGCCAGCAAGAACGCCTCTGTTAACACATTTTCGAAGGTAAGGCCCAAAACTGTCATTTGGGTGACCTTGGGCATTGTCAGCTGAAATTGTAATCCGTTAACTCTCTTACAAAAACAGGCAGTTTCGATAGTCTGTGGTGGATTCCCATGCCCAGAGGTAGCACCATCCTCTATCTTAAAGGACATGCCCAATTTCTCCAGGCCTTCCCCAAAATTATATTGTGGGAAAGCACGAATCTAATGCTTTCATAGTCATTCTTTTTCTGATCCTTCCCAAGTCATGCAAAACCTTACTAAGGAGAGGCTGCTTCCTCTTGGGCTTTGCAAGATCATCCATTTTTGGTTATTTCTTAAAATGGTCAAAAAACTTTTGGCACCATGCCTATCAGTGAGGTCGTAGTGCATTCTGAGCTATATAGACCCGGTTCTGCAGTTGCCAGTGCAGTTATGTTTTCTCCTGTGAAGTGTCTCTGAAGCTCTAGGAGTGTGTAATGCAGTTACAGAGGCTACAGCAGGTGAAGCCGTATGATAGTTCTTTGCTTTGCAACTATGGCTCAAAAGACTAACCATGCAGTTGCATAATATATGAAGTGCTGTGCTATTCTTAGCAGGTGTTCTTTCAACTCCTACAGATAATTCCTATGGAGCTGATAAACTCCATCTTTAAAATAAATTCAGGGACAGTAATACTAAAGCTGAAGCCTTATGTTTGGACATTGGTTCCTTGTTGTGTTTACACATAGATTTTCTTGTATTTTGCTGTATGTGATGAACTGTAGCTGTTAAGAGTGGATGGTCTGGCTTATCATGGCCCCAGTTTTCCCATGTAGTTGTTCTGCCATTCTCTCTTGGTGCTTGAATTCTAGTATGCCTGGATAATGGTGTTGTGTTTTGTTTTTTTTTTAACCCCTCAAGCCATGTACTTAGTCTCATCAGTCTCTTGTTCAGTGATGCTTATAAGACTTTTTTTAATTTCCTTGGGAGAAAAAGATAGCTCTGTGCATGCTTCCTTGCTAGGAGGTAGCTGAGAGGGAGAAACTGTTGCTTGCTTTGCTAATTTTCTGTGTTGCAGTCATATCTGTCCTTCCTTAAACTAGTAAAAGTCCATTATAGGCAGAAATGTTTGGGATTCTCACATTCCATAAGACAATCCAGCTTCTAAACTTGTTTCTTCCTCATCGCTTGCCCAAAATACAGCCTGTGTTTACATTTGTATCAGTGTAGTTTGCCAGGTATTACATATGTGATGTTATGCAAGTGCCTGATTTTTTCCATGAACTAGAGGGATGTGAGGTGGAAGTATGCACTGAGAGCTGTCTCTTCCTTTTTTACTTTTGTGTCTTAATTCTGTTCTACCCAAATAGACTTCTTGGGAGACTGTAGGGGGAAAGAAGAAAAGCCTTGGAAAGGAAAGCTCAGAAAACAAAGAGAACAGAGAAAAACGAGGGGACAGAGAAGTGAGTCGCGGACGGGGAAGTTCCAACAGACGGGGAAGAGGAGGCAGCCGTGGCCGAGAGTGTACGTATAGGGGTTCATTTTTAAAGATCGAGACACCTTTCTTGCACCTGAAACTGGCTGGGTTAAGAGTGAATGCTTGATGAAGTCTGTCCGAGCTATATCTCAGTGCTGAAGGGATGATAACTTGTTTCTGTGACAGGTATGCTTGATCTGTCTACATGACTTGGTTTTGGGATGGTCTGTGCTTGTTCAGAGACACTCAATTTAATTTACATTTCTCTCCTTTTTTGATGAATTGATCTCGTACAAATTGCTGTTCTTTATGTAAGTTTTAGAACTCTTTGTAAAGACTGCTTGAGAGCAAGTATGTCGCTGCACAGCTGATACACTTTTTTGTTTCTTTTAATGAAAAAATTATCCAGCATTGACTCCATCTCCTTTTATGAGTGGGAGAACCTGAAGATGTTCTCATCTTCTCATAAGGGGAATGAAAAGACTGGGATCATTATTAATCTCTAGCGTATATTACTCACATAAGCCAACCAAAGGTGAGTTTCTACAACAGAGAAAATTCTTTGTGAGTTGAAACATTTAAAAATTTGCTACAGTTTATACAGGTGCAATGATACATTGTACAAAAGCAGAAGTTTCCAAGTTACATAGAATCACATTAGGTCACCATTGGATACACGTTGCTTTTTTGTCTAAGTTTTATCAGCAGTGTCAAAGCTGTATGCATTGCCTATAAGGGCTGTACACAGCACTGATAGATGAGCAGAGAAACAGGAATGGAAACAATATGTTCAGCTTTTCACTTAAAAGCAGGAAAAATATTTACAATATTAGCCAACTCTTCTAAATCATCATTGGAATATATTCAACTATTGTGCCAATGAAGACATTGTGAATCGTTGTAGAATAGAGTAATGTCAAGATAGGAAAAAATATTAGTAAAGCTTGCAGCTATGCTTAGAACACATTGAAATTGGATCCATCAAAATGAAAGCAAGGGGCAAAATTTTTGCCAGAGCTACATGCTGCTTGTCTCTTTTTGTAAACTGGCATTAAAGATTTTTCAGATGGTTGCCAGGTCTTGATATTCTCTCCCCAGCTTTATGTCCAAGCATTAATGATTTTGTTGCTGCTGTTAGGGGTTTCGCAGTACAAAATCTCAGCAGTTTTTTAAGTGGCCAGTCATTTTTGGTTTTTTCTTCAAGAAGCCACCCAGCTTTCAGAGTACCTCCTCAGGAGTTTTCCACAAAATAGTTAAGTTGCAGTGCTTTCCTAGTGCCTCATCTTCATCCAGCCATCATCCCTCTGATTTAAATACTGAGGAGAGTTCTTTTAAGCTTCCCTGGCTATAAAGGGATGTGGTATGGGCAGACAGTCTATTTTTTTTTTTTTCTTCTCCCAAAAACCAGAAGTGTGTTTGCTGAGGGACATTTCCCTTGTGTTAGATGTTTTGCTTACTGATTGTCCAGTGCAAAGTAAATGTAACTTGCTTATGGCTAGGTCCCCAAACATGAGGGGTGACTGAGATCTGTAGACCAGCCCACTTTAAAATCTTTCCTTTTCTTCTGGGGTTCAGGTTAAGCAGATGGCTATATTGTCTCATGTATGAGTGTCTAAAGCTTCTCTTAAGCTGTCCTCTCTCCACAGTTAGAGCTGAAGAGAATGGAGTGGACAACAATCAAGGAGACAGGCCTTCAGACCGTGGGAAACGTGGCCGTGGGAGAGGTGAGATGGTGGCATTGGTGTGGGACCAGCACTGATTTTATGTCCTGAAATGGAAGTTTCATGTATTTCTTTAAACGTTTCTCTTTAAGGATTTGTTGGTTATCCTTTGATTCCATAAGCACTTCAGCCACCTGTAATTAAGGTACATTCCCTTAGCCCTTGTCATGTCTTGGTCTCAGAACAACTTAAAAGAATTGACACACATCACCTTTACGGTAATTTCCTGTGCACACAGACTGGTGTGCTCTGGCTATGGAGAGCTTTTTTCTCAGATTGACTCATTCCAGCCTTCTGTGAGTGGGAGCACACTGGGCTCCTCAGAATGTACCTTGGCAGCAGGAGAGTACAAGATTCCATCTGTAGGGCTCTCGGGGAGGGATTTGATGTGTACTTGTGCTGTGTCTTTGGGGTGGTCTGATTGTGAGGCTTGCCTTCTGTTTTCGGTGGCTAGTCAGAGACAGTACAAGCCACCTTAGAGACCTTTTGGTAAGACAAGAAATTTGACATGGAAGAGTTGATGAAGAGAACTGTGAAAAAAGAATACTGTGGAGTCTTAGGTACAACTGCGATCCTATACTGTAGAAGAGATAGGAAAGATGTTGATAAGGGATTTGGTGTGGAATCAGGGGATGTGTAGTTGATTTGGATTTTCATAGGTTGAAGTGGAAAGAGGCTTGTTTTTCTTAGAGCAAGAGGAATGAAAATGAGTAACCTAGGTACAATGCAGATTGTGTGGGGAAGTGGGTATTAAATGAGTTAAATTGATAAAGTGCACAGCAGAGCTAATGCACTTAGTAAGTAATGTCTGACTCGTAAAAAATTCTGCCTTTGAAGGACTCCCTTCTCTTTGGAATATCCAGTAATGAGGCATTCAAAGACAGGCACATCCAATTTCATTGTCTCCAGATCTGCATCTTGAAGGAATGGAAAGATGCAAAGACATGTATCTTCCAGAAGGTTGCAAGAATGACTTGGTTGTGCCTGTGAATCAGCGAATACCAAATGGTGTGTGCAGAGAGGTAATTTTGCAGGGGAGGGTGTGGTATATGCTTCACAGCTACAGTTCTTGGTGTGTTAGGACTGTTAATAGATGGAATTTAAGTCTTTCAGTATTTGTTTTATAAAATAATCCTTTATAGTCTAAATATAAAGGTAGGCTTTTTTTAAATTGTTGGGTGAAATTTAGAAGTTAATTTCAAATGCAGTCTATTTTTTACTTTGTAACCTTACGAACAATACACTACTTTTTTTGTCAGCACTGTAGCTCTCTAGATGAATATCATGTATCTCAAGCCAAAGCACTTAATCGTCAGATCAAACTGATGTATCTAACTGAAGAAACAGGAACAACTTCAACAAATTTCTGTTCACGGGCTTAGTGTACCTAGTATTGCTGTGTATCTACCAAATATTTCAGACTGTACAGTCATGGGAGCAAAGTATCTTAATGAAGTGTTCTCAACTGTCTGTGATAAACCTGTTGAACAACTTCATGATCATTGTATTACCAGTGTGTGTATATTCTGTGGTAGGAGATACCTAATTTAATTTTATAATGCAAGTCCTTGAAATCTGCAGGGAGTTGTATAAAGCTGTGTAATTCACTTCTCAGTATTTGAGGGATGCATGACCTTCTTTCTTTGCATATTAGTAAAAAAAAAGCTTCCTGCCATTTCATTCAGTAGTCTTTCTTTTCTGTTACACGGAATAGTCAAATGTGGGTTAAAGTACTTCTGCTGAAAGTAAACAGATTGCTGGTAATCACCACAGAACCCTTTTTTAGAAATATTTCATGCAGAGCATGTGTGTAGGAATCTAGGCACTGGATACAAAATTAGGGGTCAGCTAGTACCTGAGCAACATACTGTTGCTGCTTTCTAGGGGAAGATTTGTTGGGCCATGGTATTACTGCTTCACTGTAGAAAAACCTAATTTTAAGAAATGATATGCACTGAAAGTAGCAGAAATGGGGTTGATACTGGGGTGATAATGTGCTTTTTACTCAGGGGAAAAACCCTGATACTGAGTATGTCATCCTTGGTGCTGTAGGCACGAGCTTCCTCATGCGGTGTATCTTTGTTAATGACTCTGTGACATTCCTTGCAACTTTATAGGGTAGTAGCTATACAGTGTACAAACACCACTCATTGCTGGTATGCAGGAGATCGGGGATTTGAAGTAGATACACGTTATTGACTGATTAGCAGGAAGCAAAAATGCATCACAGGATATTTTTCAGGACACATCCCAGCTGGAATTGCTCTACCTTTAATTTTTGCTTGCTAAACTAGGGGTGTAAACTTTGGCTTGGAAAGGAGTCAAGGGATTTCTTTTTTTAAGATGGTCTTTCCATCTGTCTTTCTTTTTAGAACTGAATTCCTTGAATGAGCTTAATTTGGATGTAAAAAATACTATAATGGTGATGAATAGTAATTGCATCAAAGTGATTATATTTGTGTGTCAGTATTGCAAGGATTTGTAACTGTCTGGAGTGGAATCTCGTGAAGGAATCCTGGAGGAAGGTGGTTATGTCTTCAGGATTGTCAGCTCTAGAAACATTTCCTCATTTGTGTTTTAATCAGCTGCAGCGTTATATACAAATTGACAAACTTTACAGGCACAACTTTTTTTTATGCTGCTGTTCTCACATATTTACGTTCACATCTCGTTCTCCCATTGTCCTCCACTCCATGTTGAAAAGGATGCCGTATAGCTAGAAAAGGCTTTTGAAGTTATCACAGAATGGCAAGGGTTGGAAGGGACCTTGGGAGATCATCTAGTCCAACCCTCCTCCTAAAACAGGTTCATCCAGAGCAGGTTGCACAGGACATCGTCCAGGCAGGTTTTGAATATCTCAAGAGAAGGAGACTCCACAGCCCCCTGGGCAGCCTGGGCCAGTGCTCTGTCACCCTCAAGTAAAGAAGTTCTTCCTCATATTCAACTGAAACCTCTTATGCTTCAGTTTGTGCCCATTGCCCCTTGTCCTGAAAGGCACGGGGAAGCCTGCATTCATAGGGTGTGAGGAACTAGGACTTCTGTGCCTGCAAAAGAAAGGTCTGAGTAGGGTGGATCTGTAAAATTTCTTTGGGGAGATCAACTGATCACTTCAAGCAAGTGTGGAAATGAGGGACTATTAAATGAAATCAGTAGGTTACAGGTTCAAAATGGACTTATGGAGGTGGTTCTTCATATGTGTATTTAACCTGAGGAATTCCTTTCAATAAGAGGTTGTGGGTGCTTAAATTTAGACACAAAGAGACCTGACAATTTCAGCCAAAAAAATACCACAGCAAGAAAAAGAAAAATCAGTGAGGGTTTTGATGTATGCAAATTATCTTTGGCTGAGGAAGTCTGAGCCACAAATTGTTGAAGACCGTGAGTGTCCAGAGAAACTGCGCTGTGGTTCATTTCATGTACTCTTCCCGAGATATCTGATTGACTCTAGCTGATAATGGGAGAGCAAGAAGTTGAACTTTCAGACTTGATTCAGCATAGAGATTGTTACAGATTCACATGTAGCAATTCCTCTGGTTGCAAAGTGAAAATGGATTTGCTGCTTTTACTTCTGTTCCTCTATTCTCTTCCTCTTCATTGTTCCAGAGAAACTTGAGCATGCCATAAATGTGGATGCTGACAGGGATTTTTTTTCTAGCAGAATAGAAATAAAAATGAGAGTGGAAAACATTATGTTTTAATTTTGGGCTTAAACAGCATGACAAGGAGCCTTTCAAACTCTTGCTTTTTCTGCTGGCTGCTTAAGAAAGCAAAGCAGCATACCCTTTTTGTAAATATCTGACTGTAGTCCAGCTTGTATTCTTGATCTCTCTTTATTTTTTAATGTTTTTTTAGGTAAGAAGTAGGTGATCCTTGAAAAAAAAATGAGCTTTTGTAACCAGAATTGGGTGTCTAAATATTTTCTTGTTTTAAAAGCTTAGCACAGTTGGCACAGGATATATTTGTGATTTCCTTTGCCAGAAGTAGTAAGGATGTTGGTTTTTATAAAATATGAATGTAGAGCAGACCTTCTGGAGGTCACAATCTGAAGTCTGTTTAGGTTTGCTGTAGTTGGTTCTGCGTTGGTTAAGAGGCTGTGTGTGTCCTGTAATTTTTTTCTTTTTGAGATTAACCAGAACTCAGCTTTAACATGTTGTTTTCTTTTAAACATAGAGTTGAAAGTTTTCTGCACATGCTTCTGAAAATGGTTACTAGAGTACATGCAGTATATAAAACTGATCCAATTCTTCTAATATAACTTCACTGGTTTGGTAGTATGGAATACCTAGAACACAAATTTTCTATAATAAGCTCCCTTATTTCTTCCTAAGGCTTAAGCCTCCGTCACATCGGTGTCTGCTGGGAGGATGGCTGGCTCTGCATTTCCAGAGCAGAGACCAGAGCTGTTCAGTTACTGTGCAGTCGGCGATAAGCACAAGTCTAGGTTGTTGCGTGCCCTTTCAGCCTGCATTTCCTTTTCCTTTCAGCCATTCTTAGGCCTCTTTCTTAGCCTTACGGTGTCTTCAGCTAATTTAAACCTGTCAGTGTGAAAATCTGAAATGAAGCACCTGTGTGGCAGTGGAGGGATTTAAGTCTGCAAGCTCAGCAAACTGGATTTTCTACATAATAAGCTATTAAGTTAATGGGCTTGGCCCATCTGAGTTATGGTGCTACATGCTTTTCTCATGCTCCCATGTAGTGTGCGTTTGTTTTGGGGGAAGAAATGTTGTGAATGAGATGAGTGATTGTTTCTATGCATGGATGGTACCAGAGTAAAGACTTGGTTGTGTAATTATGAGTGTTTTGAATTCCTAGTGGGTTTTAGTGGAAACAGAAAATCCTGCCACCTGCCTGGATATAAGTGTTGACTTCTCTAGAATTTGTGATACTTTTTATGTTACAGGCATAAACTGTCATTACTGCTGGGAGGAATTGGGCCTGTCTGTCTCCTGCTGCATTTGAACTGTATCAGAGGATTGATCCAAGTTTAAAACTAACCAAGCCAAAAGAAGAAAAAAGGGGGCAGGCAGCATGGCAGCTGGGGACAACAGATTTTTTTGCTGGCTTATCCTGGTGTAAAGGTGACTAGTTTTCTGGCATTTAACAAGGAGGGAACTGGTTCAGAGAGCTGATCCAAAAGTGAACTAGTAATTTTTTTTTTCTGATAGTGGTTTTGTGCTCACTCACTGGTACATGCAAAACCATCAGTGCAGGAAAGAGAGCAGAGCTTGTGATCACTAATGAGGAAGATCTCAGTTGTAGTAGTTCTGATTTAAGTGGGTTTAAGTTACTATGGGATTGCATGCTCAGATTTGGGTCTGTGCTCTGAATTGTGGTGTGAAGCCCCATTTGGTCACTGACTTTATAGTCACTG
This sequence comes from Egretta garzetta, assembly GCF_000687185.1. Taxonomy (NCBI): domain Eukaryota; kingdom Metazoa; phylum Chordata; class Aves; order Pelecaniformes; family Ardeidae; genus Egretta; species Egretta garzetta. The sequence goes on along the minus strand of NW_009267230.1, from coordinate 38,011 downwards.
TTAAAAAGCATCAACCGTTTGTGAATACCTGGTGGACATTCATAGCTGCTTCCTGACTAACTTCTCTGTCAGAAGACTGTGCCTTTTAATTGTGTTAAGGCCAGTTTTCATTTTGGTGGCTGAGAGAAGTACCTTCCTTAGCATGAGAATTTAAGAATATATTAGTGATCTGGTTGTGTCAAAGAGCATATCAGCTCTTCCTATTGGCTTCTTGCATTAGTGACCATGATATATAAGATTCTGTGTTTGAGTTAGGGTCATGTTTCAGTGGTGAGTATTCACTGTTTCATATTTTGAATTAGTGTCTTTTCTAGCTTTGAATTTAGTGCTTTCTGTAACCCCACTGGTTTGGTAATTCCCTTTTGTCTTCATTAGAATGCTTTTTGTTGCATTTGTTGATTAAACTTAAATTTCATTTCAGTTTTGACAGAAAGCATAGACACAGTTTTACGAAGTTAAGGGAATCCACTTGAAATTCAAGTTCAGGGTAAACTTTCAAAGAGTTCTGATATAGAAAAACCCTTGCTGGCTAGTAGTCTAAGACTGTGTAAACTTCAGGAACATCATGATTTCTTTCTAGCAATTTCTAAAATTATTAGAGATTCTTATTGCTTCGCTTGCTGTAAGTTCATCTTCTGTTTAATATGCTAAGGTTATTCTTTCTGGCTTTTGCACTTGGGAGGTTGGAGAGTCTTACCTCCTCTTCTAAAACCTGTTTGTACTTTCATGCTAGTTATTCCAGCTAATCTCCCTACCTAATGTCTGCCTCACTCAAAAATATTTCTGCTTGACTTTTTCCGTAATTCACAGCTCCCAATCAGTGTCGTAGATGACCTTGTCAAAAAAATGTTGATCACTCTTCTGTGCATCACTAGTAAATGGTGTTTAATGCTGTATCGATAGCTGTAGGAAGTGAATGTATTACATAGGTGGCCTTTACAGTCTCCCCAGGTAAACTTCTTTAGCTGGTTCTGCTCTTAATAAAAAAAAAAAAAGATTATTTACTGGGCAGAAAGATAATCAGGAGTGCACTGGCTTCTGTGCATTTGAGAGCTGCGACCTCATTATGCCATGGATCAGCTTCCCAGATTGAGGATTTTAGGTTGGCAAAGGGGAGAAGACCAGTAGGCTGAGCAAGGAGGTTCAGAGGCCGAGTTACAATTGGTTGAGTACAGCATGGCCTGCGGCACTGTTGCTTATGGCAGAGCAGAGAGCACAGCTTCACCCATGGGCTTGGTGAAGAGAGATGGCAATTGATGGGTTGCAGCTGTTGTTACCTCTTTCCTAACCTCTGTCTGTCTTTTCTCCAACCCGTTGTGAAAAAAGAGCAAAGAGGGGAAAATTTAGAGATAGCAGGCCTGTCCTAGAGTCAGGTTTCAGTTCTGTGTTATTGTCCCACCAAAATACTGTGTGTTGCTGGATGGGAATCCTTCCTCTGCAGGCTTCTGTGGTTCCTCTGTAGCTAGCAGTTGTCATCTCATGTAGGATATGGGTAAACTCTTTCATCAAAATGTGGGTAAAACTATTCTGCTGTTTTGATGCTTCTAAGAGAAGTCTTTGAAAATGTGTGTAGTATACATTTTAGAGGGCCAGAAATGCCTTTTAACACTTGGACAGTAAACTAGGGTAAGGGGAAGAATGAGTGCTGAGGGGAGGGAAAGTCATTAAAATAGGAGCTTCCTAAACTGGTTTTACCATGTCCTGGAGCTCTGCTTTAATTCAGTTTGTGTGGTCCCCTGAAAATAAGGGGTAATTTTGATCCAAATTCGAACAGCCCGTCATGGATAATTCTTATATTTGGACAACCAGTGTATTGGTGACTTAGGATTGTAACTTCTGTGCTCTAGTAAACTTGTAGTTGCTTGGTGACTTACAATTACCACATAATTTTATCATTAAAATAAGCATCACTTTGTTGTCAACCTGCAGCTCTTGACCTCCTCATGTTCTTGGAATACAAAATGACATCCATAGTCTTCCTCAAAAAAACGACAAACTGGAAAAGCTTCAGATATTGAGGTCCTAAAAAAGGGGAAAAAAGAAAAATCTATATAGAAATACACCTGTCACAAATGCTGATTTAGGATCCTGTCGACTACACCAGTTTGTTGTAAATGTGTGACTTTACACAATTTGATTTAGTAGCAGTTTAGAATTTATTTGTGCCTTTACGGCAAATCACAGGATTGGATCGTGATACTTTAATAGCGCTCGATCATTGGTCCATTAACAAAGTGATTTGACAAAATTTCTTTTAATCAAAAGAGTGACTTAGTTAAAGGTTCAAAAATGGCAAGGTTCACTATTACTGCATGGAAGGAATACACAAAGGAAGATGTAGTTATGCTCGAGTTAGAATGATTCACAGAGAGACCGTGGATGCAGAGAATAAGGAGGACCTTCCTGTAGGGTCATGAGGTTCAGAGTTGGCCTCCTTGCTTTCTAAACTCCTTCTTAGAGAGGAGTCTAGATACAGCTAGGTCCAATCTGAGTCTCAGGTTTGGGCAATGGTTTATGTCTAAAGATAATATGTGTCTTAACAGCAGTCTAAGGCTCACTTTATAATTAAACCACACATTTTCAGATTACTTAAATCAATTCACACATGCATACACACAGGCATGATTATATTTGAGAGAGAGATACCTGTTAAAAATTCCCCTCAAGTTCAGTGAAATATTCACATCAAATGTCTTGGCATTTCTCAATAGGGGAGAGTTGAGCTTCAAGGAGTGAGGGGTTTCAGCCCAGGCTCCACCATCGGTCTTCAGCAGTGGACCTCCAATTTTAACAGAATAGAGAATTTGCTAGCTCTGAGGTGTGTGCCACTCAGAGGGAGATGCTGGTCACAGCCCACTGCAGTCCAGGAGAGCTCAAAGGGCCTTACTTAGGACCACTGTTTTATAGGGTTGTGAGATGATTGGCTTTAGTCGTCAGAAAATTTCCATCCAGGCCACAATCTGGGCTAGTAATGACTGGAATTCCAGTAATGATGGTACCACGTCACTCAGGTTATGATCAAGGTGTGTTCCAAGGATATTGGGGATCACTGGTTTCTCCCGCTCTCACTACCCCCCTCAGCCATGTAGGAGTTCCTGGTATGGACGGTGACACGTAATTGTCTGACTCATTACACCAAGGTCAAGATCTGGAGGGATTTCCTGAGATTGTAAAGTGGTCCAGGAGAAAAAGGGCGGGGGGGTTGGAATGCATCATTGCAAAATGCTGCATGTAAGAAAGTTTCTAACAGTTTATGTAGATGTGTGCTTTATGGATGGCTAAGTAATAAACTTTCACGCCGTGTTGGTACTGTGCAAGGTGCAAAAATAAAGCCATCTACTGCATCAAGAAGCTTGTAAACTTAAGCTGGTAACCAAAATTTGAGGCGATAAATATTTCTTGCTGTTAAAATAGAAATTAATATTCTTGTGGGTGATAACAAGGAAGTTGTTTGAGTAATTTGAATTGGGTGATTTTCATGTCAGTAACTGTGATTAAGGGGGAAGCAGAAAGAATGTATGGTTGTAGGTTGGCAAAAGCACAGGAGGGTAGGGGTGCACAGGTGGGCTGAGTCAGAGAAGGAAACAAATGGATTATTTAAACTTTCTCCTCAACAAGGAGTGACAGGGAATTTCTTGAGAGATCAGGGTACCCAAGGAAGCTGGGATTCTAGAGCATCTTAGGCAAGAGTGAGAGAGACAAAATTTTGAATAATGTCTGATGATTTGGCAATAACAGTCTCGTGTGGGATGGGTCTTCTAGGTAAGTTCCTTTCTTGGCATATGGAGCTACTTCACTAGATACAGAAAACATAGCAAAGAATTGCTAGTCCTACTGAAACATGTAGTCTTGGATTGTGGCTTACTTGCGTGTGTTAGGGAAGCAAATTTTCCTGTGAGGAAATTTGGGAAGTAGCTGATATTTGACTTTAACTGCAGTAGTTTTCTTCTTCAACCATAGTATTTTCTAATGTGACAGATTAGTGATTGGCGGCTCCTCTGCTGTTGCTGTTAAATGGTGTTTTCTCTCCTAGGGTTTGGACGTGGCAGAGGGAGAGGAGCGGGGAGGTTTTCAGCCCAAGGCATGGGGTAAGAAACATGCAGAGCACAGATATTGGCAAGGATCAAACTCAGTGGCAATAATAATTGACAGTATTGCCACTGTATGTATTAATTATGCTGTATGTCTGATAAACCAATACGGATACAAAAATTCACAAATCTGTTAGATGATTAATGGATTATTTTTTTCTTAAATCACTATTTCTAACTAGGCACACACCTATACAACCTTATATATGTTCACTCAATGTTAATACCTCAAACTTGGAGAACCCATTTGTACCTATCAGGAGCAGCCACATAGTGCCTTGGAGGCTGAAAGTTCTGTGTGGTGCGTATAGTCCTAGGTCAATTTAAAAGTAGATTTGTTTCAATGCAATGTAGAACGTGCAAGTTCTATGTAAACCCAGAAAGTCTAGGGATTATAAACTTTCTCCTGTTTTTGAGGTTTTAGGCTTTAGCTGTTTGGACATACATGGGCCCTAAAACAGAATCAAAGGAAGTTACTCAGCAGCTCTAAAATTTTTTCTCGGTTTTGTTGGAATAACTTGCTTCAGAGAAGTGTAGCCTCTACTACTTCCACAGAGTGTTTGCCTTTAATGACATTTCATGTAATATCAGTGATGTCATGATGAACAGAAGGCTCATTGTACTTCTCTAATAATCCTTTTTGTTCATCCTTGTAGATGATAAACTGAAAAGAGGTTTTTCTTCAGTAATCCTTTTTCACCTCTTAGCTGCAACTGTTTTGTTTTGGCGTTGGTGTCAGGAGTGCATTCTGAAATAATCTTACTGATGTTCAGACTCCTGTCCTGTGCAGGTCTGGTCCTCTGAAAGGACGCAATACTGGTTTCTCATCAGTCAGCCACATGCTGAGAAACTATCAGCTGAGAGGGGCTTATCGTTGTGCATATAAACTAATGCTTTATAAGACTGGGACGAGTAGGTATGCTGCTAACTGCTTTTTCAGTAATTGCTGTTTTGGTTCAATTTCTCTACAGTAATTTTTTTTTTTCCCAATCTACTCACTTTTTTTCTCCTCTTCTTTTCTCTCTTCTCCTTTTTTTATCTGTGTCTGCTCATAGAGGAACAATTTCTTTTGAAACCAAAACTATCAAGATAAATTATGTGGAAATTGAGATGTTAAAACTTCAGCTGAAAATAGTGACGCTTATGTTCATTGAATGACCCATGTGTTCTCTTCCATTTCTTAACTTTTAAAACTCTAGGACATTTAACCCTGCAGACTATACGGAGTCTTCTGCCACTGATGGCTTTGGGACAAAATCAGAGATTTGGGAGACTGGTCAGAATGATGCAGATGATGGAACTGGTAAGATGCTTCAAGAAGTGGAAGGATTGGAATGAAGACCTGTAGCAAATTGCAGTTAAAATAACCATTCTGTTAGTGTTCAGTTAAATTCTGAAAATGCGAATACATCTCACACGACACAGATGTTAGTTCATTTTTATAGCTTAACTGCTACTAATGTGCAGAGCACATGCTGTAGCCTGAGTGACTGTCTGGTTAGAATGAAGGGAAGGCAATTTGCAATTTTTTTTGTTTTAGTACTAACAATCTATTGAGAGACAAAGAGATTTGAAGAGTTATTGAAAGAACTTTGTGTGTGAAGAACTGTTTAGGTATCTTAAGTACTGCTTAAGAGCTTACCTAATGTAGTTAAGGAGTATAAGTTCTACTAAAAGCGATTGGTCTGCAGGCATCGGGCAAATAGAATGTGAACATCTAAGTAGAAGAAGAAAAAGAAAAGAAAAACAGTTTACAAATATGAATCCATTCAGTGACACTGCGATGTCTTTGGAAGCCCCACCTGTACAGCAGAGGAATGAAAGGATGTGTATTTCTGGGATGGAGGAGAGTTCCAAGATTGCCACCTCTGAAGAGAATTATGAACTAAAGCACAAGTAGGCGCTTGAATGGAAGCCAAAAGAGCAGTCTGCCTGTCTGAAGATAGAAGCATCTGTGTGTTTCTGTGCGAAGTTTCAAGTGTGAAGTATGCACTCTGGCTAAAGGCAAGAGACAGACATCGTTTAAAAAGGAACCACTTAACAGTGGTCTTGTGTTGATTCAGAAATGAAGACTGTGACCTGCTTGTCTGTGATTAGGAAAACACAATACCTTGCTGCTTCCTATATTATGTGACAGGACATGAAGACAAAGGAAACCCTGCGTCAGGATGGAGAAATTCATGTATGTTGTTGTCCACATTTGGGAACCACTGAGCAATAGGAGAGGAGTTTTGTTTTTTTTTTTTTAACCCCCAAGGGGTAACTTCTCATCTCTTCATTGCTGAAACCTAGTCAGATCATTTTTCATCAAGCGCTGCGTCAAGTGTGGAAGAGACAGACTGATACTGGAGGCCAGTGTGTGCTCCGTTGAGCTCTGTGGTGAGCCTCTTGAGATGTGGCTTTCTAAACTTCATACAAGCTGTTTTCCAGTTAACAAGAGAAGACAATAACAGGCTCAGAGTTTAACAGAGTTTATTAGGCAGCTGTCTTGTCACTCTGAGTGCCTTCTAGTCTAGTGTGGGAAAGTGGCACTGAGTATATTAATGGTTATTGAAAGGGAGCTCTTTTGCCAAATATGGCATAATAGGAATTACTTTTGAAATTACTTGGTGCTATAGTACAAACAGAAATGCACTTGTACTTTCACTCATGTTAGTTTTTCAAATAGGTTTATCAGATAATGACTTAGAAGGACACCTAATGACTTAAATTCCCATAGGAATACTGATACTCTTTGCCATATGGTATAGTGGAGGGTAGGGTATGTTGTCACAAGTATTGCAGAAGCAGTAAGGTTAACTAACTAAAGCAAGAAGACATGCAAGAAAAGCGTGAGGAGACTGGACCAGAGGTAGAAAGTTCACTGGTTAGTTGTTAACGAATGCAACCGTAAGGCTGTGGCTTACAAATTACTTTTGACTTGTGCTCACTTCTCAAGTGAGCTTGAATATTTTGTGACCCTCCATGCTAACTCTAGGTTGCCTTAATGTGCCTCCCCTATGGCAACCTCTGTTCCTTCTTGTAGGCATCTCCTCAGTCAGTCTTCAGTAATGGAAGAATTCTGCCTAGGAATAAGAGTAGCTTGGTGTGGATAAACAGATCCTCCTAAGAGTGTGAATGTGTCTACATGAGGGGTTTGCTGGTGAGCAAACTGATTGGTGGAAATTAAAAGTGTACTAGTTCATATGCGGAACTTTTTTGGATGCCAAGTGTGTTTTTGCTGTTATGCTGTGCACATGTCACAGAGAACTGCACTGAACTCCAGTAATGCAACTTAGGGCATGCATGGAAAGCTGGGGAGCATGGTATGGAGAAAAAGCTGTGAGAAGGTATTTGGGAATCTTCTCTGGCCTCATTAGATTAATGGTTCTTAGGGGTATGAATAAGTGAGTGTTAGTGTGGGAAGTTCCTGCAAAATCATTTGGTTGGTAGAATTTTAACATAAACATTTATTAAAATTAAATGTAACATAGTTAAGTGTGAATGTTCTTTTTAGGTGCTAGGTATGTTTTTCCTGCTAATCTTAATTTACTTTCAGTTAAAATGGAAAAGGCACAATAACTGAATAAAATGTCTCTCTCTATGTGACTACAGGAAGAGTGTTTTATTTTGGTGTTCCTTCTTCAGGCAAGCTGTAGGAATATCAAAAATAAGTCCCTGAGTCAAAAAGAAGAGATCTCTCCAAAAAGAGTAGGCTTTAGAATTGAATCATTTAGCTTTGTCCAAGTGGGAAGCACTTTCAACCTTGTGATGGAAAGCATCTTGAGGATTATTAGAAGAGGCTGCAGCTGGGGTCGTAATTTTAAAGCAGAATAGAGAGTGCAGAATAGAGAAGGAAGACGAAAGCAGGGATGGGGGAAGAAGTGGCAGACAATGTGTGGGGCTGGAAACAGGTTGTACAAAGTTGAACTGTTGATTTGGCTTGTTAATCACAAATACTAGTTTTTAATTGTTTTTTTTTCCTCCTTAATTTACAGTTCTGTTTTGTTAGTTACAAATCAACAGTCCCATTAATAAATAAGTTACCAATGTGGAGTTACTAAAGATGTGAATGAGGAGGATGTGTATGTATGGAAATCCATAAAGCCTGCAGTGGGCTAGTGAAGGATGCCAGATAAGAGTATACACAGAGGAAGGGCAGAATGGGAATCCTTCTCTTTATTCCTCATTACCCAATCCCATTTCTTCTTTCATCTAAAAAGGAAAACAAAATTAGCTCATACTAGCTAGTCTTTCATCTGCAGTTACATTAAAAAGGAGATAACTGGGCAACTATGTTGGAGAAAAAAAATCATTTTATCATATCAAAATGTTTTCTGAAGACATTATGCAGATAGAAACTCTTTGTGAAGTTCTGAGTATTTACTAAGGTTTTCCTCTTTAAGCCAGTGATAGGAAAGATCAACATAAACATTTTCAGTCAAAAAGAAATAACACTATTTGTTTCCAAAATGTAGTTGCCTCCACACATGCTCTGAAACCACTCTAAAACCTCTTGTCCTGAATTGTTGCAGATGCCAGAGGAATCACTGTAGCCTGAATGAAAGGTGTTTCTAGGTGCACCATTGTGTAATCCTATAGAAAAGCTGTCTGGTTCTGTGGAGGTAAAATTTAGTGTTGTTGGTTGAAATAAAGAGAGAGTAAAAGGTGAATCTCTTAAAATGTTTATAACATTTTAAGTGTAATTGTATTCCAGATAATTCAACATTGGTTTTCCTGCATCCTAATTTTTAGAGAAGTAATGTACAACTGAAAGGCAAAGAGAAGGGACAGGTGGGAAGAAGCAGAATTGACCAATCCTCATCCAAAAGCAATTAAACTTGAACAGCATGATTGTTTTCTTACAGGCATGCTGAGTGTTCAGTCTTTTACGTTTTTGTAATGCACAAGTCAGTGGGAGATCCTGAACAACAAATCACAGCAGTTCTTATAAATAAATAATGTTGGAGGTGGTCACTTCTCAAAGTAGGTTATAAAACTGGTGTAGTATTCTGGTAATTTACTGATACCTCTACTTTGATAGAGTTTCACAGACATTTCACAGAAAAACTTCCTTCATTATCTTGGTTATGAGCAGCCTTAAATGACTCTGAAACTGAAGAATGACAAGAAAAAAAATAAATTGCAGTGTAACTGTCAAGGGGGAAGAAGGGAATTGTGTAGCTTAGAAGTTACAGTGAAATTGGGGTTTTTCTAGGACTGCTGTAAAAATTGGAAGGAAGGTTTTAAGGAAACCTGCAGGTCATTCTAGAATGTGAGTGTAGTCCGGAAGGAAAGTAGTAGTACATAAGTTTGGGGTAGACCAAAACAAAATTATTTTAGAGTTAATATCTGTGGCTGATTATTCAAAAAAGGAAAAAAAAAGTGTAGTAAAGAAGTGGAGGAAAATAGTTGAAGACTTACCAAAATCATATATCTATTGGCTTAATAACTTTCTAAACCCAAACTTGTTACAAAGGGAAACGGAAGAGAATCACAGATGGCCTCCAAGGTTGAAGTTGCTATGACAAGGATCCTTGAAAACACTAAGCATAATCTCGGTGGAAAACAGAACCCTTAAATTGTGATGCTTTGCAAGGCATGGGGGTAAAGGCTGGGAATAAGATATATCAATTTGCAATAATGCCGAAGTGGATGTTGGACTAAAAGGAAATTGAGACTTGTGGCAAATTCTCACTTGTGGCAAGATCACACTTAGAATCCCATCAATAGGAGGAGGGTGTTAGCAAGCTGGATTTAATGCAGAGCAGAGCCGTGAAATAACTGAGGCTGGAAGGATTGAGTTGGGAAGGTAGAGTGTTAATAAGCAACGATAATAAATTTAGCAGGTTGGGTAAACTAAGAAAAGTGTGAAGCATTGTGTTCAGTATTTAAAATGCACAGAACTGTGTTCATAAGTAGGAGCAACAGATGAAATTGACTATCAGCAAAATGTCCTAAGTATTACTCCAAACAGGCTCAGTCTCCCAAAGGTGATGTGGGGTGGCACCAGCATAGTCTTCTAAAGGGGCAGGCTTTGCTCTGACTGGGAGATAAATATAAGCAGGGCAAACCCTAGGATGTATTTCTTTAAAGAAGAAGTATTAGAAGAAGAGATCCTGTGGTCAGAAGGGCAAGAAAATCAACTGTTTCTCTAAAAACTGCTGCTCATTGGACTCTTCCTCCTTCCCAAAACATCTGTGGAAATGTGTGGATTAGTCTAGAAATTTGAGGCACTTTAGTGATTTTGCTATGCTCGGATATGATTATTAGTTATTTTTCAAGTGCCTCAATATTTTGCAGCATGTAGAAGCCTCCTGGTTAGGGGCTGTTTGGTAACATGTGAGCACAGGATGTTTCAGGCAACTCTATATTGCTCCACAGAGCCAACCCAGAGCGGCTGTTACCTTGCTCAGGACGTGCCAAATAATTTTGGATTCCAAGGTATAAACCCCCTCTCTTCTCCCCACCGTGTGTATATCTTTGTAGTAGGCATGTTTGCCTCACTAGATTGGTGCCATTCAGCCCTCCTTTGCCCAAGATGCTGCTTTATAAAGGTGGACAAAAGAATGCACAAATGTAGTGATGGCATTAGTTCACACTGGATTTGATGCTATCTTCAGGGTGCTTGTTTCTGGATGAATGTGTCTCAGAGGCTTCCTGGTGAGGTAAAAGGAGATGATTAAAGTTCTTTTGCTTTGGTGCTTGATCAAAGGTGATGGTAGCAGGATCTCTACTGGTGGTGTTTTCTTCGTTCGTGGTTACGTAGTTTAAATGAAGGCTCTGGTTGTTGCTGGGATAACCTTCCCTATGCTTATGCTGGTGGACAACGCCTTCCGTCCATTTATTGCTCTTGCATGTCTGTGCCTGCTGTTTCCTATGGAAGGGATCAGGTTTTTGCATCTGTAGGATTGTTTCCTGTAGTTTTCCCATTGCTGCACACTGTGGATGGTGCACTGTACTCCAGTGTTCGCCAAATGAACTGTCACAAGTTACAGGAAGAAGTGTTTTGCAGCTACGGTGGAAGCTTATTGACTCTTCTGCTGCCATTATATGAATTATATACGTTTTAAAATAAAATTACTCTATCAGGGGAAGGGATTGGGGTTGTTCTGGTCTGAGGAGAGAGTTAACAGGTTGGAAAGGAGCTTCCAGAGGCATCGCTTGGTGGGTCTGGAATTTGAATATGTTGAAAGTAGGGTTAGGGATTTTGGAGCAGGTGTTGTGGTTGAGTTATTTCAGGCTTGGTATGAATTTGTGCATGAAACTGGAAGATCCAGTGGGAGGGTTGAGTAACTTCTCACTTACTGGGGACGTAAGAGGAAGTTCTTCCAACGTTTGGGATTAATCACTCATTGCAGACATGCGTTTGTGCAAATTATATCTGGTACCATAGTGGCTAAGAAATTCCTGAAATCAGAAATTAAAGGGGAAAAAAACCCGCAACCCTCCCAAAATTTTAAATCTGCAGACCAATTTTGTAAAGCTTCCCATGTTTCCAACCACCATCTCCTCGCTTTGTGTTCCACTAATAATGAAAACGGGATTGCTTATAAAGCAGAGGGGGTGAAATACAACATTGTGCTTTTAGCTTGTAACCGTTTTCTTTCCTTCTCCAAATTACAATAGGAGCGTGGAAAAACTCAATAGAAGAATGGACAGCAGAAGACTGGAATGAAGATGTAAGTGTACCTTGTTGGATAGACCGAATGATTATTTACCCTTTCCGGAGTTTCTATGTTGTCTTCAAAAATTAAATGTTTGAAGTAATACTTTGCTGCATGCATGCAATGACATTTCTTACTGTATTTCTTGCTGTTTAAAATACATATTTTTAGATAAGCTTATTTTTTAAATAAAATTGAATCAAGAAATTTTAAATTCATTTTGCTGGGTGGACAATATATAGATAATAAAATTTAAAACTTTATTCCAAATTAAGTATTGTGAATTATAGTTCACCACTGCTCAGTACTGATGTGTGTTAACTGTATACTTCTCCTGACTATTGTGTATGGATTTAGACCCATATTATCGCAAGGCTTCTATGTAATTAAGTGCTGAAGCTTACTATCTTACAGACACCTCATTTGATGCTTTTTGTTTGAAATCTGCGTAATTGTTCTGCTTAGTCTGCTTCATGTTCATAATACTAAAAAAAGGAGCTAGTAGTATGCTGAAGTTAGCACTAAATTGCTTTATTCCTGTTGTTTCATCATGATGTGTTGTCTAAAGTACTAAAACAATTTTGGTTCTTATTCTTTATCAGGCAAGAGACACGTCCACATCTGAAAAATGTTTGACATTTCTGGTCATCACATGTGATAGCTATAGCTTCCTCCTGTAGGGTGGCATATCGGTGTTATCCCTAGAAATGTGTGAATGTTTTGTATAACAGATAAGAGAATTCTGTCATCTGATTAGAGAGCTGTGTCTTTCGAGAAATTGAAAAGAAACTCTAAAATTCCTAGGTTTTCTGTATCACTTACTGCCATTGAAAGCCTTTGTCTTTTTTAAACCTATCTTCTATTTCTGCAGTATATGCTAGAGGTGGACTAAGGGCTAAGGCTAGTGAAAATTTCTGGCCTTATTTCTCACCCCGTTTGCTGCTACGATACAGCATTTGTGGTATGAGAGGCATTTTGAGCAATGCTGACTAGGGATAGAATTTTTTAAAATTAATTATTCAACCTGAGTAATTTGCGCATGAAAGAGAAACAGATGAAATCTCTAGCCTGTTGTTAATTTTTATTAATTTTATGGTCCTGGAAAAATCCCTGTAACCTAGGAGAAAGTTGTTCATGTGCTGATGTTCAGAAAGACTGAATGGAATGGCAAGCTGCAGACACTTTAGCCCAAAACATGCCTCAGGAAAAAATAAAGGAAAAATTGATTAATCTGATTTTAAAAAAATAGAAGTATAAGAATGCAGCTTGTGCCATTCAGTGTTGTTTTATGGAAAATAGGTCCACTTCAAATAAACCTGATCTTGATCTCTAAGTAAATTACAAGTTAACTGTGAAGATAGAGTATGTCCTTGTAAGAGATTTGATTTACATCTTTTGTTCTAAAAATAATTACTTGCTATCAAGTGGATTAAAATCTGTTTTGCAAATTCTGGCAAGTAAGTATTTTGTAGGAGGACCCTTATTGAACGTAAGCATTTCTAGGACAACTATAAAGGAATCTACTCCCAGGCCAGATGCCATCTAGTGTCTTTATCAATAATTTGGAAGTAAAAATAAAATCACTGCTGAATAAAAAGTGTGGGAAATCAAAAAATTATGGAAATGGGAATTAAAAGTAAGCTAGTCATGCAGAGAAATCTGGACCTCTGCTAGACATGACCTGTTCCAATGAAAAATGCTTTAATGTAGCCAAGTGCCCACTTGTTTTGTAGGAATAAAGACAGACCTCCAGAGCAAGGGGCTGTTTTCTGGAAACCAGCAAATGAAAAATTTTCAGGATTGTAGTGGATGATGAAGAAAGAACAGCTTAGCGTGATCTCCTAAAGGGCTGAAGTTTTGGTAAAAAAAAAAAGCTATTGTAGTCTTTTTGCCTTTAGGCGCTCTTCCCTGTCTCTTAATCATTCTTGATTTGTATTTCTGTATGTGGACTCTCGAACTTGATTCTGAAGCACTGCACACAATTATTCATTAGTTTAACAAAACAAAAATTGTGGAAAATAGCAGAAAATTATTTTCTAAAAGAAGAGGTCCTTGAGAGTGAGATTGTTAGTTTACTGAATCCGATGTAGCCTGATGAAGTTTGCAGACAGCACCAAACTGAGTGGGGAAGTAGACACTCTGGAAGGGAGAGCCACCCTGCAGGAAGATCTGGACAGGCTGGAAGAGTGGGCTAAAAAGAGCCTTATGAAATTCAGTATGGACAAGTATAAGGTCTTGCATCTGGGAAAACATGATCCAGTAATGCAGCACAGGCTGGGATGCATCTGGCTGGAGAGCAGGTCTGTGGAAAGGGACCTGGGGACCCTGGTGGCCAGGAAGCTCAATATGAGTGAGCAGTGTGCTGCTGCGGTGGCCGAGAAGGCCAATGGGGTGCTGGGTTGCATCAACAAGGGCATCACTAGCAGAGACAAAGAAGTCATTATCCCACTGTACTGAGCACTTGTCAGGCCACATGTGGAATACCAGGTACAGTTCTGGTCCCTGCTATACAAAAAATATGTGGACGGGCTGGAGGGGGTCCAGAGAAGGGCCACCAAGGTTATCAAAGGCCTGGGAAGCCTGGCGTATGAGGACAGGCTGAGAGAACTGGGTTTGTTCAGCCTTGAGCAAAGGAGGCTCAGAGGGGATCTCATCACCACGTACCAGTACCTAAAGGGTAGCTATAAGGAAGGTGGAGCCTCCCTTTTCACAAGGAGTCACATGGAGAGGACAAGGGGGAATGAACACAAGTTGCTCTGGGGGAGATTCCGATTGGACATGGGAGGGAAATTTTTCACAGTGAGAACAGTCAGCCTTTGGAATAATGTCCCCAGGGGAGTGGTTGACTCTGCTACACTGGACACTTTTAAGACTCAACTGGACAGGGTGCTGGGCCATCTTGTCTAGACTGCTCTTACCTGGAAAGGTTGGACCAGATGATCCTTGAAGTCCCTTCCAAACTAGGATACAAATAATTCTATGATTGAAAAGGTTACTTTATTAGCATATAATGGGCTCTGATTTTAGTCTGGCAGACAAAGGCATAATATGAACCTGTGGCTGGAAAATGGAGCCATACATTTAAATGTATAACAATTCTAGTATGACTAGTGATTGCAGCAACCAAGGAAACTGATGTATTTGCTGTCTGCAGATAAAGACCGTGTGTTTTTGTAAGAACATTTTTGTTTAAATTTAGTGTTCTCTAGTCAGATACCAGTTAGGAGGAGCTGAGTGAAATTTAATGTTATTTGACCTGAGGATTAGATTTTTGTGATCTAAAAGTCCTGTCTGGTATTTAGTAGTGAGTATTGAGCAAGTATAGTAGGTTGTCAGCATGCTCTTAAAGAGAGTGGAAACTAGTTGCAATGAAAATAGGGGGTTGTATTTTGTTAAAGGCATATTTGGGTCATGGACAGTGAAGGACCAGATGAATGTTGAGGTACTGTAGATGTTCCTGTTAAAATTGTGATCATATTCTCCTGGATAAAAAAAATAAAGTTTAACTACAGAAATTATCAGAAGGGGAAAAATAGAATACATACGAATTGCTGGAAAGTGGATGAAGGCAAACATTTTCTGTACTGTATTGGTCGTCATAGTTTTTATTTAAAACAGCAGCAACATTCAAAAAAAAAAAAAAAAGGAAAAAGTGTATGTTTATTTTAGTGGGAGCAATTCTTTTACCATGAAGCAGCATGAGAACTTGTTTTATTTTCTTAAACTTCAGTACGTCATATCAAAACAGTAATAAGGTTTTGTTATTTCTCATTTAGTGTTGTTGAGTTTCTATAAGGATGCTGGAGTATATTTTCCTGTTCTCTTCACCTATCAACTGGCCATAGGAACTGGTAGCTAGTTGTTAAATATATTGTTTGTTTGGTGATTGGAGAATGATTTTTTTATCATAGGAACAGGAGCTGAAAAGCACAGGCATTTCACTGCAGATGGAGGAAATACCCTTGAGAGGTCGACGTTTACAAATGGTTCATGACCATTCATTCAGTTCTGGGAAAATGCCAGAGCCTCAGTGAAAGATTTGCGAGTGTAGTGTATGGTGAGCGCAAATAACTTTCTTAGGAGCTACTACTTCTAAGAAGACTAAATACATCTGCATAATAAAGCTTTTCAGCTGCTGCTGCACAATGTGTGTTTTGAGAAATGCCATAATCCCGGCAGACTTCTGAATTAGGTGCTTGACTGGAGCTTGTGGCAGTGGGTTTGCCGGGGTATGTAGTGTAAACTTCAATGTAGCCGAGCTGGTAACAGGAGACTTTTGTATTGCATGCTGGTTCACTTGAAAAGAACATTTTCTCTCTCATACATCAAGCATGCTTTTGCATTGTCACAAACATCCTTGGGATCCTCGATTTGCTTAGTTTTCAGGGTTCATCGGTGTTTTGGCCACAGTTAGTCTTATCCTGGGTTATGTGAGCATAAGAAACTGTTGACATTGCAAAGAATTTAATATTTAATCAAGGGATTGCAGACCATAGGCTGCTGCTTGTGCCATTAGCTGACCTCTTTGTGCCATACAATGCAGGAGTCTCATAACACTACAAAAAGTAGAGTACATGTTCTGAAATGACATGTACAGTGAGGAAAGGGGTGAACAATAGAGAAAAAGCCTTTTTAATTGGAATTATGCTTGAGCTGAATCTTCTTTCTTTGTTTTGGTCAGTATTTAGAGTTGCGGGCTGGTCGCATTTTGCACAAGACAGAATTATGTTCCAGAAGGATAGGATTAAAGTACGTTGTATTGGCAACAAGGAAGGAAATGGAGGGAGGAACTGTGGTGGTACTCATTTTTTCATGACACAGTGTGTTGCACATAAGTGGGTGCTAGGAGAGTATATGAAACATTTGAACTTTGCCTCTGAGTGGTAGGTGATTCTTCCCAGTCAGCCCTGCCGTGTCCAGCCTAAATCAACAGTGTTTCCTAGGAGAATCCCAATCAGATGACCGTGGTCAGGGATATATGTGCTTTCAGTAGAGCTGCCTGTGGGATGGCAGATGAAATTTGCTCGTGTCCGTGATGTCCTTTAAACTGGGCTGCTAGCAATGCATTCAATTAAAAATGCATAATTTCCTGGAAGAGCTGTATTGAAATGTCACATTCTAAAGGGATTCTTCGTGAGTGTTTGAATAGGCCAGTTATTCTTTAGTCTAAATACAAAGCTACACCAAAGTAGTTAAGGGTGATTTTGTGCAAATGTAATTTAAAATACAACCGTTATAAGTGCATATCTTTCTCTTGTGAAACCTAACCTGTACTGGCTTAAGACCTATTCTGGTTTGCAAGTATTCCCGTCAATAGAAATTAATTAGCCCTAGGAAGTTGTAGCTGTTTAACTACTATTTTTTAAAAAAAGAAAAGCTATTAATACACACTCCCCTCCTCCCCCCCCCCCCACAACCC
>NW_009267230.1:0-20829 GCF_000687185.1 Egretta garzetta | reverse complement strand
CCCCTTAAAAACCAAAATCACCCTCTTTCCTCCAACCCCAACCAACCAGCTCCCCCTCCCCAGCTACCTGTGCAAATACCTATCTTTCTTGTAACAGCAGTTTTCTGCTGTGGATGGTCTGACTGGTTATGCTAGTATAAACAATGACATAGTTCTCCCTTTATTATTGTTTTCGAACTCATGCTCACAGACCAGTTGGTTTAAGATGCTATTACCACCCCTAGTAGAAATGCCAAGAAGGAACCACGAATGGTAGTTCACTGTACATACCTGAGTGCAAACCTGCCTCTGTTGATGATGTGAGCTGAAATGTAAAACACAGGGGTACATGAAATAAGTGGGAATGGTGCAGTGTGTTAGACTTCTGCAACAAGATTTATTAGAGCTGCTCTATGGATTCCTAAATTATGTCTGCACAAGGTGTCTTTACACTGATGAGATACCTGCTGTCACGTTAATTACTTTCTGCTGGTATGTTTTTCAGTTAAACTATTGCCCAAGCTTACGGCATTTACATCGGTATACCATTCTGTGTGTTCAGTGGATCAAATTTCTTAACACTTAAATTGGTATTTGGTTCTGTGGAGAAGAGTTTGCTGAACTTTGACTATGTGTTTTTGTCTTTTTAAGCAGAGCTGCAGCATAAACTGGTTGTAGCAGTAGTTTGACTACTTTTGAAAGTGCATGATCAAGATGGAATCTCTGCAGATGTCACAGTAGTGAAGTGTGATCATGTGTATGATTAAAATACCTTTCCGCCACCTTCTCTTTTTCAGCTTTCTGAAACAAAAGTCTTCACTGCTTCCTCTGTTCCAGCTGAAAATCATGTGACTCCTGGTCAAAGGTAAGCTCTTCTTCCATGTTTTCCTTATACCTTAAACCCTTCTGCTTGGTGAAGCAATGTTCGCTTGCATGTATAAAATATTGAATAAAATACAGGGCAGCCGTAGTCAAAGATTGGTCAAGCTAGTTTCAAAATCGTGAAAGCCTTGCTTACAAATCACCAGTTTTGTGGGTTCCTGTGTTATCTGTTACTGACTAGGGAAGATGAGCCGAACTTAGCAAATCCACAAGCATAATTCCGAGAAGACCTGTTGTTTTCACAAAGACTGCTCACAGGCAGGAACAAAAGTAGCTGGGAAGAAAAAGGTTTCTGCTGTTGAAAAGGAAGCTCTGTCTTTGCTGTCCATAAGATGGAAAACCTGCCCTTGTAGATGCAGAAAGTGTTCAGAACATAGTGCTTTGACAAGTGTGTTAACAGAAAAGCTTGTGTTGGCAAGAAGGTGAATTTCCTGGTAAACATCACAATTACTTGCCTTAACTGATGATACAGAGTTCAGACAGAGAACCAAAAATATGGCAGTTGCTGTCTTACTTTGTTTGCCTTTCACCAAATGCCTGGCTGGTGATGTTATGGAATCAGTTGCCTGCATTAGCATCGGGTCCCAGGAGACCAGCTTGAAGTTGTGTGATGAAGATGTTGGTAGTTGGACAGCATGAGATCTGAAAACTAGGAGGCTTGATGGTCACAAACAGACTGCAGTGAAATTTTACTTATAACACGGACTTGATCTAAAGGAGGCATGGTGTCAGTTGGTCTACAGTTTATATTCCTTTCTGTCTTAAAGGTGATATGCTGACATGTTCATTGTCCTAATGCAAATATTTTTCCAGTGTATGCCCCTCACATTACATTAGAAAGTATCGTAGTTCATCAACTCAAATTCTGGTGTTTTGTTGTTTTTTTCTTTGTCGGGTTTTTTTTTTCTTTTTCCTCCCTTTGCCGTAAGAAAGATTTGGGCATTAAGAAAACTGTGCTAGTGAAAGTGCTGGAAACGGCTCTTCAGCACAAGCCTGCAGAATATTTAGGATAAACTTAAGTCAGAATTTTAGGAGCAGATTCTTTTATCGTCTGAAACCTTTGCTTTTCCTTGGATAAACCTGTGCTAAACGTGAGGTAGGGGTTAGTAAGCCATGGTAAATATATGGTAGGCGTTAGTAAGCTGTGCTAAATCTAAGAAAATCCATGTTTCTCATCCTGCTCAGGTAAGTGTGGTAGAGTAATTTTGGATATGTGCCTGCTATCTGAGAAACTTAGCTTTTATTTCTGCTGCTCTTGTGACTTCTATGTCATCACATACTCACTCAGTGTTACTTATGTGTTACTTATTCTTTACTGTCCTCATACCCACCCTGTACAGAGGTAGGACTTTGATCCTTTGCTCTTTTTAAAAGGATAGTGTGATATACAGAGAATGTGTATTATCAATATATATAATGGGCTTGGACGCAGGATCCACTTAAACATAATATATCTTTTATGACTTGTGTCTGGTTACTTGGCTATATTAGTCATATAGGTTATTTATGCAATACATGATGTTATAAATTTGATAATGTTTGAAAAGAGTGCAAAGATAATTTATATTCTAACTGTAGCAGAAGGTTTCAGCCAGCAAAACCCTCTATTCTACCTCTTATTTTATGGCAGACAAGCAATATTTGAAAAGACTGTTAATCACTAATAATTCTGTTGCTGGTGTGGCAGCTGTAGTATTGTTAGTGCTTTCTTCAATTTCAGCGCAGCCTAATCATCATCTTTATTCCAGCCAAACTTTACTTTTTCTTACAGCATTGATTTGGTAGCACTGCTTCAAAAGCCTGTGACTTCTACCCAAGAGGCAGACGGCAACTCATTTGAGGCTCCTCAGCAGCAGACTTTTGGCCAAGCCCTAGTCTTCACAAATTCTCAGCACAGCACCCAGATGGCATCAGGAAGTGGCAGCTCCAGTGCTGTAAACTCTTATTCTCCTCAAAGTCTGGTAAAATTATCTTATGCTTTCTAAATATTAATGAGTAAATATTTCAGGTTAAACAACTTCTCCAGTACTGGTCATTTCATGAGATCATAGAATCACAGAATCATTTAGGTTGGGAAGACCTTTAAGATCATCAAGTCCAACTGCTAACCTAACCCTGCCATCCCACCACTAAACCATGTCCCTAAGCACCCAGTCTACCCATTTTTTAAATTCCTCCGGGGATGGGGATGTTTCAGTGTTTGTAAAATTCAGGTCGCAAATATTGAATGTTTTTTTGTGCATGTTCCATTCACACGCACAAAAAAAAAAACCCTACTTTTTTCTGGTTTTGCTAAGTAGTTGTTTCTCGGTTTACATGAAGTACTTGTATTAATTTTTGAGTAGAGAGCAGATGCATTTACTGCATGCTGATTTAGAATTAAATAATTTGTTATGAAGTGCTGAAGAGTTCTATGCCAGAAAACTATGCTGTGTTATTTCCAAGTATGTATCTGACTGCTTTTTGTGGAAACCTGCCTATTTCTGTGTCAATTGTGAGGGCTTGACATTGGGCACTTACATTTATTCTCTGGAAATCAGGTCAACTATTAGTAAATATATGCTATTTTGAGATGCATGGATTCAAGTAAATTGGTATTGTTGCAGTAACAGTGACAGTGAAGTTGTACCAGTGATAATCAGAGAGGATCTGGCCATATGCTACAACTTCTGAATTTTTTATAGTTCATTTGTTGGTAATCTAGAGCTGAAGAGGTTTTAGTTGCTGCCAGATAACAGCTGTAGGCATTGACCCTATGGTTATGCTCAAATTATTTATTAAATACTGAACAATCCTTCCCCTCTTCTTCTTTGTCTTTTGGTAGTCTGCAGTTCTTTGTTCTGGCTTTGGAGAACTTGGATCCTCTAAATTGGCAAACTCAACTGGATCCCAAATTTTGGACCAGTTGAAATCTCCAGGATTGGGTCAGTTTACCTCTCAACAAAACAATAGTAGCTCTACCGCCACTACCACAACTACCACATCATCCTGGGATCTAAAACCACCCATTACTCAGTCCTCAGTCCTTAGTCAGTTCGGTAAGTGCTTTGACATAGCTTTCTCTCTTTATCTGTTAGCCCCTAAGATTTTGAAAGACTCTTTCTAAAAAGTGCAAACCTAATAATGCAGTTGGTTACAACATTGTAAGAGTTACACTTACTTGCTGGTAGTAGACATTATGAGTATATCACAAACTAAGTTTTGATAGGCTTAATCCTATCTGTAAATGTCATTGCATTTTCAGAAGTTGTTGAGCCTTCATGTAATGACATCTTTGATTTAATGTGGTTGAATATTCAAGTGGAACTTTGATGTGACTTTGTTTCTCAACAAATCCTGGAAAATACTTACTTGCATTGTGCCTATGCTGCCTTTAGCTGAGTGTAAGGTTGTACCCTATTTTTTCATTTTTTCCCCCAAATTTTTGTCTTCTAACCATTACATGATTTTTGAATGAGTACTAATAATATCTTCATAATGTGCATCACGCCTTAGTGTTCTTTCCCTAGCATGCTGAGAATGATGCAGGTTACGCATTTGGTCTATTCATAGTTGTATGGATTTTTCATTTAATTGAGTAGAATTAGTAGAAATAGTGAAAATGACACAAACTTGTTTTTTGCAATGTAGTTCCTAGCAGCATTCTCACTGTGAAGAGTGATAGCTCTTATATCTATTCATGTATGTGTGTATGTTTCCAGATAGATAAGCAGCCAGTTTGGTAGCAGTTACGATTTTTAACGCGCAGCAATTCTGAAAAAAATGTTTATGCACATTTTAAGTTGCTTTCTAACGCACTTTACCAAGTGAATAAAAAAACCTTCATGTTGCCAGTGCTGTGGATCTCCTCCAGTTGTTGAGCCACTGCATGGCTTTCAACGTCTGAAAAATGGGAAAGGGAAAGAATTGGAAAAAAACTGTCAGTGTGCAGCTTCTCTTGACTTCCAGCCAGTTTGAGGTTGTAAATGACTTCCTATTTCTGTTGAAAATCTTCTCCTTTCTAGAGGCAGGAAATCTGAACTCATAATACCTCTAAATTGCAACTCCAGACCCCTTGGAAGTAATCACATTTTATCAGTATAGTTAATTGCAGTGAAACTTGCAGTGTTTGATTTAAAATAAACTGTAACAGTTTTTGAGGACTAATGTGTGATAATATTATGTGACTGTATAGATAGGTTTGTTTTCATGTTTTTGAAGAAAGCTAAGTAGTGCTTTCCAACAGCTGTTTATTTAAAGTAGAGAATATAAAATTTTGGCCTTATTACTGCAGTGGTAATGTTCAATGTGAAACTTGTGTGACGTCTGAAAGAGGCTTGCACATGCTATAAAATCATAGCTGTTGAGCATGTCAAGCCACCCAGATTCTTTCATAAAGTGTAGAAGCATGAAGAGCAGAGTTTAGTGCTTTAATTTTGATATTTCTTTTTTCCACCATTGACCAGACTTTAAATCTCAGCCTGAACCATCCCCAGTTCTGAGCCAGCTGACCCAGCGACAGCAACAACAATCACAGGCAGTTCCTGTTCCTCCTCCTGGGCTGGAATCCTTCTCCTCCCAGGTAAAGCTCCGAGAGCCATCGCCAGTAGACACCTCTACAGCTGTTAGCAAAATGTTACAGCTCCCCACTTTATCGATGGATAACCAGGCAGTGACTGCTCATCAAACCCAGCAGAAACAGATAAAACCACCAAAACGGAGGATAACTCCAGCATCTAAGGTGGGTAATTGAGTGGTGGCTTATCCTTAGTCAATGTAAAAACATAGAAAAAAACCTTGTGTCAGGAATAGTGTGGCCATCAGGACCAGGGCGGTGATTGTCCCCCCGCACTCAGTGCTGGTGTGGCTGCCCCTTGAATTTTGGGTTCAGTTTTGGGCCCCTCACTCCAAGAAGGACATTGAGGGGCTGGAGCATGTCCAGAGAAGGGCAAGGAAGCTGGTGAGGGGTCTGGAGCCCAAGGCTGCTGGGGAGCGGCTGAGGCAGCTGGGGGTATTCAGCCTGGAGAAGAGGAGACTGAGGGGAGACCTTATGGCTCCCTACAACTGCCTGAGAGGAGGGGAGAGCCAGGTGTGGTTTGGTCTCTTCTGCCAAGTAACAAGGGATAAGATGGGATGAAATGGCCTCAAGTTGCACCAGGGCAGGTTTAGGTTGGACATAAGGAAAATTTCTTCTCTGAAAGGGTTATCAAGCATTGGACCAGGCTGCTCAGGGAAGTGGTGGAGTCCCCATCCCTGGTGGTATTTTAAAAGACAGGCAGATGAGGTGCTTAGGGACATGTTTTAGTGGAGAGATGACAGGGTTAGGTCAACGGTTGGACTTGATGATCTGAAAGCTTTTTTCCAACCTAAATCGTTCTATGTATGAGTTGCTAGGGAGAAGGAGAGCAAAGACCATAGTACATTTCTTGCTTATAAAGCAGGAAATTCTAAGCTGGATAGTTTTTAGGTCCAAAATACAGCGATGTTGTCTTTTCCAATCACATTATCTGAT
The DNA here is from genome assembly GCF_000687185.1 of Egretta garzetta. Taxonomy (NCBI): domain Eukaryota; kingdom Metazoa; phylum Chordata; class Aves; order Pelecaniformes; family Ardeidae; genus Egretta; species Egretta garzetta. The sequence continues at coordinate 14,477 of NW_009267230.1, read as the reverse complement.
TGCTCTGTGTGGAAAATGACTTGCTGAGTGATTTTTGGATTGACTTAGTAGCCACAAGATGAATGTTGGCTGAAGGAGGATGGACAAGGATGACACTTCAGTATTGTAGAATAATATGGCTTACTCTTTCAACTCCAGATCAGGGCACAGAATCAATGAATTAATTTTAAGTTACAAGTATGTAGTTAGTTTACGTGATGTAAACTGGGTAGGGTTGTTGGAGATCTAGCTAGCAGTGAATGCTGGGGCAGTAACTGAAGAAGCATGTAGTTAACGGAGGAAAGGGTGTCTGTTACTGGTATCTTTTATACAGATAGTGCATGCAAAAGGATTATGATTTTTTTTTTTCCTCCTTTAAGATTCCTGCCTCTGCAGTGGAGATGCCTGGATCAGCGGATGTTACAGGGTTAAATGTTCAGTTTGGAGCTCTGGAGTTTGGATCAGAGCCTGCACTCCCAGAGTTTGGATCAACTTCAAGCAGTGAGAATACCAGCCAGGCGACCAACAATAGCTTGTACTCAAAATCTGTAAAGTACGTGTGAGTTCCCTTGTGCATTTTTAGATGTCTTCTTTAGGGGGTCACATTTGTGCCAAAAACATCAAGGCACAGTTACCGTGTAACGGGAGGGGAAAATACGATGACTTGTAAGGCTGTGTTTTCTGTGGATGGCATCTTAAAGGAGAAATTTCTTTTTTAATGACAATAAAAATGGCCCTGGATGGGTTGATGTGAAGCTGGAGATGACATGAATATAAATAACCTTATAATAAGCTGCCCTCTATGGAATTGCTTTCCTGTGTTCAGTTGCCCTGAGTTTCAAATTTGTTTGAGGGTTTGTTCCTCACAACCCACATTTTTCTGCTTTTGATCCAGGAGAGATGACCCTTTTACCATGTATGTGTGTTAGTAAATTGTCACCAGATTACAGATGTGATCCTCCTATGGGATAAGAAAAGAAGCCAGGCTTTCACTATGCAGAAGCTCTTACCGCAATGCTAAAATAGCCAATGAAAAATGCCAGCGTACCAGTAGCCCATTTTTTCCTTCCTTATTCATTCAAAAATTGGCTTCAGTAAAAACCATCCTGAAGTTAATTCAGAAATATTAGTAAAAATGAACTTTCACATTATTTTCTAGTTCTATAAATGACTGAAGCTGTTTAGAAAGTAAAACACTTCTGCATGTTTTAACGTATTTTTTTCCTCTTTGCATAGTTTATTCTGTTAGACTGCTACTGTAACGTTAGAATTCTATTGTAAAAAGAGACTGGGTGTTTCTCATTGTATACCAGACTTTATAGATCTGGTTGTTTAAAGAAGAGACATTATGATCCTTAGTTTATCCTCTGAGAGGGTGGAAGTAACATCATTGAAAAGTGCTTGTGTGTAAACTCTGGCTTGGTTGGGCTGGCAGGAAGAAGCTTAGTGTAGCTGATGGTTTTGAAGCAGTGATTTCTGCAGACCAAAGCAAATTTTTTTTTTTCATTATTAGAATTTTCTAGTATAAATAATGTAGATTTGACTGCATGTTTACGGTAGTTCTAAATAACTGTGTACGAGCTGGTATTTTCATGAAGGTGTTAGAGATGTCATTTACCAAGATGATAAATAATTTTTACTTTTTCCAGTGATCCTTTGAATACCTCTTTGCCAATATCCAATACAGTACAGGAGTCCACCTACACAACCTCTGCCGTCTCCTCTTCCAGTCTGACCTGCTCATCCCAGAGCACTAGCCCAGTAACAACAACTTCCTCCTATGACCAGACTTCTGTGCATAGTAGGATAGCGTACCAAAGCTCCATGACTCCGTCTGAATCAACCCCTGTTGCAGTTACGGTGAGTGAATTTCAGAAATAAGACCTTGCAAAAGGTGAAGTATTCTTATCAGTGTTAGACTTGTATTACCTTGCTATGTTAATACTTTTAACCAAGCCAAGTGATATTTTTGGTTCCCAATCCCACCCTGTTGTTTGTTTTTGTTTTTCCTGTTGTGTAGCCATTTTTAACCATACTATATTTAGGATATAAAAGCCTCTGATTTATTGGATTTTGACATCCTAAATTGCTGTTTGACATTTTTTCTTGTAACACTTAATGTTCTACTTGGGCTTCCTTCCCTGAAGCTTAGCTTTTAAAAAAAGAATTATATCTGTATGTAAATGTTAGTCATGGTATTTTGCCATAACTTGACAGAGTTTATCCGAAGGTATATTATTTATTAAATTTATTTGACACCTAGCAAATGGATCCCAAACTTTTTGTGGCCCCACCAGCATTACTCTTTTGTTGGATTTAAACACCAGTGGGAATGAGTTTCATGTTTTATTTTAAAAAGCGTAAGGAGAGGTCTAATCTAGGACAGAGAGGACCTCTCATTGGAGGTTCAAAAGCACCTACTCTCTTTGTATATGGAATGTAGGTTTGTTTTAAGAGAACTTAATTTATTAAATGTTTAAGGAACTTGTGAGAGTTTGTAAGTTTATTTACTTCTGGCCTGTGTTATGTAATGGCTCAGTCACACTTGTCTTCTGCACTAGCTCGTATGTACTGGTGAGGATCAAGCATAGACTATCCACTTCTGTACTCCAGCGTTATCAAAAAACCAACTGGTGCTTCTCAAGTCTTATCTTTCAATGGAAAAAAATTGGCGTCTCTGTGTAACTTGGATAGTTAAAATTGTGAGTTGCATTAGATCAAAAGCACAACCATTTCCTTTATGTAAATGCAATTCTTTCTTTCATATTGGTGTGAACCTGAAGTTTATGTTATATACAGTACATGGGAAGGTCTCCTGCTGATGGGTGTAGTATGGGCCGTGTATGGGATTCTGTATGCTCAGGACACCTTGCACTTGAGACAACTATTACATGGTTTTGTTAAAGGCAGTAAAAAGATAATTTTCTGTCTTTTTTGTCTTTCAATTTAGAATAAGTATAGAATTTTGCATGAAGCATGTTCGATGTGTGATTCAGTCTGAAAATTTAATACACCTCTAAGATGATTTATTCATTAATTTCTCCTTTGTTTACAGAACGGGCACAGTGGTGTTAGAACACAGGCAACTCTTGACAGTAAGTTTACAAAGCTTGGCTGTACACAGGACTTTCTGATCTTTCCTTACTATTTGCTGTGCGCACAACTGTAGCAGTGTCAGCTGGTAAAGGTTCTGTATTGTTCTCCCTGACTAATTTTTGGCTGACCCATTTGAGTTTATTTTGTACTTGCATAGGATACACTGCGTGCTTCTTGACTAAAACTGAAGTATGAAAGCAGCCCTATTAAATCTGCAAACCTAAGCGGTCTTAGAGTTAGAGAAGCTGCTTTGCTGCTGCTTTTCCTTTTCAATTTACCTGCCAAAAATTATTTAATATAAAATGAAAATAAAATATAAAATGAAAAATTAAGATAAAATTTATTAGCAATTCTCAGTTGGGAAGGTGTGAGAAGCATTTAACTGTAATGAAACAAAGTCAAATTCTTTAAATGTACCTCTCACTGGGTATAGTGCTACTTATTAATGTCTTTTGGAATTCCAACACTGCAGTTTTAGGTCTATCCTCCTCTTAAACATCTCTTCAGGTAGGTCATTAGTGGGGCAGCCTTTTTTTTTTTTGTGTACTTCTGAGTTGAAGGAAGTTGAGTGTTCAGACCTGTAGGCAGTGTTTTGTTAGTGCCAGGTTCAATTTAAATGAGCAGGAGAGTGTACGCCCAAAGAGTTACCACGTAAAAGACTTCTATATGAAGACAACTTTTCAAGTGGAAAGTTGATATGTGAATATCTTCATATATATGTATTACTCTCATGGACAGAATTAATAAAAAATTTATGAAACTCACTGTAGGACTTGTCTTTTTGTTATGGAAAACAGAGATCTGAGAATTCCTAGTATTTTTGTAATTATTCTATAATAGCTTTATTAGTCCCTTTTTCTAGGCCAGTTCTCTTTTGAGAATGCTTTTTTTTTTTCTGTATCTCAAGTACATAAACTGGAATCAGTCGTCTTCCATGCATCTTCTATTTCATGCATCCAATTTTGAAATTCTCTCTTAACTTTTGGAGTACTGACCTTTTCCCTTCTGTATGTGCTGATAATATTCTTAGTTGTTCATCTCTCATCTTTGCTGTTGTTGTTCTTTAATATCCAGATCTGAGCCTTCCTAAACCATTAGTTCAAACAATGACTGATGTGTTACAATTCTGACCATCCTACTTCTCTCTTGGTTTTTGTTGTCTTGCACATTGTGTTCAGGCATCTTGTAAGGGGTCTTGATGAAGATGGTGATCCTGTCCCTTGTATTGAGGACATCTACTTTTACTTCAGGAAGGGAACCCTGCTCTAAATGTACTGAGAATTGTAAATGTTATTTACCTATTTTTATATGCATCTTGCCAAGAGGTATCAGGTGATATAGTTGCCACCTTCATAACTATGTTTCTGCTTGTCACTTGAATTTCCTTCTCTGTTGTCAGTTACCCTCATGCTTATTGCCAAGGCCAGTATCTCTTTGATTTCTGTTTGCATAGCACCCGATCCAGCAACCTGACTTGGATCATTTAGTGAGGAAACCAAATCAATAACATGAACAAACTGTGATGTGTAACTTTCAAGCGTGTATCTGACTTTTGTTTAGTGATGATTCTAAAACTGCCTTCACATGTATTGCAAGTTAGTGGTGATCCACTGGGTAGTGGACTCTGGTGTGGTATGGAGCATGGGCCAGCAGAAAGCAGGGCTCAACTCTCTTGAGTTTTGTTGATGCGTGAGTGCCTCTAATTCTTTATATTATCTTTGCAGGACAAGAGATCAGTATAGAAACAGCTGGGAATTATGTTGAGCAGTAGTTGTTCAGTGTCTTATTACAGTATAGTGATCCTTTGGAAAGGCACATATATGGTTATCAAGTTTTACTCTGTGTAGCCTAAAAAGTAATATTTAAGCTAAACATTTTTTGTTTTCTAGGTCAAATAAAGTGAGTCAATATTTGACAACTCTTTAGCCATTAAAAATGCTTAATGCTGTGCTCAGTTGTGGCCTTTTATTGTAGCTTGTTTTAGTCTACTACTGCATTACACATTTGAGTGAGTACTCCAAACTGATAAGTTATATATGTTCCCTTGTACTTCAGCGATCTCATTCTCAATCATCAAAGGTGGTGTGTAGATTAGAATGAAGAAGCAGAGCTGTAGGTAAAAGTAGATTTGTACAGTGCCTTGAAAAGTGCAACTGTTTGTGACCTTTGTTTGTGGAACCAAATACAAGCAGTTTTAAAATGAAGATTGACTTGTGAGCAAAAGCCAGTAATCCACATAGGAGAAGGTGAAGTGCAGAAGACTGTAGTTTACTACACGTGTAGCAGTGAAAACTAAATCTGTTTTAGGTGAAGAGCTTAAAGGGAAAAAAATTACAGTTCTGTTGCTCTTTGAATTTTCCTTAATAGCCAGATTGCTTGATACTGTTACTGGCTCTTAATGGTCAGGTTTTTGTAAACCAAGGGGAGAATACTACTGTGTTCCTTAATCAAGGCTGGGATGTCAGGTGTGCTGGAATTTGTCTTTGAATGCCTCTTTTTAACTTGTTGCAGCTACTTCATCAGTTCCAGCGCCTAAGACAGAGCCTTCTCCCTCACTACCTTCTGCTGGTTCTCTGCCTAGCGTGGTATCCACCACTGCTTCGCTTCTGCCTTCAGCATCGCAGCACACGGCAACGTTGCCCAGCTTGCCTCAGTCCAGTGATTTGGCCAGCAGCTCACTTTCCCAGTTAAGCAGGTACAGTAGGAGTTGTGATCAACTGAAAGGGGTTCAATTTTGGGGAAAGGGCAAACATAAGGGTGTTTGCATACAGGGGCTGTCAGACACCAGGGTCCCCTTTTCTGACATTAACTAGAATTAGGAGAGAGATTCAGAAGAGAACAGGATGTTTCTGATTGCAGAGCAGGAGCTCTGGGCTGCATTATAATGACAGAGCAGCTTTTGCCCGCAAGTTTTCATGATATATAAACAACTTCGTGTTTCAAGGGGCTCTTGCTTCAATCATGCCAGCTAAATAAGCTAAATTGATTCCCCCAGTTTGTTTTTCCTACTTTATCCGCAGTTTACTTCCTGGCTAATTTTGAAATATTGTAGTTTAATTTATATTTGTATTTCTTAATATTAAAACCCAGAAATAATTCCACAGGGAAGGTGTGTGGTTTTTCTTTTTCTAACACATTTCCTTAAGACACTTTGAAATGCCAGATTGGTGTTCCTGGAAGTGCATTCAGCACAGCTTGGCTCATTTCTACTCTGTCTGATTTTCTCAGTGCCTGTACTTGAGCTTCATCCTCAGACAAATGACATCCTGAAGCTATACTGGTTGAGTTACATTTTTAATGCTCACCTTTGTACTGTTTTTGTTAATGTAAGAAACTAATTTGATGGGATATCGGGATTTTTTTTTCCTGTTTCACAGCTAGGACATGTTTTATTCTCTTTAAATACACTAGTATTTTCTGTTGAATGAAATGGTAAATATGTCAAATAACAAGAATCACTCCATTAACTTTAGAAACATCATCTCCCCACATCTGTTTGTTTGTTGAAAAGCTGTGTACGTTGGTAGAAATTTTAGTTGGAGAGTTGATGCTGTTGGGCAGATACCAAGTGCTATCAAACGATGATGTCTGAATTCCAAGCATGTCTGACTTGGTTGTGCTGGCAGCTTGTCTCTGTGTCTACCATAGGTCAGATGGTGAATTAAGATGCATTAGAAGAGCTGGGGAGAGTGGGTGAGGGAGTGGTTTAAAACTGTATGTTGGACTGCACTACTTCTTTCCTTGCTGGCTGAAGTAGTGTCATTGTAATTCCTGCAGATGGGGAACAGTTTCAAAGAACCAAAGTGAAATTAATCTATGAAACTGCCAAGATTTATTCTGGGCCCACACCTCGAAGAGCTGCCAGAATTGTTTGCCCTTAAATTAGGACATGTAATTTAGTTTGCAGCTTTGTTTTGAAAACTGGTGTATTTTCTTGTGGCTATTTCCGTAGACAATACTAAAGTATTTGTTATGGTTAGGATCTGTCTTTCTTCTGATTTCACAAGAGGAGGAGCTTTTTGAGCACCAAACCATACATATTTTTTTTATGGCTTTGTTTTCTTTGCCTTTGTTCAGCATTCATTCTGTTTATTCCATACTGTACTATAAGTTATGTTCTTGACCTTGAATGTAAGGTATAACTTTTGTCAGTGTAAATGTTTAAGAAGCGGTTTCAGTCACATTTCAGGGAGACATTAAAAAGTCTTTGAATTAAAGATGAATGTTGGTGCTTCTGTTACTGCCAAAAGTTCACAGGCCTGTCAGCTAGTGGAAAAAGGTGGTGCTAAAGCAGAGTTGCTTCCTAAAATGAAGTTATCTGCAGATGTTTTTCAGCAGGGGATTCTTTATTTTCATGTTTTACAGTGTATATATAAAACTGAACTGGTAGTTCTGATTGGTCTTTTCAAGGAGGAAGTGGCTTTTGGTGGCGTGTAGTGGTATCGACTGGCCTTGATTAAATTGCCAGATTCTGTTGTATGGCTGATTTTTTGGCTTTCACAGATGCTCTTTGTTTGCTGGGTTTTTTTGAGCCATGTCTTTTGGGAGTGTGTTGGCGCTTTTGGCAGCTAGGGGGCAAATACTCCGCAGTTCTAACTGGTTGAACTAATGTTATGCAGGTTAAGATGTGAGAAATACCATAGTGAGTTAAACCAAAGCACTGCCTCACCTAATTAATACCTGTGCCCCTGGCAGGCATCAGCCATTGCTCAGGGAGAGAATGAGAAACAAGCCACGTGTTGCGTTAACTTTCTCTGGTTTTGGACTTTTTGTCTGGGAGTCATTGCTACATAATTTCTGAAGTAACTGCTGTTTTTCTCAAGATATAGTAAATTGGTAAATAGAAATTAATGGTGTTTTAGATGTTTCTTGTTAGTAATAGTTATGTCTGTGCTTCAATTTTTTTCATTAGAAGGTAGTAGGATATTAGTTAAAGAAAAAAATGCCTGCGGGGGTGTGTGGGCATATATGCACATGTACATATGCACTTGTGTGTGTATATGTACACACACCCCTATGGACAATTTTTTCTTTTATATCCTACTGTGTGTATGTGTATACACACACAATTTTTATTCTTTAACTAATATTCTGCTACCTACTCTGTGTTTGTATATATATGTGTGTGTATATATACATACGTATATATTAAAAATGGTTCTAGGAAAATTTAATTTCATTAATTCTTCGCAATTTCTTTCTAGCTCCCTTTCCAATCATCAGAGCAGCCTGTCCCCTGCCTCAGTGTTGTCTTCAAGCACATCACATGCAGTAAGTCCTATTTGTATTTCAACAGATGTTTGGCATATAGTCAGTTCATCTGATGATTAAGATTGTCTCTTAAAGTTCATTGTGTCCCAGTACACTACAACTAGAAACAAGAGCCTTATCTCAGGGAAGAAGGACTGCCAGCCCTCTAGTGGTAAAAAAAAGTCTTTACCACTAGAGATTTAGACTAGATCAGGAATAGCTATTAGAGAGACTTGCCAATGACACAACTGCAGCGGAAATTTTTCATGTTGGCAAGGGGGGATGGAATGAAGAAAGAAATTCTTGTAATAAATGTATTTTAAAAAAAAAAAATCATTTAGAAGTGGCTGTTGGAAACTGCTCCAAGATGTGGACTGTTAGCAGTCTCTGCTGGAGAGGTTAGCTGGCAAAATGCAGGTGATGGAATGATATATGTCATGACAAATGCCTCATGAAAAATGATTTTAGAGTTTACCATGTGGCATTGTTGTCACCCGCATATTTAATGCATTTGAGATAACAAGTCAAATGGTAGTGAACACAGTGCTCTAAGTGAGGTTGCACAAATGGAAGTCAGAGACGCTGCCTTCTTCTGTGATGAGGTACTTATGTACAGTCCCAGTTAGGGTGCACAGATAGGTTTCTGCTTTTCTTTATGCCTGTATTTTGGTTTGTAATGCTCCATCCCTGCTGAATATGTAACTTAAAAATTCACACTTATCCAAATGTCCTTTTCTGTTGTCAGAGTTGTTTTGGCTTCTGTGTGTTGATGATGTTTTGCAAGTGTGAGCAGCTTGCAGCTAAGGCACTGTATTGTGCTGGATTCAAACCAGGCACTCCTTTATCCTCTTGTGTTACTGTAATACATCCGGTTTGCATTTGAATTTACTACATTGACGCTGTTGTTGGGCACTACAGTTTTAATCTTCTAAATTCCACAAGTACATTGAGGAAATCGTGCTAGCAGTGTCCTGTCCTTTGGGAGAATATAGGAGTTTATTTAATGTAACAAGTGATATCTTAAAGGACAATACAAGAAAAGGCCAGAAATAATGTGATGCGGTGACATTTGAGTTACTGTGGTGTAATTTTGTGATGATATAGCGGTTTGAATTTAACTCTCATGTAATAATTTTCTTTGAATACTTAAAAATCACAAGCATGCAACTTAGTTGCTTGCTTGGTATGTAGATAATGCATATCTTTTGCATGTGCTGCTGTTACTTAAAATAATGTTGTGGTTTTGTTGGTTTTTTTTTATCCCCCTGCCCCCAGCATCTTCCACTGTGGTTTATTTGCTCTGTCATCCTCATTCTTTTTGTCTCCTTTCTAGCACACTAGTGTTGAGAACACAACTTCGCTCCAGCCCTCAACAACCTTTTCAACTGCTTCAACCTCAGCCACTAGCACCACCTCTTCGGTTGTCAGCATGGCAAGCAGTATGAACACTACAAACAGCCTTGGCCTGAGCGTTACCAGTGTGTCTATACCAGCTGCTACCACACGGGCAGCTCCCTTAGTGTCTTCAGGTTTGCAATATTAACAGATCATGTGGCTAGACAGAGGACTTCAGTCATCAAGGCTGTCGGTTGAGCATCCCACCAGCCATAATTATGCTAAGAAATCCACACTCTTGACTACCATTTTCAGCATGCTTTATTTGCTGAGTCATAAAATAAAGTTGCCTGGCTTTGTGACTTTGAAATATTTGTTAGGGTGTTATGTGGCATTTATATAGCACATTCCATCCCCAAGGAGCTTTATAAATAGACACCAGAGCAGTTCTGACTTTGGAAGTTTTGGGTAGGAGATTCGCCCAGTTTCTATTCCAGGTTGTGATCAGATCTTGGCTTTGAGTTAATATTAGCATTAATTTCAGTCTTCTCTGTGAGTTGAATTCATTTGGCAGTATCAAAATATGCTGCAATGCTCTCATCATCATAAGCCACAGCCTTACTGCCCCATCTACAGAAACGAAAAAAGTGTCTGATGTCTGGGTTATTCCACAGCAAACGGAACTTCAGAAAAGGGTCCACAGAGAGAGAAAGTGGGGAGGCTTCCACTGGAGTGGAAGCAATGCTAAATTCTCTCTTGCTTCTCTCATCAACCTGAGCTGCTAAAAGGAAGTCCTATGGAGGGAAGTGAATGATTTAAATATTAAGATCAAACTTACTTACAGAGGGATTTCTCATTTCCCATTCCCCATACCCTTCTGCTTCCTAGCACTACTTCATGGAGGCAACTGAAGCTGTTTAGTCTTCTCTTTACTATTCTCAGCTGCATTAAGTCACCCACAAAAACTACGCTGGCAACATTTAGTGTTTTCTAGTCTATTGCTGGTGATAGGGGGAAATTTATTGACAGAGCAGAAAACGAAAGGAGAGAATTTGCTCTCTTAGATTGAGAACAATGCCTAAATTCTGCCTTCAGGAAAGGACTGAGGAAAGGAGAAGTTTCTGTAATTCTTGTAATCCTTTTGGACAAAGTAAATGACAAAATCAGACTATTCTCTGATGGGACTGTTTTCAGTCTTAAGTAGCCTGTGCTTTCCCTTCCCTGAGGCATGGTTAAACTCTTCAAGCTATTTTGAGTATTTTCATCAACCAGCACAAAATTTTTCTGCGTATGCTCTTTACAAGCTATGACAGTGTAGCCACCAGGGCTTGTGAGCTATCTTGTCTCAATGCTGAATCCTTTCCTTTTCTAAAGACTTGTTAAAATGTTTGTATTTTGATTCTACAGGCAAAGCTCCCCCAAACCTGCCCCAAGGTGTACCACCCTTGTTGCATAACCAGTATATTGTGGGACCTGGAGGACTTCTGCCTGCCTACCCAGTAAGCAATTTAATTGTTCCTGTCCTTGATTGCCTTGGTGCAAGTGGGTCCTCCAGACCTGCTGCTGTCTATGCCACGGCATTTGTGTTGACACCTGTGACACCTGGAAGTCTTGTTCCAAATGCTGAAGAATATATGAAGTATGTGTAGTTGACTGTTGGTAGTAAACTCCAGAACTGTTGGTACATACCTGATTTGGCTGTTGATAAAGCTAGACATGCGTGTTGCTACAGTTTTCAGCAGTATCAGGTTTTAGGCCCATTGAGTAAAATCAGAGTAATTCAAGATTGTGTTACTGGAATAAATGTACTGTAGTAATGGTTGAAATATGCCACGTGACCTGTCTGTCATACTTGGAAAGATTGCATATAACTTTTTGAAGTCTGACCAGGATCAATATGGTTTTGGTTATCTGTTTTTTGAACCAGAAAACTTGATTCTAATCATCTTTCTGTACCACACTGAATGCAAGGGGATACTGTAGGTTGCTTTGTGGTCTAGTCATCAAATCTTAAATCCTGTTGCTCTTAATCCCAAATCTGAATGCGCCGTAGATTTTTCAAAAGTTGATGAGTGCTGCATTTATGAAAGCAGTACTGAGGATGGGACTGCTGTCACCAAGAAACAACATCAGAGTGACAAGCCATTTTATGCTTAGCTCTACTAGCCTTAAAATGCTACAGTGTGCCACGATGGCACAATGCAACATACACCTTAAAAATAGACTGGGCCTAGATCAAACTCTGTTTAAAGCCCCAAACTGGTCAGCATCAGAGAAAAGTGTTATAATGATGTTCTCTTTTTATCTGTCTTTAAGCAGATTTATGGTTATGATGATCTCCAGATGCTTCAGTCCAGGCTGCCAATGGTAAGTAAATGGTTTGGATTATTTAATTTTAAACAAGTTCTCCTCAGTGTTGATCATTTGTGCAACACAAATTGGTTCATTTAATGGTGATTAAGAGCTTACACTTCTGTTCTATATTCTGTTTTTTTAAATATCCATTAACAGTTTCTCTAGGTGGTGTAAACTGATAAAGAGCAACTGTTGCATCGTGCATTCATCCATCTGCAAATTCTGTAAATAGAAGCAAGTGTGCTCTGTGTTTTTGAGTGGAGAATTTTTAATTGTTGTAGCAACAGTATGACATCTTGTCAAATCTAGTTGAAATCCGAGCGTGAATGTTTTCTTTTACCAAGAGGTAGGGTTGAACAACAAGTACACAAATTGGCAGACAGTAGGTGCATATGACAGGTTTTGGAGGTGCTCGTAGGTGGAGATCTTTGCGTATGCATCATGGCAACAAATGCAGGTGAGCTGCAGGAGGGACAGCACACAAAATGTTCTTCCTTACCTGGAAGGTGAATGGCATGTGAGAGATGCTGAGATCCCAGACGTATTTACAAAGGCCTCAGCCTAGGTTACAGGAAGGTAAAGAATTTTGTTTTCAGAAAGCTAGGATAAGGATCTTGCAGAGAAAGCTTGGTAGTATGTAACTGAAAAAAGTCACAGGATTAAGTGATGCAGTGTATACACAGAGACAGAAATAGAGTAATAAGCAGTGATCTGGAAAAGAAGTATTAATGAATGAATGCCATAATTAAAGGTCCAAGTCAGTAGCAGGTCTTTCCTGTGTGGTCTGGACAGCCAGAGTCAGATAGTCAAAGGTCAGTACAGGGATGTCCCAGACAAGATCCTGTCCAGCTGCACATTCTGAATGAAAAAGTTGAGTGCATTAATGAAGATTTTAACTACTCAACGGAGGCATGATCCTTGGAAGAATTGTCAATTGAAATGAATGGGGTTATTTTCACAGAAGTAAAATGACAAAATATTTGCAGTTCTGGAGAGACATGGTGTGGTGGGTTGACCCTGGCTGGATGCCAGGTGTCCACCAAAGCTGCTTTATTGCTCCTCTGTCCTCAGCTGGACAGGAGAGAGAAAATACAATGAAAGGCTCATGGGTCTGTTTATGGACAGGGGGAGATCACTCACCAATTACCATCACAGGCAAAACAGACTCAGCTTGGGGAAACTAATATATTACCAATAAAATCAGATTAGGATAATAAGAAATAAAAAGAAATCTTAAAAAAAATCTTAAAACCACCTTCCCTCAATCCCTCCCTTCTTCCCTGGCTTAACTTCACTCCTGATTTCCTGTACCTCCTCCCTGCCAGTGGCGCAGGGGGATGGGGTGGGGTCCTCCCCTGGCTGCAGGTGGGGATCTGCTCCCCCGTGGGCTCCCTGGGCTGCAGGGGCCCAGCCTGCCCCACCATGGGCTGCACCAGGGGCTGTGGGGGAATCTCTGCCCCGGCGCCTGGAGCCCCTCCTGCTGCACCCACCTGGGGGTCTGCAGGGCTGCTCCTCTCACACATTCTCACTCCTCTCTCCACCTGCAGTTACACAGATGGGTTTTTTTCTCTCGTCTTAAATTTGTTATCCCAGAGGTGCTACTCCCATTGCTGATACGCTGGGCCTTGGCCAGCAGTGGGTCCGTCGTGAAGCTGGCTAGAATTGGCTTTAAGAGACAGGGGTAAACCTTCTCGCAGCTTCTCACAGAATCCACTAATGTAGTCCTGCATGCTACCAAAATCTTGCCACACAAACCCAGTACTCATGGTTACACTGCTAGGAGACAAAATGCTTTCTAGGAATGCTATTCAGATTTTATCACCCTGTGCTTCCCATGTGTTCACTCAATTTTTTTGTTCCTTTCTTGGGCAGGGCCTGGAGCAAAGCATGTCTCTTGGTGGGGAGGATTGGTTCTGAGGGGCCAGGAGCTGAGAATTATTTGTAACATTTTAATGCAGTGACAGCAAAAGGAGAGAAAAAAATCAAAATAACAAATACAGTAAAGCACGTGAAGAAAACAATTTCATGAAATAGCCATTCAATACAAGAGTAAAGGCTGCACAAGAGAAAATGTAAGGATTCGTAGCTTGTATGTGTTGCCCTAGAACAGTAGCAGGCCTAAGAGAGAGGTGTTGTGAAAAATGCCTCAAGTGCAAGAGTGGGTGAACTCAGCCTGACGAAAAGAATCTCTTCCCTTCCCGAAGAAGCCGTGCCTCTCCTTGGTAGAGCAATGGATGGGTTTGAGTCGGGGGGGACCTTCAAAGGTGTTCCCTTCCAACGCCCCGTCAAGGTTGAGGGGAGTCTTCAAGTAGCTGAGGTTGCTCCGAGCCCCGTCCAGCCAGAGCTTGGACGTTGCTGGGGACGGGGCGTCTCCCCCCTGTAGTGTGGGCAAGCTGTTGCAGTGTTTGGCCCCCCCCGTGGTAAAAAATGTCTTCGGTGTATGTCGTGTGAATCTGCCCTCT
>NW_009267229.1:0-534 GCF_000687185.1 Egretta garzetta | reverse complement strand
CACATGAGCTCACCTTGCTGACCAGCACTCTTGGATACAACCTCCCCAGTCCCATGGACTGGTAAGAGTCCAGTTTGCCAAAGTAACCCCTGGCTTGATCCCCATTCACTGCTGCTTGTTCTTCTCCAGAGTCCCTAGTGTCTTGCCTCAAATCACGAAGGCCTCGGAGACCTTGCTGGTGGTAACTGAAGAAAGAGGTCATAATCCTAATGCAGCAGTGTCCCCACATTCTCTCTCTTTCTTCTTTAACTGTTCCCAATGTAGCAACAGCTCATCTTAGTTCCCCTTGCATTTCCTTTCCAGTTTCAACCGAGTTTGTCTAAGGATCATTGCTGTGCTTTCAGGATGCTGTCCTTGAAGACAAGATGTCTGCAGGCACATGGTGAAGATAATTGGTGTGTTCCCTGGCTGTATCACCATGGGTGTGAGTAAAGACCCCAGTGTGATGTGCTTTGTGTTCACACAATGCCTGCAGCTGTTGGATAGAGGAGGTACACACCTTGTCCCTCTGATGGCATCTGATGACTGATGCCT
>NW_009267228.1:0-535 GCF_000687185.1 Egretta garzetta | reverse complement strand
TCTTTTTTCCAAGTGCAAGATTTTTTTTTTTCAGCATTTACTTAATGTTATAATGAGAGAAATTTTGTTTAAGGAAATCCTTGGTAACTATCAGAGAGTTAAAGTGCAGGAAGATGATTTTCGCTGAGATAATAACTAACTTTTGCAAATGTATCCATTAAGGTCCTGATTAGTCGAAACTGATTGACTGATTGGTGTCTTTTCTCCATGTAAAAATCAATCACCTCAAATGAACATGTAAATTTGAATGCCTGTCTTAAAATGTAAAAGGTCATTAACTGCAGTAAATGGAGCTTTTACATTTCTGTGTATTTAGCAGCTGAAAAAATTAGTTCAGGTCACAGACCAGGACAGGTACATAGAAACAACAGGCACATACTCATGTACTGATAATTCCTGTTATCACTAGGACTTTTTCTTGATGGCCTCTTTCAGTTAGAAAAATCTCATTGGGATACACTCCTTAACATGAAGATAAAGACAGGTAAAAAGAAAGTGTTTGGATTTTTTTATTCATGAGAGAGTTGCAGAACAA
>NW_009267227.1:0-534 GCF_000687185.1 Egretta garzetta | reverse complement strand
GGAGAAGCCCTAATTCCTATGTGACTGTTCTCACGATCTTCTGTCATTTCTAACACAACAACAACCATTGTGTCTTTGCTGCTGTGTGGATCTCCATCTCCTACCTCCACTGAGGTAGGTGCTGTGCACCTACCTGTGCACTAATGTACAGAGACATTTCAAATGTGCTCCAGTGAACTCAGCATATCGTGGAGAAGACCAGAGGACCTCGCTAGCACACTGCACCTCAAACACTGGCATGCCGCCCCTAGACTTATCTCTAACAAGCCTGGTTTCATCCCTTTCCCCCTTCAAATTGAGTTTAAAGCTCTTTGAATGAGCCCTGCTAACTCTTGTGCAAAGATCCTTTTCCTCATTGGAGACAGGTGTACCTCACCTGTCACCAGTAGGCCTGGTGTCTTGTAGACCGGCCCCTGATCAAAAACCCTAAAATTTTGCTGGTGACACCAGTGTGGGAGCCAGTTATTGATCTGCTGGGTCTTCCTGTTCATTCCCTCATCTTTCCCTGCAACTGGAAGGATAGAGGAGAACACT
>NW_009267226.1:0-532 GCF_000687185.1 Egretta garzetta | reverse complement strand
AGGGCAGAAACCGCCTCTAGAAACGTTCCTCTCTGCCCCCTTGGTTTGTGCACTTCTGTGATGACAAGACCAGCACGGGCTGTGCGAGTCAAAACCACCACAAGGACTAGCACCGTGCAACTGTGCGATTCCTGCCGTGACATAACCGAAACCACGCGTGTTTGGCTTCGGGAGGATTTCCTCCCACTTTCTGACACCGTGCGAAGAGCAGTAAAGGCAGCGTAAGCAACGTGCGTGACCCTTTAGTCCATCCTACCACGCTCGGAGGGACAAAACTACCAACTCCTCCGCAGCCATGCAGGAAACCAAGATTACAGTGTGCAGCCCAGAAAGGCCTCCTAGGAGCTACCGATGGCTGCAGAGCCTCACGCACCCACAGGGCAGGTCACAGCTTATTTTAAGAGAGTAAGGCCCAAGCCGGGAACAAGGTTTTGCCCAGAAGAATTCACAAATCCTCACTGCAGCACAGATGGATTTAACAAAAGCACACAGTATTCTGAATTACTCAAACCTTTTAAAAGTTCTTTTTTTT
>NW_009267225.1:0-534 GCF_000687185.1 Egretta garzetta | reverse complement strand
AGGAGCTGGATCTGGTGGGAGATGATGGGATTCACCTGACCAAGTGGGTCCTTCCCAACAAGCTGGCCAGGCTGCTGTGAAGAACCTCAAAGAAGACTTGGGGAAGGGCCACCAAGATGGTGAAGTGACTGGAGCATCTCTCCAAGGAGGAGAGGCTGAGGGAGCTGGGATGGTCCAGCCTGGAGAAGACACTGGGAAGGGGGGGGGTGGGGGTTGTCTCATCAATGTCTATAAATACCTGCAGGGTGTGGAGAGGACACAGAGCCTCCTTCTCCAGGAAGGTGGTGGGAAGGGGCTCACGTGGGTCAAAGCCTGGGGGCACTGGGGTATACTGGGAGCACTGGGGGCAGCTCTGGGCTGGAGTGTGGCCAGTGTGGGGAAGCTCAGGCCTCCAGCTCCTTCACCGCTTCCTCTCCAGAGGCCCCTTGAGCCCCATGGTGGTCCTGCAGAAGGGCTGGTCACACCCGTGACAGCAGCCATGTCCCCTCCCCTTCCTCTTTTAGGAACAACACAAAACCAAGATGGGTCCTTGAG
>NW_009267224.1:0-533 GCF_000687185.1 Egretta garzetta | reverse complement strand
GGAAAGCCAAGGCACAGCTGGAGCTGAACTTGGTTGGGGACGTGAAAGACAACAAGAAACGTTTCTTCAGGTGCATAGGACACCGAAGAAAGATGAAAGAAACTGTACCCGCCCCGAGGAGCAGAACGGGAGACCTGGCTACAACCGGCATGGAGAAGGCAGAGGTACTCAACAGCATTTTGCCTTGGTCTTGACCGGCAAGTGTTTTAGGCACGCCACCCAACTGTCAGAATCCAAAGGCAGGGACGGGGGGAATGAAGTACCACCCACCGTAGGAGGAGGTCAGGTTCGAGACCATCTCAGGGACCTGCATGTGCACAAGTGCGTGGGACCTGATGAGATGCATCCGAGGGTCCTGAAGGAACTGTCAGAGGAAGTTGCTAAGCCACTATCCATCAGGTCTGAAAAGTCGTGGCCACTGGTGACATTCACAGTGACTGGGAAAGGGGAAACCTGCCCCCCATTTTGAAAAAGGGAGAAAAGCAGGACCTGGGGAACGACAGGACGGTCAGTCTCACCTCTGTGCCCAGCAA
>NW_009267223.1:0-533 GCF_000687185.1 Egretta garzetta | reverse complement strand
CAGGAAAAGAAATAGTCTTGAGAAGGAGCCTTTGCTGTCTGACTCCTACAGCTGTGATAGTCAGAGGGAAGATAAGAAGAAAAATAAGCAGTCAATAAAAAGTAGAATATGAACACCTGGTTCAAAGTATACCTTCCCCTCCTAGAGCTCAAGAAACCAAGGTGGCAAATATAGTTTTCTCAGATCCTTCTCTGTTCTTGCATCCTACCCACCGGGGTTGTGAGAAAACCACAATTCATCTTTTAATAAGAAAATCAAGATTTGCATTACTTCTATAAAAATTCAGAACAAATATGATTACAATGACTTTCTCCACATCTTTCAAGTATCCCAGTGTTTCAGCAGTTAGCACAGCACTGTGGACCTTTGTCACCGTTTCTCTTTCTGTCCCAAGTAACTGATGC
Source organism: Egretta garzetta (assembly GCF_000687185.1). Classification (NCBI taxonomy): domain Eukaryota; kingdom Metazoa; phylum Chordata; class Aves; order Pelecaniformes; family Ardeidae; genus Egretta; species Egretta garzetta. Next base: position 129 of record NW_009267223.1, on the reverse strand, counting down.
TACACTTGGTAGCTCCAGCGATCAGCCAGCAGCCCAGCCTGGCAGACTGCCATTGTCCTTGTATGCCATGGGCATACACAGTCTGGTGGGCTGACCCCCTTTGGGGTGAACCTTCTTTGTGGGAGCTTC
>NW_009267222.1:0-533 GCF_000687185.1 Egretta garzetta | reverse complement strand
TTTTTTTTTCTTTCCAGACTGTTAAATTTATATAGTTATAAATAATTCTACATGTAGAAATGCCCAGATACAAATATCAAGTCCCTTAAGTAAATTAAGTTTAGCAGGAAACAAATTTACTAAATAACTGAGTCAAAAAGTGTTAGTCATGACACAGAATAATTACCGTCTTTAATTTGAGCTAGCTTCATGTTCTTCCAGCTGTCTTTGATTTTCATGAAGCCTTAGTAACCTAATGGCTACCACTCTGCAGCTGTGTGTGTTTATATACTGTGGTCTTTCATCATTGCTAGGTTAAGACGTTTTCTGCTTCGGAGCCACTATCAAGTTCTGCACAGAGCTTTACATCTGACATGATAATATATTGCATCTATGTTATGGTCAGCTAAAATCTGTCTTTCTTACTCTTATTTGCTACCCACCTTAGTCAAATGTATGTCCTCCTCCTTTTTATTAGTACATACTCTGTTTTGCATAGCTTGTCTGGCCTTCTGAGGAGCTCGTACTGCACTGCATGCCCATTCTACACTTAC
>NW_009267221.1:0-533 GCF_000687185.1 Egretta garzetta | reverse complement strand
AACAGGCTGTTACAGCAGATCCAGGAGTAAGGCTGTGTTGGATGGATTCAAAAGCACCTAACATCAGTCAGGAGAGGAGGAGAGGATTAGGGCCAGCTATAGCATCCCCATTTGTGGTGCTCACAGATGTGCTCAGTCATATGGGAAAAACTCTCTTAATGGTACGTTAAAAGCAATAGCCACTGGACACACAAATGTATCTGCAGCTGGGAAGAGGACATTGGTATCACCCAGCTCAGCTTAGAGACACATTTTGCAGTCTGACAAACACACTAATTCATAGGGAATCCTGTTAAGTTGTTACGGTGGACTTCAGATCAAAAATCACAGGGCAAGAAGGGACTGAAATCAAACAAAATCTTTTGTCTCACTAAAACTTGTGTGCTTATTAATATTCTTTCTATAATTACTATGTATTACTGTTGGCATTAGGAGGCCTCCAAATGAATTTAGTCTCCACTGTACTCAGCGCTGCCCGAACATAATGAAAATAAGGGCCATGGCCAAAGAGCTTACATTTCAAATCCACTGAT
>NW_009267220.1:0-532 GCF_000687185.1 Egretta garzetta | reverse complement strand
TTGTTATTTGTCTTCATCTTTAAATACCTCTTTACAAAGCAATGACTTTTTAATCTTTTGAAAACATTTTTGAATGCTATTGTAAATAGCATGTAGATGCTATTTGTATCAACTTTTTCCCACCATATGGTTGGCAGTTTTGATTAAATAAGCTTATTTCTTGAATGCTTTAATTTCTCGGTCATTTTATTTATCCATGAAGCACTCACAAAAGCCTTGGAAAACCACACAGAACAGCATACATGCAACAAAATCACAGAAAGATGGAGTATAGAGATAAAACACAGAAGATACCCTTTACAGTGACTTTGTTATTAAAACATACTAAAATGGATGCAAGGCAAACTTTGTCTGTATTCCTGAATTTTCGTCATATCTTCAGTCACACAACATGTTCAAAGGTAGAGCCCCAAGAGTACCAATGTTTAAGTGCCATAGGAAATCACACAAAGTAGTTGGACTAGATATTTTAATAGTTTAAATGCTCTCAATCAGCAAAACAAAGATGCTTGGTTTACTTTTTTTTTTTTTT
>NW_009267219.1:0-532 GCF_000687185.1 Egretta garzetta | reverse complement strand
AGACAGGACTGATAGAGAAAAAGTAACTCATTCGGAGGTTTTTTTTATTAGCAAAATGGGCTTTTGATACAGACAACTCACACGTCTGCAGAACCTGTGACACGCTCTTTCCCGAGCGCTACCCTACTCATAACCAAACCCCGCAGTGGCCTTCCTGGCACGTCCTTTCCGTCCCCCACCACAGGGCTAATACACGAGGAGTCATTTTGGGACCAAGGCTGCAGCAGAACCACCTCCCGCAGCCGTCACAAACCGGTCGGGGTAGGATAATCCCCTGCTTCTCCCCCATTACACCTACGCCTACGCAGCCCTCCAGGGAAGCCCCTTGGTACACCAACAGCCAAGTCAACGCCAGGAGCAGAGCTGTGGCAATCTGGCACCCGTTGCGCGCCCATTTGCATTTTCTCCCCCAAATCTTGCCAGCTCCATCCCCTGCTTCTGATCCCAGGATCCCTCCAGACAACTGCACCTTGCCCTGAAATATCTTCAGAGACCTCTGGGGAAGGAGGAAGAGGGGGATGGATTTATTTTT
>NW_009267218.1:0-528 GCF_000687185.1 Egretta garzetta | reverse complement strand
GTACGCTGCTGCTTCTGTATGGGATGATAGGTTCTTTGTTAACTTACAAATTTGCAGTATGTGACGTTATTTTCAATCCTGTCGTTATTGAATCGGTTTTGGAAACGAACAGTTCCTTCTTAGAAATGATTCTGCCATCCTACCCACAGCCACTACTTAATTCAACCTTTTTTTTCTCTTCCTCTTAAGACAACACGAAACGGTCATCCCCAATGAGCTCCCCTTGATTCAGGAGGTGACCACCACGCTGCGGGAATGGTCTATCATATGGCGGCAGTTATACGTTGTAAGTATCAGCTTAGGAGAACGTTTACAATACTGTACAGTCTGTGAAAAGAGTGATGCTATGAAGGTGCAGTGAGAAGTATGGAGGAACTGTTCATGGAATTCCGCTTCTAAAGGCTACTTTTAATGCTGCAAAGCTATTTAGCGTCGTCTGTGTTAAGGCACAAATCTCAGTAGTGTTTCTTTTGTGTGTTTTCTCAAATAGTGTGCACACCAGGGTAGGTTTAGACTAGATATAAGGAA
>NW_009267217.1:0-532 GCF_000687185.1 Egretta garzetta | reverse complement strand
GGGGGGGGTTCCCCTCTGTGTGCTGCCATCCTGTGTCCTGGCACTGTGCAAAAGCACCTTTTGGCAGATGGGGAAACTGAGGCACTGGATGTTACGATGGCCTCGCAGACCCATGCCCATGAGCCGGCTCTGTGGCTGCCCAGCCTGGTACTGGTCTGGCAAGACAACCCCACGCAGGCCTTGTAGCAGGATTTGCAGGTCCCAGTAGTCCTGGCCCTGTGTGTGCTGGTTCCAACTGGAGGGCACTGGTCCCACTGGGGCTATCAGAGCTTGGGGTCAGCTGTGTCCCCTTCAGTGCAGGGACCTTTGCTTCTGCACGGTGGCAGAGAGGTGCAGTGATTCCATGGGGCTTCCCACCGAGGTGGGACCTGATGAGCAGAGGCCGTAGCTGCAGGGCTGGTGGCAGTGGGGACAGAGGGAGACCCCGCATTAATGGGGGAGCTGCGGGGGGACCAAGTGGGCTGGGCTGTCACACCGGCTGGAGCTGGCATGGTATGGGAAGGGAGGTCCCATGGGTGGTCCCATCGGGTGG
>NW_009267216.1:0-531 GCF_000687185.1 Egretta garzetta | reverse complement strand
TGTGACTCCTTGTAAAAAGGGAGTCTTCATCTTTGTAACTACGACTCCTATGACTGGACTCATCATCAAAGAACTGCCAGCTTGTTCCTTGGTCTGAATTAACATAACGACAGTTATTCTAATGGGCTACCATGATACTATCGCAAATACCTCTGAGTTTCCAAGAAGGTATAAATCAACTAACCTCAGGACCAAATTTCACCGTCAGGAAACTTTCAACAGCGGTTAAGGTACCTTCAGGGGAAGAGAAAACATTACGTGGCATACACAGTCATTAGTTCACAAAGCCAGAGTGCACTCTGGTAGACTCAAATAGCAGGCCGCTGACGTTATTAGTTGAAAAGACAGAGCCACATCTTTATCTCAAAGAAAAATAAACTAAGATGAAGTCCCACAGCTATTTTACTTAGCAAGTATCATTTTTTTTATGTATGTACATCAATAAGGGTGGCTAATATTATCTTTACTCATTACATTTTTCATTTGTCTTATCTAGTTCATGAGATAACATAAATAACCAGTGAAAAAAAA
>NW_009267215.1:0-531 GCF_000687185.1 Egretta garzetta | reverse complement strand
TGTTTAATTATCTCTTGTGACATTTTTCTTGTGTTGAGGAAAGGGGTGTTGGAAAGCAATGAACTAACCCTTCATCCAGGCTAAGGTATTGTAGGAAGTGGGACGGAACACAGTCCTTCTAATCAAGATTTCCAGGTGACTGAGGCAGCCGAGCCTGCTTGGATCTGCTCAGTTCACTGAGCTGGCAGATTCCTCTAATTGCAGCATGAGGCTGTATAGTCAACAGTCATTACTAGTCTTTGCCTTAGACTCCCCAAACAGGACTGCTACAGGATGACTAGCTGCTCTGTTCCCCTAATGATGATTGATTGCATGAATTGTATTCTTTGACTAATTATGATTTAATCTGGAGTAAAAAAAGTCCAAAGGCAGAGGTGACTGTCACCTGATCCAGCTGGAGCTTGCTTTTCTAAGCAAGCAGCTGAGCACATCTATTCTTAAACCACTGAGTTTTACTTTAGTTAGATGAAATGGTTGTGGTCATTGGGAGACTTAGCTGAGAACTGCTGGCAGGACATATCTGAAGTTAAT
>NW_009267214.1:0-532 GCF_000687185.1 Egretta garzetta | reverse complement strand
TGGGGTCACCTTGTGGAGCCTCCATTCCCAGCTTTCTTCCCCGGAAGATGCGTTCGGTGTTGCGGGCTTTCCCCCTCTCCCTCCTCTTTTACCCAGGAGCGGAATCCACCGGGATGCGCCGGGAAAAAGAAGACGGTACCGGCGCAGCAGCACTTCCCCTTTTCCATCCGTGCGCTCGTAATTCCCGTGGTCGTTAAGAGGATTTGTAAGCACGCCTCCGGCTGTCAAGGAACGGGTGGTTTAATTCCCACACCTCCCCCGAGTACGGAAAAAGCCCTGAATTCCAATGAACAGCGAGGCGAAGATGAAGAGGAGGGGGTTCCATTGGGAACAGCCCCCGTGGTGGTGCCCGAGCCCCTCTCGGAGCCTCCGACAGCGTCCGAAAGCGCAGCGGCCGGGTGTCACGGATGTGACTTGGGTTCCGTGGGCTTCCCTCCGGCTCCGGAGTTTATCTTTATTGATATCAGGATAAAATCCCGAGCGTATCGTCCCTCGGCGAGAGGAGCTCTTGGCGTCGCCGGCGATTGTTGCA
>NW_009267213.1:0-531 GCF_000687185.1 Egretta garzetta | reverse complement strand
GATGTGTTCAGGCATAATGCGTTTCTTCAACCTAAGTTAGTTCTTTAAATTGCTGCCAAGGGTGACTAGCTTGTTTTAAAGTGAAGCAGCACACATACTTCCAGTTATGCCTCTTCAGTGAAGAAGTCTATGAGGCTCCTCTAAGGGGCATATCTGCTACAGGGGGAAGACATTAATATGTCTATTCACCTGTACAATATCATGTTTCTAGCTGTCAGCTGGCTGCAGCAAGGAGCACAGAAGTCAGGTGTTCAAAGCCAGGGCAGAGTGGCACTGGCTGAAAATTGTTCGTGCCTCTTGATTGCTAGTCGTGGTAATAAAATGTGAAGTTCATGCTCAGAGGAAAGGTTCAAATCCAGAGGAGACAAACGGGCTCAACACATGCTGTCAGTGTCAACCTTAGCAAAGAACACGTACGAGGTGACTGGGTAGAGTTATCCTCCCAGCGCGCTGCAGAGAAGGAGTGGGCAAGTCTGGTTCATTGTTCATTGCTCTTAGCAGAGAACTCCAGGGAACTTTGTTTGTTCCTCA
>NW_009267212.1:0-531 GCF_000687185.1 Egretta garzetta | reverse complement strand
CATGGGGGGTGCAGGGAGAGGGCGGTGGCAGCACCCGGTCCCCGGGGAAGTTTTGCATCCTGGTTCCCAGCACCTGCAACACAAGACATGAACACGTAAAGGCTGGGAAACCCGCTGCGCTTGGGTTTTTCCCGGCACAGCTGGGTCTGGCAGCAGCTCCCAGGGTGGGGATTTTTAGAAATGCCCCTTCAGGGCAGCGCAGCGTCCTCAGGTGTGACACTCTGGGGGACAGCAAGCACCATTGCTCAGTTGGACCCCTCCTCGGGGAGATGCTGGCATCTCAGTCCTGACCTCTGCAGATCTCCAGCCCTACTTTCCAGCCCTACTTTCTGGCCCAGTTTCCAGCCCCCAGTCCCTCCCAGCTGGTGCCTCCCTCCACGCAGGGTGTCCCAAAGCACCTCCTGTCCCCCCCAGACCCAGCCATCCGTGCCAGCCCGCAGCCGCGGGACCTGTGGTGCCTGCAGAGCGTGCCCTGCACCGCCCTGCCCGAGAGCATCCCGCGGTGCTGTGCCTGCGCCGCCCGGGCCGCTG
>NW_009267211.1:0-531 GCF_000687185.1 Egretta garzetta | reverse complement strand
GCCCCACCCTGGCTCACCCACTCACAGCTGCCCAGGCAGATACAGCCCCCATGCCCACAAAGCACAGAGCCACCTGGCAGGACAGGCCTCTCACGGGCTTCCCTTGACAAAGCAGACAGGAGCCCCCCAAGCCCTTTCCAAACATAAAGTGGGGTGATGTCACCCACGGATGCTTTGCTCCTTGAGATTCCGTCCAGCGAGGTGGGTTCGGTCCCCTTGGTGCTGGCCTCTGCTGTTAGACGGCGGGTGGTCTGTCTGCGTTTGTGGTTTATATCCTGGTGGCCAGATGGGGCCTACCCATGGTGTCATTGAGACCGTTCCCAGCACTGCTGTCATCCCTGTACTTTGGCAGCCATCTCTTAGAAACTCTTAATAATTACACCTTTTACCTCTTCTCCTTGGACAACCGACCTGTGGGTGACACGATGGGGGACACTTCCCCCCATTCCTTCACCTTTCCTTTCTCATTCAGGCTCGTTACAACAGCTCTTGAGAGTTTTGAATATCCTTGGGATGTTCAAACCAGAATGG
>NW_009267210.1:0-531 GCF_000687185.1 Egretta garzetta | reverse complement strand
GACACACAAGTTAGCTTTGAACTTATGCAGGTTTCAAAACAGGCCTTAAAAATCAACTACAGCAAATATTCATATAGCATTGTTTCATGAATTATCACATTTTAAACTGAATTGAAGCTTGTATGCAGAGTTTTAAAGGCCTTTATTAGTAACTGAAAATGAAATAATAAAGGTATGTAAAGAGGAAGGGACTTGCACATATAGATAGGACAGGACCATTTCCCAAAAGTCCCTAATTGTCTCAAATAGAGTAGAATACCTCATGAAACCTTGGGGGACCTAAAAATTGCACAAACTATTCACAGATATTTTAAGTATATGCTTAAAGGACATGCTCTGTTGATATTTACAGTGAACTGCAACTACATGCCTGCACTTCTTCTCAAATTTTCTTAGTTAAAAGTGGAAAAAAGTCAAATTAGTATCAGCCCTCAGGTTAGTACAGAAGCTATTACAAGCTACCCAAAACCAATTTTTCACGAACAATCATGCTACAGACTTCCTGAACAATCAGACTGCTTTTTCCCCAAA
>NW_009267209.1:0-531 GCF_000687185.1 Egretta garzetta | reverse complement strand
TTTTTTTCCTCTAAACAACACAGAGGCAAGCATGTAAGGACAAGTTGGGGATGCACTGACAAGAAATATAAACAAGTTCTTTTCCCATCAGTTGCATAAAGGCTTCTTGCTGTTTTATATTTGTTTCTCACTTTATGTTAACTTTGCTTATCAGTGCACAGGGTCTTAAATGAATTCATTCTTCAGCTCATAATTTACTCATTGGAATTTGCAAGTAGTGGTAAACCAGCATGAAAAATTTGAAATAACATCCACATATATTCTGTGTCTCTTCATGTGAGTTCAACCGCATTCGTACATGTGGTATTTGGGAGAGATAAATTCTACCTAAAGTTTTGTTTTAATTAACTTCTTGAATTTCTTTTATGGTTTATAGGATGTTGCTCTCTGGAAAACATGCACAAAGAAACAATGAAATTACATAAAAGTGTCTGAAAGAAATAAATCTGGATTTAGTATTCATTAAAACAAACACTTCCTACAGTTCATCTTTTTTTCCTATAGTACTTTTCATAAATGTTCTAGGCCGAG
>NW_009267208.1:0-531 GCF_000687185.1 Egretta garzetta | reverse complement strand
TATTGGGACTTCTGCATTTCCAGTCTGGCCACTAGTATTGCTTTTGGGCCTTCCAAGATCAAAAACTTAATGTGATTCTAGAATGTGGTCATGGTTCCTGCTACAAATATAAGTTTAGGTCTGTATTAAATTTCCACCAAATGAAACTTGGATCAGAGGCATGTTTCTGAGCCACAAACTCTCTCGTGGCTTTTCTCGCTGTGGTTCCACTTAGGCACCTGCTATTGCCCGAGGCTGCCCCTGAGGTCACTAGCTAGCAGAAAAGGACGAATCCTACAGTAAAATACCGCTTGCTATGAGGAACTGAGCTTTTAGTGACCTACTTGACATACCCTAAAGGCATTTAAAGGGAATATCAAATATATGAAAGGCTTGTTTAAAATGAAAAGTGAACAGTTCTGAATCTCACATTTCCCTGCTGTGGCCCTCTGTCTTGTGGAGTCACTGTATTTTGAGTAGCAGTACTTGGTACTTTGGTGTGCTATCTAGCATGATTTAGACTGTAAGCCATGTCTGTATTTGAATTAGGTG
>NW_009267207.1:0-531 GCF_000687185.1 Egretta garzetta | reverse complement strand
AAAAAAAAAAAAAAGAAAAAAAGAGAAAAAATCAAATCCAGACCAAACAAGCCCTTCTGCCCCACCACAGGACAGCAGTTTTGACAGATCAGGTAGGAAGATAAGGGCATAAGCAATTTTAAAATCTGTAAAGTGCAACAATACATTGCTTTTGCTTTATTTTTTTTATTTCCTTTGTTTCTGTTTGCTTAAGTTCCAGTTCACCAAGCCCAACCAGCCAATCATTTTATACCCATCAACTTATTCAGCCACGCAGAATGCACTGTCCTCATTTGTGATGCAAGAGGGCATGCTAAGGGACACACTCCTCAACCAACCTGAGGCTAAGCAGCCTTTACTTCCTCAGCTCATCTGTTGGGACTTCTTGAAAGACGCTCAGCACATTTGCTTTCATGCTCGGCACATTTGCTTTTAGTCAGTCTTCAGGGAGTGCCCCTCATCTCCTTGAATTTCAAAGAGGAGGAGTGATGTCCTTGGGGTCAGCCTTGAGGTACAACAGCCTTGAAGACCTTGCTGGGAAAGACTGAGACA
>NW_009267206.1:0-530 GCF_000687185.1 Egretta garzetta | reverse complement strand
GGGGGGCGAGCGAAAATTATAAACTATTCTGTGGTTGGGAATTGCTAATACCTGAGAGCTGGGAAATTTATGAAACTGATTGGTATAAAGTATTTAAGGGAGTGTGCTGTGAGATTCGCCTGGAAAAGAGCCCAACACGGAAGCCGGTGGACAGGGAAAGGCTTGATAAAAGGGGAAGACCAGATAAAATCTCCTGAAGACTATCCACTGCTGCCGAGAAGAGAAGTAATCCCGTTGCTCCCAGCAAAGGAGTAGACGAGGACAGGCAGAGGGATATTAGACCGTGGAGATGAGGACTGGTACCCTTTTGATCACTCTGATCACCCTGGTCTCGGGAAACGACCACCAACCCTTTAATTGGACTCTGAGCCGATGGGAAGACTCAAAGGTTCTTAAGGCAAATGTCACAGCAGGCTCTCCTTCTTTCGACATCACTAATTGTGAATTATTCGATATTGTCGTGGGAAACGCCGGTGCCTGGCCGGGCACCATGAAAGGGTGCCACCCCACGAGGCAGTATTCTTGGGGGG
>NW_009267205.1:0-529 GCF_000687185.1 Egretta garzetta | reverse complement strand
AATTGGGAGGCATGCAGTTATTTGGGTTATATTATGTAAATTTGCAAATTCCTTAATTAATCCAATCATTAAATTTTCCTCTTGCTCTTGTTTGGGTAGGAGTATTGATTGCTCCTCACCTCTCCTTACTCCAATTAATATTCCCACTATCATTAGCTTCCAAACCAAAGAACCTCCTGTTTCAAACATATTTCAGAGTTAACTTTGCAGTCTCTGGATCTCTACTGATGATTTTCCAGGTAGGAGCTTTCTTCACTCGCGTATAATGGATCCAGGGCTCTATTCCTTCTACTTTAACTGCAGTGTACGTTGTCAGCAGTACTTGGTAAGGTCCTTTCCATTTTTCTTGTAGCGGCTCCGAGTCCCAAGTCTTTATATACACCGGATCTCCAGGCTGATATTGATGTACCGGAGTGTCTAAGGCGAGTGATCTGCTTAACACAATATGTCTTCGGAGAACTCCAAGAGTTTTTCCTAGAGAAATCAAATACGTTTTTAAATCTGTTTCTCCCATTACCCTCATATCCCC
>NW_009267204.1:0-530 GCF_000687185.1 Egretta garzetta | reverse complement strand
TTTTTTTTTTTTTTTCCAGAATGGTCCTATTCTCATAGTACATTTATTTTTATTCTCCTCCTATCTACAAGAGAAGAAGAAACTAAATAAAGAAGTTATTAGACCATCCTACAAGAACATCTATGGACCAAAATGATTCTCCTCTTAATTGCTTTAATTAAGGAAAAAGCAAAATTATCTACATTTCCCTTTCAATTACTAGTGGGAGAAAATAATTTGATACTGCGCACCGAGTTTGGATGAATCTGTTATTGGGCAGCACCTCCAAGTGAACTTAATCATTTAATATAATAATACAAGTTGTTTTCCTTTCAACTAGAACAGACTTCAACTTGCCATACAAACACTAAGGTAGGATTCAGCTTCCTTTTCTGCTTCGACATCACTTTCTCATTTGGACCAGATTTCTCCACCATAAACACAATCCAGTTTCTTTTTCTTGGTATCCAGGCTATAACTGGCAAATTTATGTAGCACTGCACAAGAGGGAACTTCTGTGGAGATCAAAGAGATAATTTCCCCTGTTTCAT
>NW_009267203.1:0-530 GCF_000687185.1 Egretta garzetta | reverse complement strand
CTCAGCCCAGCCCCAGCTCTCCCACCGCCCTGCCCCGCCGAGGCACCAGCGGGGTGTCGCTGCTGAACAGGCTGTGGGAAATGCAGGGAACCCGGGAACAGGGCCAAGCTGAATCAGCCCCTCCAAACCGCTGTGCTGCCCCTGCCCTGATAAGCATCAGACTTCAAAGGAAGGCCTGGGTGCTACGGTGAAAAACTGGGGAAGGAAACATCCTTAAAGGAAGGATCTTTCTCCCTCCTGGCCATCAGTTTCAGACTTATCCCCCAGAGCACGGGTGCTTATCTCTCCCTTCCCTTTCTTAAATCTGTACCTTCCCAGCTGCCTCTCCTCCAAAGAGGCACACGCTCCTTTTGCATACACAAACACTCTCTGTGGGGATAAATTCCACCGGTTAGCTATAAGATGGGTAAAAATGATCTGGTTTTATCAGTCTGGATGACTCATACTTGCGTTGAGCATCCCTTTTCTCTTGTACCTTGAGAAGGGACCTCTAAGCACCATGGACCTTCTCCAGACGGCCACTGTGCCGC
>NW_009267202.1:0-530 GCF_000687185.1 Egretta garzetta | reverse complement strand
CTGCCCGCCTCTTGGGGCGCCCAGCCCGGGGGGTCTCCAGGCCTTCTGCCCCCTCGCTGCTCCCCAGCATCTTCTGCACGCAGATGGGCTCCGGGGTCGGGCACTCCAGGTCCTGCGACAGCTTCAGCAGCAGCATCTCTGCCTTGGGCTTCCGCCCGCGCTTCCCGGGAGCCTTCGGGGGCGGCACGGACCCGTTCTCAGAGGTCCTGGAGGGCTCGCCGTGAGCCTCGCTCTCCGCAGGGGCGTGGCCATTGGGGTCGGTGGGACTGCTTTTTGGTTTTTTGTTTCGGGTGGTTTTACTCTGGGACTTGGTAGCTTCTACTCCCTCCTCAGAGCGGCCCAAAGCATCCGCATCTCCGAGCGGCGACAGTTCCCCTGCCCAAAAGTCATTACTTTTAGGGGGAATTAGGGGGAAAACGCAGGTGGGGTCTCCCACCACCCCTGGGCACAGCGACCCCGTCCCCAGCCGGAGCTCACGGCAAAGCGGTGAGCACGGGAGCCACGGCCAGGAAGGACATACAGACGCAGGG
>NW_009267201.1:0-529 GCF_000687185.1 Egretta garzetta | reverse complement strand
TTTTTTTTTTTTCTGTCTTCTTCTTTACGTTTAATCCAACATCACTGGAATGCATTCAGTTTCACAAAAACTGCATGAGATTACAGCTGCTCCTTTCAGCATGTGCCAGCTCTGAGTGAAAGATTGGCAGATCTGGTACACATGTTTTAGTTACAACAGTGCTGTTAAATTGCTTTGAAATGGGTTTGATTCTGGAATTATAATGGCTTAGGGTTTTACCAGCCAAAGGCTGGCTGAGACCGGTGTTCTCGGTGCTGCCTGCGAGAGTCGGTTTGGAGGTGGCCAGAGGTTCCTGCTCTCTGGAAAGAGTCAGGATCACAAAGCAAATTGCAGGTTTTCCCAAGAGAGGGAAAATTAAATTGGTACACACAGGACAAGGACAATATTTTGACTTTTGTGACACGGCTGTCAAAGAAATGGCCATTTCCCCCTGCAGGGTCAAACCAGCAGTTTAAAGAAACACATGGTCTGCTCCCCTGCAGTTACTGGATATACATCAACCTGTTCAGACATGACTACACACATGAAC
>NW_009267200.1:0-529 GCF_000687185.1 Egretta garzetta | reverse complement strand
ATTTTTTTTTCAGTTTCGATGTATTCTGATGAGGTTAAGTATCTTTTCCTTCTAATTTTGAGAGATGCTATAGACTGAGGAGAGCGAAATAGCAGTATGTGTGTAAAACATGTAAACCCCCTCATTGCTAGTGAGTCCGGACACCTCTTTGGACTCAAAGACCAGTGCTTGCATCCATTGATACAATGAATATTGTATCAATTAATATTCTCAGGAAAATCACAGCGCTTTAAGAGTATTTTTAGCAAGACAGGTCTAAAGAAGTTGGCTGGTGTTGACTTAAATATGGTCTGGCAGCAGGTTTGGAAGTATAAATCCCCCACGTAGCATTCTCTCTGATGATTGCATGTAACCATGGCAAAAGACTCCTGTTGTGACCTTTCCTTCTTCACAAGGCCAAAATTGCATCTAGGAAATTGCCATCTTCTACCCTCTCTTGGATTAGAGATGGAAAATGCCTACCACTACATTCAAAGTTAAAAAGGAGTTAAATTTGTGATTATTTTTATGATACATTTCTTAGGGCTTT
>NW_009267199.1:0-528 GCF_000687185.1 Egretta garzetta | reverse complement strand
GAGGGGAGGGAGGGAGAGGATGGAGCCAGACCCTGGCCAGAGGTGGCCGTCTGGCTGAGGAGCAATTTCGGCTGGTGCTTAAGGAGAGGTTTCCCTGCGGTGGTGGATCAAGCCCTGCTGGGGAGCCCCAGGGAGGCCCTGGGATCGCGGTGTTGGCATTTACTCAAACGCTGGCGGGACGCAGCCCCGAGCCTGGTCAAAGGGGTTTGTTAAACTCCGCATGGAATGGGCACCACAGATCCCTCTGCCCTGTTCCTCCCGTTTCGGGACGCCTGTGCACATCCAGCCCAGCCCCTCTACTTCTGCTGCAGCAGGCCCTGGTGCATCCTTCCCACCCAGGGCAGGAGATTCTCCGCCTTCGCAGCCACGGCCCCCACCCAGAAGTGCCCGGGGCCACGGAGGGAAGACGCCGCTACGCACGCGCTCCTGCCCCACTACAGCTTCCCGAACCCAACCTTCCGAGCTGGATTGCAGCGCGATGAAGTTGTTCTCCCCGTCCTCCATTTTGACTCAGGAGCTTCGCCGGCC
>NW_009267198.1:0-529 GCF_000687185.1 Egretta garzetta | reverse complement strand
GAGGGTGGAGTTCAGCCAGAGGTTGGCGAAGAGGAGGAAGATGAGGATGAAGAGGGCAAGGACGGCTGAGAGCAACACGCCCCGGAAGCGCTGGGACGGAAAGCCGGCCATCGACGCCCCGAAATGAAGGAATAAATTAATTTATTTTATTGATTATAATTAACGTAAAGCCACCCCCACACCGGTGGGATCCGGTCCAGCAGACACCGGGGGAAGTTACCTTCAGCGGGAAGCGGGGGGGCTGCGCCCCACGGTCCTCCAGTGGGTCCAGCTGTGAGGGGGGGGGTTAGAAAAATTGGGGTGAGAGGGACCCCCAAATCAGGGTGGGGACTGATTTGGGGGTAAAACCCACCCCAAAATGCCCAGGGGGCCTGCAGGGAAAAGCGTGTCATCCCCCCCACCCCAATGCTGGGAGTCCCCACAGGGTGCAGGGTCTGGGTGGAAATGGGGGGGGCTATGGGGCACCCCAATGTGGGATTTTAGGGTGCCAGGGGCGGGGAGCTCCACGATGCCCAATTTGGGGTCTCCG
>NW_009267197.1:0-528 GCF_000687185.1 Egretta garzetta | reverse complement strand
AGCACCCCAGGGGAGGGAGGGAGGGAGGGAGGGCTGCCCGAGCCGGGCCTGTAGAATGCGCCCATGCCCTGGGCCAGAGCTGGCTCCCGAGAGAAAAGGCGCGGGAGAGAGCAGCTCCCAGAGAGAGGGGCAGAGATGCTGGCACAGGGCTGAGCCCTGCCAAATCCCTTGCCTGGTGCCCACACTTCCCTCGCAGGATGCCCAGAGCCAGCGGCTGCTCTGGGCACCAGGAGGGGGTGAGGGGTGCCGCGAGGTCGCCTGCACCGCAGGCCCCTTACCTCCAGCATCAAGGAGGGCATCATGTACTGGCTCAGGCTGACAATCGTCCCCACAGACCTCCGGCGCGTAGCCACATCCTGGGATGCCGTGAAGGGCACCAGGACCTGAGAAGGGAAAAGCTGCTGGTCTGCCTTGGGAAATGGTGGCGGGTCCCGGAGCAGTGGCTCTGCCCGAGCGCCTGGCGGTGTTTATGCACCGGGGTTCCTCTCCCGGACAGGAGGGACGCCTCGGGGACTGCTGCCGACAGTC
>NW_009267196.1:0-527 GCF_000687185.1 Egretta garzetta | reverse complement strand
TGGCCCATCTTTCCAACTGGTTTTATTTGAAGGTTTGGACAGAATCAATAAATTCTCATGTAGCACTTTGGTTTTGTCAGATTGGTATTTTTTCAAGTGAGCAATGCTGAGGTAAGGGAAACGTGCAGGCTGAACAGGAAAAGAGGTAACCATGGGCTGCAGTATTCATATAATGCTTTAAATAGTTTGGCAGAGAGCATATTCCAACTCTACTGCCTCAACAGTAAGTCCCAAATGAAAAGAAATTTTCCTCATTACATTCATTTGACCCTATTTTGAAACATGAATGACAAAGTGAGGACCAGGCCAGGCATGCAAATACCACATCAGTATCTTTGAGCATGAGGCAAGATGGACATACTGCTCAATTGCCGTCTGAGTTTCATTCTGTAATCAAAATAATGAAATAATTGTCATGTATCTTAGTTTTTAGCACTGAGGAGATGGGATTGAATCGTTTAAATACAAATGCTGCTATGTTCCTCTGTATAACCCTACCCTACCGGACATTAGGACCAGGGACAATA
>NW_009267195.1:0-525 GCF_000687185.1 Egretta garzetta | reverse complement strand
TCCCTGCTGCTCCGTGACGAGCAGGAAGCTGCTCCGTACTTGCTCGTCCAGGTTGCAGCCCAGTCTGCCCCATAAAGGCCCCTTTAGCTGGTAGCCTCTGCAACTTAAAGATCTGCATGCAGAAAATAGGAATCAAACTTCCTAATCCATTCACACGGGCTATAAAACAGCCGTCAGATGATAACAAAAACAAGTAGACCTAAGTGCCAGAAGAGAGGTGAAAGACTACTTCCCCGTGCCAGTTTCCTGAACCAGGCAGTTGCCAGTGCTTAGGTGCCAGGACTAACAATACTGCCTCTGGAAGCATAGAAGTGCATTGTCAAGGCTGGAAAGCCTCTGCTTGGCTTGAGCTTTTTATGACTGCTTATTCTGTAGAGCTCGGAAAGAATCCATGTGATTCCTAAAACAAAAGTCAACACACTTCCATATGAGAGTGCTTTAAACGTTCCCTTCAAAAGAGAGACCTAGTTGAGTGCCAGCTGCCCAGTGCTCTGAGGGCAGTTAAAAAGGTTATGGTAAAATATT
>NW_009267194.1:0-528 GCF_000687185.1 Egretta garzetta | reverse complement strand
CCCTCAAACACGGCAGCTCTGGAGGATCAGAACAGGGGGTCGCACTGAAGCAGCACCTCAGGGATACCTCTCGCCTCCTGAATCCCAAGACCTCGCATAGTGTCATCCTCTCTAGCCAGCACGAAGAGGCCAACGGGGGTCAAGGGCTCCCAGAGCTCTCAGACACCTCACTGAAGCTATGGAACTGTTCTCCAGATGGGATTGGTTCCCTCCTGGGAACATTAAGGGTGCACAAGAGAGCTCTGGGAATATGTTTGGCCACGGGACGTGTAAAGGAAGAAAGTGAAGATGGTTTCTTCCAAGGTAAATATGTAAAAAGACAAAATTTACAAGAATCCACATTACATGCAGATTTTTGCAACCTCTGGGTTTCAGGAAGACTAACAGACATTGCAACAACCACTGCTTCTGTTCTAGGGATTTCTAAAACCCGTACCTAATCATTAACCGCTGCTGAAAAAAATATAGAAAGGCTTCAGTGAAATAAGGCAGGCGAAGAGCTCGGCGATGCGATGAACAATTTTATTC
>NW_009267193.1:0-526 GCF_000687185.1 Egretta garzetta | reverse complement strand
CCAAAGGCAGCAGCAAAAGTGGTTTTATTGAAATTTAAGTTTGATGGTGAGGTTCACTGCATTCCTCACTGCACAGAGGACACAACGGTGATTCAAAGTTACCAATAGAGAATCAAAGTTACTGATGCAAAATCTTAGTGCCCTGTGATACAAGGTTGTGCGCGATGCCAGTCACTTCCCAAAGGTCTGCAGCTGGTCAGAGGTCTGTCAGCCTCAAGAAAAGATCACTGATGTGCAGCCATATTTATGGGATAAAGTGGATGGCTTGCAGTCCAATTACATGTGATGGAAAAGGTCTGCAGGAGACTCCTTGTACCCACCCCTTTCTTTGTTCCTTGATAAATGAGCCTTGGAGGAACCAGCGGTTATTCGTGTCTGAATTGCATGACTGGTGTTCCAGATTCCAAGCAAATATGCATTAATGCTCACCATGTCATGCTCTTCTTTTGTGGATTTTCAGGGAACAGATTGGAAGTTCTGGCAAAGCTCTTGTCCCGGTTATGGCTTAGGCCTTTACCTCCTTTGC
>NW_009267192.1:0-527 GCF_000687185.1 Egretta garzetta | reverse complement strand
GTGTTCATACAGCTCCAGAGGCAGGGCTGAGGCCAGCAGTCGCCAAGGTGCTGAGCTGTTACGAATCCAAGGAAGCTGCTGAGGGCTTCACTTCAAGCTCATGAGTGGGAGGCCTATGGGTTTTACTTCTTTGGTTTGTATCCTTGGTCCTCAAAATACAGCATTTGCAGTTCCTCCAGGAGAGACCCTGGCAGAGAGATGCTTGTGTGACTTATGAGGGGTAAGCTATGCTTGTTTGCTGGGGTCCACAGGCACCTCCCAACTCATCTCGGCCCTTTGTCCTTGCAGAAAAGGCAGGGCAATGCTAGAGGCTGGAAGGGCCAAGAACAATTTTAACCAAGCATGAGAGGTCTTGGAAATGTATTCATTTTTTTACAAAACATTCTGTGGTAGCCTTTGGTTGTAGTAACCCAAAGGAGCAGCTGACATCGGTAATACCTGCTGTCTTTAAAGTGAGACTAGGCACTTTCTAAACAACCAGCATTTGCCCAGCCACATATCAACTGTTTGGCATCAGCAATTTGTCT
>NW_009267191.1:0-526 GCF_000687185.1 Egretta garzetta | reverse complement strand
CTGCCAACCTGCATAACCAATAGCAAGTGATAATCAGAGGGCCATACTATCTGCACAAGTTCTGGACCTGCAAACAACTACATTGTGTAACTGTCCTTGAGTTAACTAGATTTGCTCGCAGCCTGGTCTTGCTAGTTCAGACATAAGGAGGCCTCACTAACATGGCTGCTTTTTGGCATCAAAAATAGGTTTTTTTGCAAAGGATGTGGATGTTCCAGCCTATTTAAAATGGATCACTGCACCAAGTTCCATGTGCAGCATGCAGATATGCCCATAAATTACAGCAGCTTTAGTTCCATCCAGGGAGAGGATAGGGAATCATAAGCTCTATCACTTCTGCTAGAAATTCTGTTTAGAACTCCTCACAGTGGTAAGTACTCCACCTGAATTTGATAAAGATTTCAACTTCACATCTAAATTCAGTTTTCACTAAGCAACACCTTCAGGGCACTGTCTCATTAGTAACAGGGAAGAAGAAATAACAGTAGCATCATGTCGTGTTTATACATAAAAACATACACACACA
>NW_009267190.1:0-527 GCF_000687185.1 Egretta garzetta | reverse complement strand
AAGAAATAGTTTTTTCATTTGACAAAAAGTAGTCAGAAATCTTAATCATGCAGATCAATAGAAGAAAAATACTAAGGTACCATTAGGCAATAAACCTTTAAACCCACACATGCTCATGTTACCCAAGTTTTTTTAATCTGATCATGTTTTCCTATCTTCCTTTTTTGGTGGTGCCTACTCTTGATGGTTCTCCACGGTGTACTTCATTAGCCAAGACTAAGGAGATAGAAGAACAGAGTATCAGAGAATTATTTGGCTTTATCAAAACCAGCAAAGCTCTTCTACACAGGCTAGTACTGGAGTACCACTTGTCTGCCACAGCTTGTACAGATGGGAACCAGTTAAGAGGATTAGCAGTTATAAGAAGTATCTCATGCTCCAGTCAGAAAAGTCCCCATTAAGACCCCAATCCCAAAGAGTTTTCTGAATGTATTCTGCAATTCAGAGTTGCATGTAGACCACACAGAAACACTGTCTTTCTCAGTTCCCAAAACAGCATCAAGATTTAATATGCTGTTACGAAGAGC
>NW_009267189.1:0-526 GCF_000687185.1 Egretta garzetta | reverse complement strand
GCTCCGTTACGCTCGCAGTAGGTTACAGCCTTTCCTGAAGGGAAGCACCTGGGGCGCCCAGCAGGACCAGTGGGCAGCACGGTAACACCGTGGGAAATCCGCACGCTGCCTCCGGGCTCTGGAAAACACCCTCTGCATGAAACTCCCCCCTTCTCCACTGATCACTGTTTTAATTTAAAGGGGTTTTAAAGGATGTGATTTTAATGAGCACGAGGCTCAGACCAGAAATACTGTATTTCTTTCTCCTGAATGATGAAGTAGGCACTTGGACTCTCCGCATTGATTTCTAATCTGCCATTTCATATTCCTGACAGCGAGCCCTGGCAGCCAGGTTCGTTGGGCTGCACCGAGAGGGTTTCTGTGTAAGAGCAGCCGAGGCTGGCTACGCCAAAAGGGAGGACCTGAACATCGGAGTCACAACCCTTACTCAGCCTACGGCTCAGCGCAGCCGGCCGGGTACCAACAGCAACAACGACGAGAGGAGGCGGGTACGGACTTCCCTAAGACGGAACTCAAAGCGGAGAGC
>NW_009267188.1:0-524 GCF_000687185.1 Egretta garzetta | reverse complement strand
GTCAGGAGTCATGTGGGAGGAGATTAAGTCCACAAGACCCACTCAGACAATCCCAGAGGACTGTGAAAAGCAGAGAGACACAACACTGAGCCATCCCATTCACGCCAGCTACCTGGAGGCACCCTTGGAACCGGCTGCTCCAAGACTCCCAGGGAAATCTCAGCTTGGAGGTACGTGGCTGATTTGCTGTAAAGCACAGCCTGAGTGTGCAGCCATGCTTTGTGGGTGTTCAGGGGACCAGAACCTGGGCATGAACTGGAGGTTAACTTTCATGAAAATGAAGACACACCGGCTGTCCCTTGCTGTGAGTGGAGTAGAGCGTACCAGAGGTAGGAGGCTTTTAAAAGACTGAACCTCAGCAAGGTGAATCCAGGCACATCCTTCCACTGCTGCAAATGAATTGAAAGGCCAGAGGTCATTAGAAGTACTGACTGAGGGCAGGACAGCTTTAAAGCCCTGAGGGGGTGCAGGTGATACACAGCAGAGGCAGAGACTCCCTCCCCTGGTTGTGGTCAGAAGGCAAA
>NW_009267187.1:0-526 GCF_000687185.1 Egretta garzetta | reverse complement strand
TTTTTTTTTTTTTTTTTTTTTAAAACTACCATTCTAAAGGTCCACATAACTCCACTGCTCCTTCAGACACTGTCTCTCTTACCTCTTTTGGTTGCTGGTGCCTCAGAGTTTAACAGAGGTGCCAGCTGCAGCCAGGTTTTGGCAAGGTGGCGGCTGTGAGGAGAGGAGCCAGCCGGTTCCAGCCAGTTCCTCAGGGGCCCCCCCACAGGGCACTGCCCAGCCTGGCAGCGGGGCTGGTGGCACCTCTGGGGAAATGTTCTGCAGAAAGGGCACAACGCTGCACAGGCAGCCAGGGGTGAGGGACAAAGTGAGCAACAGCCCCGCCGGCAGCCAGCCCGGAGGGGCAGGAGGGAGCAGGGATCCCCCCTCCCGCCATTCGGGAAGGTGTGAGGAGGAGGGAGGGCGGAGAGGGACCGTCATGGCTGACCACAGCCCCACTCACCACATCACCCTGCACCTCCCCGGGCAGGGGAGTTGGGAATGAAGGGGCAAAGATGAGCCTGGGGTAAAAAAGTGTAGGGTGGGG
>NW_009267186.1:0-525 GCF_000687185.1 Egretta garzetta | reverse complement strand
AGTAGCAGTGATGTCCGAGGAAAGTGGTAGGCTGGAATACATGAAATTGTCTCCAACATTAAAAGTGGGCTGCATGCAACACAAGACACTTGTTTCTGATGGCTAGTGCTGGTGGAGGCAATGAAGAGAAACACTTATTTGCAGTCTCCTTTCAAATCTGATCCTTCTGCTTCCCAGGAAGACCTCTGCGTTGTCTCAGCGCAACCGTCAGAAAGTTAAACACCTGGTACGTGCTCAGCACTCTCTCTACTGTCAGAAGAGACAAGAGGCACATTCCTAGAGGGATTCATGTGATTTTAAGGCAAGCTGGCTTATGCAATGATAACACCCATTGTTCCTCTGAAAATGGAGGCACCCTAAACCTCAGGATGAAGGAACACCATCATAGATAAAGTAGGGTACAGTAGGAGTGTATATTGGAGTCATTGAAATGGACATACAATACCTGCATGAAAAATTGCACTCTACTGCTGTTCTCTAATGTAGTGATAGTCTTGTTCTGTAAGGCACCCTAGAAAAAAAAAA
>NW_009267185.1:0-524 GCF_000687185.1 Egretta garzetta | reverse complement strand
GAGGGAGTAAGTAGGCCTTGGCACTTGGCCACGTGGGCCTGGAGGTGCAGGGGTCTCAATTTTTTGCTCGAGGAGGAAGTGTGTTAACTTAAGGAGAACTTTTTTGGGGGCTGAACCTTTGCGTAGAATCTTGGAATCTTTCAAAAGCCTCTTCTGAAATAGCTTATTGAGTCATACGTGGCTTAAGCGGGCTGCCTCCTCGCGAGTGGACTGGGACTGTTTTTCTTGTTGTGCCTGCGGACTGCGGAACTGTGGAAAGCATGCTTCTTTGGGTCATGTCAGGCAGCTAGGATGTGCTCGGGCTGATGTCTCTCAGAGAGTTTGTTCTATCGGGAGTATTCAGTGAAAGCAGGCAAAGCGTGTATTCTGATGAAAGCGATGTTGACAAATGGTTTTTCAGAGCCAGTTCCTGCAATTAGGGCCTATGTTGAAAGGCTTAGGTGTGTTAATAACGTGCCCAGGATGAAAGTAGCAAGATGTGAAAGCTCAGTAGCTGATGTGTGCCTGAAAAGACATTCCTTCCT
>NW_009267184.1:0-524 GCF_000687185.1 Egretta garzetta | reverse complement strand
TGGTTTCTCTGAAGGTTTTGTGATTGTGTTTCCTGTTTAACCTTGTTAAAAGTGAGATATGGGCCTGTGTAATTAGGCCAGGAATTTGAAGCCAGGCCTTTGGTTCCACTCCAGTTTGATATTGGCTGTCCTTTGTGCCCTTAGCAAAACACACCTTTTCTTTTTCTGTTCCCTAATCTATCAGATGAGAAGGGCTATACTGACATATTCTGCCAGGGATACAGGAATATTTGGTGTCCTGAACAGGTGCAGCTCCCCTTGCAATGATGGATGGGATAAAAATTTGTCAAGGCATGACAATGTCGTGTCAGGGAAGTGAGTGAGCGACACGTATCTGAAATGCCACCCAGGGCTCTGAACTTGCCTTCATTAGAGTTGCCCATGTTCTGAAATACATGTTGCAGTTTGCCTTCTGCAGAGGTCTGCAGCAGTTTTGGAGAGTAGACTGGCTGCTGGACATTGTTTTTCCCAGGATAACGCCGGGCAAATCCGACATCTGACTGATACAACAAGTCTCAGTAGAC
>NW_009267183.1:0-524 GCF_000687185.1 Egretta garzetta | reverse complement strand
ATATAAACACCAGTTAAACATCCTGCCATACTGTTTTATTCTCATTGCACTAAACCACACAAAATCTAGCTGATTTATGTCCCTGGTCCCAGCTCATGGTTGTGCTTGCAAACGTACTGATGGAAAACGAAGAGAACCAGAGATGCTTGGCACTACCTCCTGCCCAGAAGCATCTTTTTGCCCTCTTTGAGGACATTCAAAAGCAAGTTCTAAGGTGTTTTGGTGCCGCTGCAACCAAGCATGGGGTTTGAGTCATGAAGAAGCCAAAGTCCCTCATGCCAGTAAAATGCTCCACTTCTCGGGGGGGGGGAAGCCAAAGCTGTTGAAGCCAGACTGTTCCCCAGAGACAGCCCCTTAGTTCAGGATTCCCTGACACCCAATCAGCGAGGAGACATCCAGCTTATGAGTATAACGTGAGGAGCAGGTTTTTAACCTCTTCGTCGCTCACCCTGCAAATGACCACTGATGGTTTTCTCCTCAGATAGCCCTGCTCTTCCTTCAACGGGAAATCACGCTCGCTGAAA
>NW_009267182.1:0-524 GCF_000687185.1 Egretta garzetta | reverse complement strand
GGGATGGGTACGGGAGGTACTGGGCTTACTGGGCTTACTGGGGTCACTGGAATTGCTGGAGTCACTGGGCTTACTGGAGCTGCTGGTGTTACTGGTGTTGCTGGAGGTGACTGGTGTTACTGGTGTTACTGGTGTCGTTACTGGAGTTGCTGCTGGTGCTGGAAGTGACTGGAGTCGCTGGTGTTACTGGACTTACTGGTGTTACTGGAGGTGACTGGAGCTTCTGGAGTCGCTGGACTGACTGGTGTTACTGGAGGTGACTGGTGTTACTGGAGGTGACTGGTGCTGCTGGTGCTGCTGGTGTTGCTGGAGTTACTGGTGTTACTGGAGACTGGGGGTGACTGGAGTTACTGGTGCTACTGGAGTTGTTGCTGCTGTTACTGGTGTTACTGGTGTTACTGGTGTTTCTGGTGTTGCTGGTGTGAGTTGCTGGAGGTGCTGATGCTCCTGGCGTTACTGGTGTTGCTGCAGAGTGGGGTTACTGGGGGGTTACTGGAGTGGTTACTGGTGTTACTGGGGGGCAC
>NW_009267181.1:0-523 GCF_000687185.1 Egretta garzetta | reverse complement strand
TCATCAACGCCAGCTGTAAGAGGCGGAATAACGCCAGCGACCTGCAGCGCCCCCACCTGGGCTTTTATTTTCAACCCCGGAATGATGCAGGGAATCCCTTTTCGATGAATGGCACCGTAGTGGGGGAAGAGAAAAATTTTAAGCAATTTTTACGGCCTCAGGCTTTAAAATTCTCTGTGCTCACAGGCGCCGCATGGTTGTTTTAGACATCCAAAATTTCTGTTTTTTTTACCTTGAAAATACGTGGTTCTGCACTAAAAGCTCCTTTGAGGGGATGCCTTTCTGCGTATTTATGTATTTATGATGCTTGCATTCTAAAAAAAAGGTAAAAATGGGAAATTCAACAAGGATGTGGGGTTTTCTTAATTTTATTTCGATTTTTAAATCATAAATAGGGTGAGCATATCAGCGCCAGAGGAGAATTCAGAAATTTACCATCTCCCTTGGATCATATCAACCTCCATATCCGAGGAGGTTACGTCCTCCCCCAGCAGAGCCCTGCCAACACGACATTTTACAGGTA
>NW_009267180.1:0-523 GCF_000687185.1 Egretta garzetta | reverse complement strand
CCGGTAATGCCTCCGCGCCTTTCGCCGGCCAAATCGTCCCAGGTACAGAGCGGAGAGGGGATTTTTGCTGGGCTGGGTCGCTCGGGTTAAAAATAACCCGCCGGGTGTCAGAGCCGACGCTTGTACGGGCACGAGGGACGGATGGGAGAAGGAGCTGGACCGGGCGCTTGGATATTTGAAGCGGGCACGTGGGTGGCCCGCGATGGTTAATTCCTTCCCCTGGGATGGGGCTGGAGCCCTGGCTCTCCTGGAGCTGGGATTGTGCTGGAGGGGAAGGCTGGAGGATGCTGAGGGTCTGGGGATCCCTTGGCTCGTGTGGATCCAGCTCTTCTGGGCTGGAGTATGACCGGAGCGGTTGAGCATCCCACAAGCTTCCCCTTTCCCCAGGGCTCGCTGGTGGTGCTGGTGGCCAGTGTTGGCATGGTGGTCTTTCCCGGTGTTCCCGGGGTGTGGAGGCATTGGTGTCGCCATCAAATTTCCTGCCTTTTGATTTGTATCCACAGCCCGGCCCGGGAGCCGCTGC
>NW_009267179.1:0-523 GCF_000687185.1 Egretta garzetta | reverse complement strand
AAAAACCTGCTTGTGAGATTGATTTTTGCACAAGATCTGAACTTAAGCCCTTTAAAAATTGCTTGTAATCCATTCTTTGAAGGTTTGAAAGAACAAAAAAAACCCCTGTTTTGTGTTTTGCTGTACTTCATTTTATTGAAGTTAGTGGTAAATGTGTGGTGTGGTTGAATTTGAAACAGAACTGATCTGTTTAACACTCTTCAGAAGGAATTATTTTCTAATTTCTGAAGCCCCTTTAGAACGCTCAGTAATAAACCTCTGTGTGTGAAGGAATAGCCATGGAGTTAGATATAGAAATTCATAAATGCAATGTAGTATTTCAGTCATTTATCACATCTCTGACAAGTTTGAGATGCTGAGATCTGACACAAAAAGCTGGTAAGTGTATGACTTCTGAAAGAACATCATGTTTCCTGATAACTGGAGTGTAGTGTTCTTGCAGAAGTAGGCAATAAAATTGATAGTTCATTAAATAAATTAAGGTTTGCAGTTACAGGCTGACTCCTGGCTACCAGGACTCTCT
>NW_009267178.1:0-523 GCF_000687185.1 Egretta garzetta | reverse complement strand
GTTTGCCCAGGGCCCATGGCACAAACAACCCTTTTGGCAGGCTTGGTGCTCTGCAGCTATCCCTGGCTTTTTTGGGTGGTTTCCTTCACAGGAGCCCTTTCCCAAGCATCACCATCCTGGGGGCCCTGTGTATCATCCTCTGGCCAGTGTGGGGCAGGGGCAGTGTGGGAGTGTATGCAAGTGCTTCAGCTCTCCACTCTGAATAGGGAGACCCACTGGGTGAAGCTGCTGGCCTGGCTTGCACAAGCCAAGACCTTTTCCAGCAATCCGGCTTTGACGCACCCGTTCTTTCCAGTCATGACACTCACGTGATGTGACATCACTGCTTTCTTCAAGGATGCAGGTACCCCAAACAGCAGAGGGAATAGCTGGCACTTCTGCTAGCAGGGACATATTCATCATAAAGTTGGGCATATTTTGGATCAACATCTTTTGCCTCCTTGTAGATGCCCACAACTATCAGAAGAGGTGGATGACAGGACAGATATTTCCTTATTTCTGCATAACGAGAAGGCCAGCATTT
>NW_009267177.1:0-522 GCF_000687185.1 Egretta garzetta | reverse complement strand
CACGTGGTTAATAATAGCTCCGTCTTAGGAAAAGCCAGAGAAGTTGGAGTTGGGGCACTTGGTGAGTCGTAGCCTTGGGAACGCTTTGCATGGAAAAGACCGCACATCAATTTTTCAAGTTGGATGCGTTTTTTTTGCAAATGCTTCTAATATACAGAGTTGGCTTCTTGTTGCTTCAGTTTCTGATCTCAACTTCCAGACCGTGATGCCAAGGAGATCATTAAACCCAGCATGGGGTTCCCAGTCTCTCTTCATTACTAAAAGTTGTTCTGAAAGCCTGGCAAAGCGCTCACGTTTGGGCAGCAGATGGGAGAACTGGAGTGGAGATTAGCTATATGTGGAGTTCACTGATGGAACAGGGTAAATTAGGTTGGAAGGCTCCTTTGGAGGTCATTGGGTCCAACCCCCTGCTCAAAGCAAGGCCGACGCGGTAATTAAGCTGTTACTGTTGGTTTCTAAGGTGTGATACCATGCCCAAAGCACTCTTGCGTTAGATAGAAGTGCGGGTGGAATAGAGCCCTG
>NW_009267176.1:0-523 GCF_000687185.1 Egretta garzetta | reverse complement strand
ACCCCCCTGCAATTTTTTCCGCATTTTGCACAATTTATCTCTGAGGAAAACGTTTGCCCTTGAAATGACTCTGGTTTGAGTGTGCTGCCTCAGCATTAGTTGAGATTTCACTGCTAATTACTCGCAGTGTGGTAGTGGGCAGCTCCTGCTCCTCCCCTTGTCTTGTTCCTTTGTGGTTCTTTCAGACAGAAGCCTTAATACTCTTGTGCTGCTGAGAAAAACCACACCGAAGACACATAGCCTGTGGAAAGGACTTTTTACAGAATGATGGAAACCATAAGCTACTCACATTGCTATGCAACTTCTGTTATTACTGATGTTGCAAACCCTTCAACCATTCTCCATACAAAGCGTAACAAACTACAGTGCTTTCCTCTGTTTTCATTTCTTCTTCGCCTGTACTAAACTTGGTTAACCCTCTCCCATCACACCTACTGAAAGCCTTCTCCTGTCTTGCCTGACGCTGGTCCAAAACACAGCTTCTTAAATTGCAAGAGTGGGGAAACTGAGTAGAATGGTCCTA
>NW_009267175.1:0-522 GCF_000687185.1 Egretta garzetta | reverse complement strand
GTTACTGCTGGGCAGGCAGAAGAAAGGCGAGTGTCAGGCACTGTCAGGTATTAATAGGACTATTTCTCCCCATTAAAGCCATGCCTTTGAGCAAAGGCGTTTTCTTTCATGTTCTTCCCCCACCAATACTCTGACAGAACGCCTAAAACTCAGGAATTTTCCAAATCAAAGACATAATCGCTGTCCTTCTGTCCATTTCCCCCCTCTCTGCCACACACACTATACCCCAAACTGCTTTAACTGTCATTATCCCCAGCACAGATGCCTGTTTAAATTCTTGATTCAAGCCGGAGGACATTTAATAGCTGACGGGATTAAATATTGCAGACTCCAGCCCAGAATCTCTTTGAAAATACAGGTCGAGGACTATGCCTAAATTCGCTGGATGAAAACTGATCTATGATATATGTTTTAAGTTCAGATCTGAGGACTGAGGGGAAGGGGGAAGGGAGTCTGTTCTGGATCTGGTTTATATTGGTGTAAAAACCTTGAAGTTGAAAGGTGTTCCAGGATGCTTGGAGA
>NW_009267174.1:0-522 GCF_000687185.1 Egretta garzetta | reverse complement strand
TTTTTTTTGGCAAACAGCTTTACTCAACAGACAATTCACATTATCTTGCATTGCTTTGTTTTCACAGGGGTTTATATTTCCAAGTATGCAGACTGTCTTCATCCGAGACCCTGGTATCATGGAAAATCAGGCTATATTGTCATTTGTAAGCTAATTAAGGTAAAATGCAAGTCTGTCTTTTTATGTGGAATGGTTTTCAGAAGCCACTATACAGTGCGAGCAGCTTTTAAGGAGACGTTGGCACCTGTAACTGTGGTGGTGTGGGGTGTAAAATAAGCTCTGAGACCCTGTCGGGATTTTTGACTGTGGGATGTGTCAGACTAGAAAGCAAGGGATCAGACTGGGCTTGGCTGATGGCCTGGCAGGGGGGCAGAGGATGCATCAGACCTTCCAAATTCCACCGCTGAGATCAGAAATTCCCCTTTTTCCCTGGACTCTCGTGCATTTGGGGGGCTTGAGGGGGTGACCTTAAGGTGGCTGAGATCACAGTCCCATTCCCTTGCTCCATGGGGCTGGTGTGTG
>NW_009267173.1:0-522 GCF_000687185.1 Egretta garzetta | reverse complement strand
CCCCCCAGCACTGCTCATCCAGACCAACACCTTCCCTTGGGATGTGCTCATCCTCCCCTCACTCCAGTTTTCATGCTAATGGCATCACGGAAGCCTCCCACATTTCTAAAGATAGCCCTCCACCATTTCCCTAAACCCTGCAGAACTGTAGTACCAGACCTTTTTCTCTCCAGCTGAACAAGTCGTTTGCAATGAAGTCAGAAGAGTAACTGAAACCTCAGCACCTAGAATCAACCGCAGACCGTTTCCCTAGGAAAGCAGTGGGCTGACTGAAGGAGGATGTCTCGTTAGTTCTGCGCAATTCCCTTCGGTAAACCAGCCCTCCCCTTCATTTCATTTTCTATTGATGCAAGTGTTTCTTTAATGACTTTTAGCATAAACGTACACAACACCACGCAACCCCAGAGAACCACCTCTGAGCATGGTAGCTCGCTGTGCTGCACGCACACAGCACCATGACTTCGCTTTGCAGATGCTTGGGTGAGTATTACTGTTGGAGCGGGGCCAGAGGAGGGCTACTGA
>NW_009267172.1:0-522 GCF_000687185.1 Egretta garzetta | reverse complement strand
GGTCTTTTCCAATCTAAGCAATTCTATGATTCTACTCCTGCAAAAAGCTCCCCAACACTACTTCTCCATGGGGAACTGCTCCTGGCATACAGACACGAGTGCAAGTGTAGCATGTTTTAACAAGAATGTCTGATTTTCACAATGTTCAGCTCTTGACCACTCAATGATAAGGATTTCATCCAGATGTTTTTACATGATCACATTTCTTCTGAATTAGCCAGGACACACTAAACAGCACTAAATTTCTCCAGTTTATGCCAGCTGTAGAAAGACACACACGGTTCTGCCTGGCTGCTAAAGGTTGCTTCCCTGAAGCAAGATGGGTCTTGCAAAGAAACCTTAAGAGCTGGATCTGACCAAAGCTTTTCCAGGCTGCAGCAATGTCTGCTGTGAAATATGTCTGCTCTGCACAGTGCGGTAAAGCAGCTTGTTCATCAGCTCTCTCATGGGAAGAAGCTGAAGAAGATACTACAAAAAGGCGTACTGGAAGATGATGAAGGGCAGAATATGGGCAGTAGAGTG
>NW_009267171.1:0-522 GCF_000687185.1 Egretta garzetta | reverse complement strand
GCAAATCCACAGCTCCCTCCTGGCCCCCGCCTCCTGGGCTCTGAGGTCCCACCAAGTTGCCCATCAGCCTCAGAGGAGGAGACAAGGCCTCAGAGAGCTCTGGAGGTTGCCCATGCCAGGAGGATCAGCCTGTCATTTGTCAGAAGCTCAAAATAGCCCCGCTCTTGCAAGACTCCTGCGCGGGGTCATGCCTGTTTGTGTCGATGATACGCTTCCACTAATAGCACCCGAAGACATTCCTCGGCGGTAGGTTGCCTTCTATATCTCAGCGCAACGTGCTGCCATGTAGGAGCTGGACAACTGTGCTGTGTCCTAAGATGGCAGATGCTATTCTTACCCCAGAGAGACTTGCTCCGGCACAGCTCCTTTCTCAGCTGAAATGTTAAAAATCAGAAGCAGGCCCAAGTGTGCTCTCCCTGGAAAGAGGATAAATCAAGAGTGGTCCCTCTCAAGTGCTTGCAAGGGCGCTGTGCCAGCCCAGCGCCTGGGTGCTCGCCATGCCCTCCCGGGACGTGCTGTCCC
>NW_009267170.1:0-522 GCF_000687185.1 Egretta garzetta | reverse complement strand
TTTTGTGTCTCTGTTGTTGCGCTTGCAAAGCGCAGAGTCTAGTTAGCGTTGCAAGAGGAAAAGGTGACAGGACACACTTTGACTCCTGAAGCATCCTGGTTTGCAAGCGATGACAGGCATCGCTGACCGTGATGAGCCAATTGTAAAGCATGCGTCTTCAGTCCCACAGCACGGGGCTTGACGGCAGCGGGAGGCGAATTAGCTGTCTCTTTGGGGCACAGGTGACTCCAGCGTGCCGGCATTTTCCATACTGCCGAGCCCCGTTACGCTGTGCTGTTGGAAGCTACTCGGGAGAGCAGAGATGGTGATCAAGGAAAGGGCACAGTCCTCTCTGGGTGCAAACGCCTCCGTTCTGTAAGCTGAGCTCTCACGTGTTAGTGTGAGTGGTTTTGACAGTCAGAAGAGGCAGGGCCTGGTGGGTTGAAATAGCCTGGTTATTGCTTTCTGTGTTTTTGTAGGAAGCAATGACTAATTATGCCAGCCGGCAAAAGTGCAAATCCCTGTTCCTTATTTGTGGAGCAT
>NW_009267169.1:0-521 GCF_000687185.1 Egretta garzetta | reverse complement strand
ATGTTACATTCAAGGATACTTCAGTTCAACGTATTCCCACTGGAGTAACGGGACCCATTTATAATACAGATAGTGGACTTGGTGCCCTCCTAATAGGACGATCCTCTACAGGCACTGCTGGACTCATTGTATTGCCAGGCATCACTGACGCAGACTATACAGGGGAAATCCAAATTGCCGCTTACACCATATGCCCCCCATTGACTATAAAAAAAGGGACACGAGTAGCTCAACTAGTAGTATACATGAAAATAGCGTATCAAAAAGACGTGTTCTCAGATTCACCACTGAGGGGAGATCAAGGCTTTGGTTCTACTGGAGATACTGTAGTGAGATTAGTACAACAACCGAAACATCGTCCCATGGTTACAGTGCAACTGCGCTGTCGACAACAGAAATATGAACTCTGATTTATGATGGACACTGGAGCAGATGTTACTATCATCAACCTCCACAAACGGCCTCAGACGTGGCCCTTAACTCCATCCGTTGACACAGTACAAGGGGTCGGTGGTGGTCAA
>NW_009267168.1:0-521 GCF_000687185.1 Egretta garzetta | reverse complement strand
TCCTCTTCCACCTCCACATCCCCATGGTCACACGCAGCCCTGCCACATCCCAGTGCCACATCCCCGGGGGCAGACGGCACGGGGCAGCCTTGCCCTGGAGGAGGCGACGCTTGCTGCCTGCAGCTGGCAGAGTCCCGGGGACTCGCCTCCGTTCGCACGCTAACTGCGCAGCCCGGCACTGCCCGTCAGATAATTTCTCACCCAAAGGCCTGGGAAACGAGAGACACCCAAACAGGGGCACACCTGTACCTGGGTGTGCCAGCACCACTCCGGGCAAGAGGAGCAGGGCTGGGCTCCGAGTCGGTGCTCATAAAGGACTGGCTTTTGCTAATGAACCGCCTCAAGTTAAATCTTCCACACGGAGGCAATACAGAAACCAGCTAACAGACCAAAAGCAGCAGCTGAACTTCCTCCAACAAACAGACAGGCAAGACCCAACCGGCAGCTCCACAGCCCTGGGTGCCAGATGGGGGCATGGGAACCCCCACAGCAGGCAACGTCCCTGAGCTACCTGCAGGCAC
>NW_009267167.1:0-522 GCF_000687185.1 Egretta garzetta | reverse complement strand
GCCGGGGAAGGATGGCAGCAGGGAGCAGGCTGGTGTCCTTGGGCATGTTCATCTGTCCAGCTGGTTGTCCCAAGGCCACATGGGAACAAGGACAGTCAGGAATGGTCAGTCCATGCTGCTGCACCGGGTGCTGACCAGGGCCATGTGCCGTGCATCCCCATGGGAGACAGCCATCCCAAGGGGAAGTACGTGACTGGCGTGTTACCATTTTCATGTGTACGTTAAACAGCACTGATTGCAAATTAACAATCTTTTAGCCTGCATTAGAGTATTGTCATTGAATAACTGTGCACAGCGTGAAAATTGCCATTGATGGCAGGGCAATTTAAGGATGAAAATAAGTGCCCTTTGAAGCAGGTTACGCACAACTATGTCTTCTGCAAGCTGATGGCTTTCCCAGGGTAGCCAGATCCGGGCAGATAACCATGCCGAGCAAATGCGAGTCAAAATGCTTTCAGCAGATGCTGGGGAAAACAGAGAAATGCTTGGGATTGTTTAACCCAGCACAGACATTTGGCAAGC
>NW_009267166.1:0-521 GCF_000687185.1 Egretta garzetta | reverse complement strand
TTGTGTTTCCTTCCCTCTTTTGTTCTTCATTCTTTCTTTAAGCTATGCAAAAGGATTTTCTGTGAAGCTATTATTTTGAAAGAGAAACTAGGCAAGGGGCCATATACATAGGAATCCTGTGGTTGACACAATAGTAAAGCAATATTCCAGGTTTAGTTTGCTGCTCTCTGAAAGGCTTCTTGAGGATAAGGAAGGTGGGTTTTTCTCTGTTTTGTTACTGTTTTGAAAGAAGAGTTCTAATTTTATAGTTAATGTATTGGATGCTAACTGCCTGAACAGTTATGAGGTTCACTAAAAGAAATGAACACAGGTAGCTAAGTAATTCTTCTTTAAATAAGAGTTGTCCTTGGTTTTCTTAAAGCAGAGTGTAGGGTTTGAAGAACAGCAATAATGAAATAAGTGAGTAATAGATTTTAAAAATCCTTTTTAATTGATGTAGAGATCTCAGTTTTTCTATTGTGCTGATCACTTTTAATTGATATTTTTATAGGACCAGCTTACACTGAACTGTCATGGCATCC
>NW_009267165.1:0-521 GCF_000687185.1 Egretta garzetta | reverse complement strand
TTGTTGCCCTCCTCTGGACTCTCTCCAGGAGTTGTTTCTCCTGTTCTTGTTCGAGAAGCGTTTCTGGTTTAGTAAATGATTAATTGGATGGATACATTCCCTTCAGCTCACTCACTCCCAACTCTTTCTGGGAGGAAGGAGCTGCTTGCTCTGTGACAGACGACAGAGTAGCGCCTTCCAGTTGCGGAACACGTCCTCACATTACCTATTGAGGGAGAACCAAAAGCTCCTGTTTGGAAGCAAATAGCCACAATCCTAACTTGACCTACAGTATACTACCAGACTGCTGTCTACTGTGATAGATCATCTATGAAGCAAAGAGCAGAGAGAAAAAAACCCAGGGTGCTGAATTTCACTGAACTGGAGAAGTCCATTAATACTGAAGGCCTTTCAGGGCTCAGCACTACCAGTTGCTGATTCCTCAAGCCGCAATTCCAACCTCTTAAATTCACTGTCGTCAGAAAACCTAACTCTTCTTCCATTCAGATGAAGTGAAAACGCAGCGCGACTTCGTATACAAG
>NW_009267164.1:0-521 GCF_000687185.1 Egretta garzetta | reverse complement strand
CATGGAGAGTGGCTTGGCAACTATATCGGCCAAAGTACAAATACGAGTAAATGCAGAGAAAAGGTGATAGAAGGTCTGGCTGAGTGTAAGTGGGCTGCAGCTCATTATGCTTCTCTGGCTGAGCCCTGCCTCTGATCACTGCAGTCTCTTTTCTTTACTATTTCTGTGTTACCACCCTTCCTAGTGGGCAGGGGTTAAACTGGACTAGCCAGCAACTAGAATGATACCCAGAACTGGAACGACTCAAGGTCTGAGCCAGCAAGTTGGCAAGAGGTCCAGGATCCAGATATGATTATTAGACAGGCTTTAAACCTGTGTTAGTGTTTGAGGGATCTGTTAATGTGGGTTTATTTATGCTTTTAGAAATTGAGGGAGTGTGTATGTTTGCTGCTGAACTTCAATACAGACTCTCCAGAAAGGTGGAAAAAGTTTGAGCCACTGTTGCTGTTCACGCTCACAAGTGCTGCTTATGTTGATGTGGTGCAGGGAAAGACACTGCTCTCCACATTGATCCATGTGGT
>NW_009267163.1:0-521 GCF_000687185.1 Egretta garzetta | reverse complement strand
TAAGACATACTGGGCTGACAGAGGAGCTGTTTCTTAGTTTACATCATTGCAGTTATAACTGACACAGAATTGTACTTAAATGATCTTACAACCATGCCAGATCTTCTCTAAAGCTCAGAAAAAATAGAGGAAAAATGTCAATAGGTTTTAAAGAGCTTAGCGTTATGAAATTATATTTAAATTATTCACATTTGTATATATGCATATAAACATGCACACACACACATAGATATTTGGGTGGCCTGTATAGGTGAATATGTATACGCACAGACATATACAAATGCATATCCACAATATTATTTGAAGTAGCTTTCTGTGTATCCTCTTTTTCCATTAGAAAGTAAAAACATAAAGTCCCAGGGTTGTCCCTACTGCTGACTCTGTGCATGTGAACAGGTGAGAGACCGACAAACTAGGTATTGCCTTCAAGATAGTGATGAACTACCCTGTACTGATTTCTCTTCAATCTGTTAAAAAGCCCCAGTGAAAATTACTTTTTAAACATTGGTGGGATGCTCAGG
>NW_009267162.1:0-521 GCF_000687185.1 Egretta garzetta | reverse complement strand
GGCTCAAAGGCCCGGCCGGGCACACCTCGCTCCTCACCCTCCTGGCACCGCTGCCTTTGGCCCTCGCAGCCCCGGCTGCGCTGGGTGCGCGGGACAGCACGAGTGCCTGCGCACGCCCTCCCGACTGTCCGAGTTGAGCCCCGGAGCAGCGCGGTGGGTGTGCATTAGAACTGCCGTGGCAGAAAAGCCTGTGTTTGGGAATGAAGGCTTTGGAGCTCGGCGACAAAGAAGTAACCCACGGTAAAAGTCTCGGCTGCTTGGTCTGAGCCGCACGAGCGCGTTTTGCAGGGGGCTGCGGTCTTTGCACCAGTGGTTCCAAAACTGCCGGGGCTGTAATAGAAGCCTGGCCTGAGCAAGCCGGGAAAAGGGGCATTGCTACCGACACCATCAAGGATTTTTCACGCTTAGCAAGTTTTTGGAGCAGTGTTCCTAGCACCAGCCTACAGCCGTGGGGAAGAAGACACGACCCTAGATGGAATCCTGCGCTCCCAAGGCACGGCGTTTGTCTGCCAGGCACATAA
>NW_009267161.1:0-521 GCF_000687185.1 Egretta garzetta | reverse complement strand
CTCATCTTTACGCAGAGGTGCTCAACCGTGTCGTCCTCGGCTGCAAGCGCCACACAGTCCAACGCCTCCTTTACATACAGCACTACCCCTCCGCCTCGCCAGCTCTGCCCCTCTCTCCTCCAAGCGCCTGTAACCGTCCATCAGAGCGCTCCGGTCACAGGACGCTTCCCCACGAGTCCCATTGATGCCAATGATGTCGTAGCTCTGGGACTGAGCCAAGGCCTCTAGTTCCCCCTGCCTATTGCTCACAGCACGTGCATTAGCGTATAAATCTTTCAAATGGGCTCCAGCGTCCTCAGTACATGGTGGAGCAGAGCCAAAGCTCTCACTAGCACGCTGTCCCTCAAACGTTGTCATGCCGTCCCGCAGCTTGTCGCTAGGAGGCCTGACTGTGTCCCTTTCCCCCTTCGAACTGAGTTTCAAGCTCTTTCAGTCAGTCCCGCTCATTTTGGAGCAAATATACTTTTCCCCCACTGAGAACGGGGACTCTCGTCAGGCCCCAGCAGCAGGCCTGCTGCCGC
>NW_009267160.1:0-521 GCF_000687185.1 Egretta garzetta | reverse complement strand
GCAGATCAGGTCAAATTCTTAATAATCAGCATGCAATAAAATAATTATAATCTAGACTCTGACTTTAAAAAGTACATGAGTCACTCACTTAATCCTGAGAAAAATAATAACGACGGAGGGCGTGACACAGAGGAGGTGCCACAGCACTGCAGACACCTTGAGGGTGCTCCCCCTTTCCTCTATTGCCATGGTGTGAGTGTCCTCTGTATCACACCAGGAGGCACGAAAGGCTTAGCAGTCTGTCTGCTGCTGGATCAGCTTCAAAAACCTTTTGGATAAACTGATGTATTTATACCTATCAGTTGGGGGTTTGGTCTATACAATTTCCATAAGTTAGTGGATTCTGAAGAGGCGGCCAGCCAATCGGTATGCAAGAACTTTGGGTGCAGGAGACAGCAAGCTGCAGGTGATAATGGCTGCAATAATGATCTTTATCTCTTCCTGTCCCTTGTGTCCTGCCTACATGTTGCCCTTGCTTTGACCTAATGGTGCTGCTTCCAGCATACATCAGGCCTTAGCAT
>NW_009267159.1:0-521 GCF_000687185.1 Egretta garzetta | reverse complement strand
GTGGGTGATGAGCCCGCTGTGCCTACACAAGGTATCTCCTGCAGCCAGGGAGCGTTAGGCATCTCCTCGGATGGCAGCTCACAGGTGTGCCTTTTCCTAAGGGTTTTGGGCCTTTTTTGAAGGGTTTTTGAATTCGTTTAATCCTGTGGACATGTGGGAAGGGGGCTCCTGGAGGAGGCAGGAGATGTGGTGGACATCAACAGACCTACCGAAGAGCTTACGCTGCTCAGCACAGTGGGGAAAGACAGTCTGGAACCCCCCAGAAGAACTCGCCACCTGCTCCGCAGGTGTTTCTTGCTTTGGCTGAAGATTTTGGGCAAAAGCCTTTCTGGGAAGAGTGAGCGCAGCTGAGTGGATGCCGTTGCCGTTCTGCAGCAGCCATCGCCCAACCCGTGCCTGTTGGTGGGTTGAGTTTAGCCCCCCGAGCTGCTCGGAAAAGCCACAGGTGCTTTAATAAATAAGTCAGGACTAGCTCTAGGGATCCACCCAGCTGCATCAAGCTATATATTGGGGTGGGATTT
>NW_009267158.1:0-520 GCF_000687185.1 Egretta garzetta | reverse complement strand
ATACCTCCTCCCCACCCCTCCCCACTGGGGGCAGTCCTCATCCCCTTGCTCAGTGCACCTCCCTGTCTCATCCATGCAGTGAGAGATCCATTCTCTGCCCAGGTCCCCCAGGCTCGAGCAGTGATGCTATGCTCTGGCTTGCCCTTCGGAGGAGGATTTGCTGCTCAGCCCTTTCCTTGCTGGTCACAGGGGCTCTTCCCCTTCATTTTCTCACTGTGAACTGAGTGTCGGGGTCTACACTACACTAACTTATTTATTTATTGCTTGTGGGAAGGGGAGGATAGCAGGAAAGCAGCATGGAGAGCTGGCACCCCCCAGCCTGCATAGGGGCAGTCATGGGACGTTTGTCTCTTGTCCCCCTGGCTCCATCCTCTGTTCCTCTCCTTCCTTCCTTGCCCAGCGTAGGAATGAATAGTTGTGAACCTGGGAAATCTGCTCCTCTTTGGCCAAAATGAGCCCTGTGTGGACACAGAACAGCTCTAGTGTGACTGCAGGGACTCTGACCCTTGTGGTCCCTTCC
>NW_009267157.1:0-520 GCF_000687185.1 Egretta garzetta | reverse complement strand
TTAACCTTCAGAACAGACAGGTCTATTTTAAAGCCGTAAGTGAGCACAGTTTGGAGAGGTAGAGAAGAGTGGGTAGGATACACAATCACATATAGAGGCTAACAGAGCCTCTTCAGTCATCAAGAAAACTAAAACTGCCTTAAAGATATTGTTTAAGGAAAAAAAGAGTACCATCTGCTTAGCAAAAACTGGAGCCTGGCATACACACTAATCTTTGTCGTAGGCTGAAAAAATCAATTCTTACAATCCTTCATGCATCAGGTGACAGGTCCACACGTAAAAGGTTTTCTAAACTGTTTAAAATACGTCTCCAAACAATCACACTAGTCCTCAAGAATGCAGGCATGCTGCTGACAAAGGTGGGTGGCACAAAAGAAGGGTAAAAATATGACACGGAACGACCTCTGCATGTTACCTGCAAACATTCCTCCCACCGCCTAGCCAACCCACTGGAAGAGACAGACAGTTTGCTTTCAAAACAAGCCCCACGCCACCCGGGGAGCGCTGGGCTGGATCGGGC
>NW_009267156.1:0-520 GCF_000687185.1 Egretta garzetta | reverse complement strand
ATAACACATTGCTTCCTGCTCTCGGAGGTCCTCGTGCCGCAAGGCTTTTCGTGCCCTTCCAGTTGCCCCTCACGCCTTTGCAGCGTAAGCCCGTGGTGACCAGCACGCAGCCGAGCTGAAGCAGGTCAGGTTGGCGCAAGAGGAGCGGGGGGGACGGGCTCGCGTCCCCGGCTGGGCGCAGCTGCGGGAATGGGAAGAGCCTGGAGATGCCCCTGCCTCGCCCGGCAGGGACGTGCACCGCACCAGACCTTCTCAAGGCTTCTCCTCCTCCGTCAGACTGACTCGCTCCCACCTAAGGGCAAGCTGCTCAAACCCACGTGCTCCACTTTTAAACTAGAACCTGCACGATGGTGACAGATTGATCTATCTTCCCTATCAAGGCGTCTGTACCAAGCACCAAACCGCACATACTTTACTCTTTACAAGAAGGGGTGGTGGGAGGTGGGCTGGCTTAAAGAAGCACCTTGACCAAGCCGGTGTATTTTGAAGACAAATATCTCAAGGGTGGGTGTCACAAGGA
>NW_009267155.1:0-520 GCF_000687185.1 Egretta garzetta | reverse complement strand
AAAAAAAAAAAAGACTTTGACATTACTTGTGCTGTTTGTTTGGCCTAGAATGTTTGTCAAGTGGTTAACAAAAAAGATGTACTCGCCCGAGCCAAATGTTTAACAAATGAGAAGATATTGTCTATAAAATGGATGAACTAGGTACGTTATTAATGTTGTGTGTTGGGTGTGAGGTACCTTGTAGCTTACATTTGGAAGCCCAATGAGTCAAATTTGAAGACTTTGTATTGAACATGTTCTTTCACTAAATTTCATAATTGAAATCCTTTTTCCTTTCATTTTTGACTGCCGATTACAAGGGGAGGTAGACCACATCAATGTGAACTATGACAGAAGGTTGCCAAGGGGCCTGAGCTACCTCCCTGTTTTCACAGAGTATTTTTGACATATCTGTTTACCCACCTGACGTGGTGGGTGCTTTCAGAGCATATGAAGTTTCTTAGGCAGAGGGGAGAAACAAAATAATTTTAAAATTAGCACTATACAGGAAGCGGACCTTGTAGAGGCCGGGAGTTTTTTT
>NW_009267154.1:0-520 GCF_000687185.1 Egretta garzetta | reverse complement strand
AAAATGAGCTTCTGCCAGCTGTCTGCAAGGACGTGTCTGTGCCTCGGCTCTGAATAGACTTTTCCACCCATGAGTATTAGGTTCAGGTGAAACATTCTCTCCAACCACTCTCTACGACCACTCTCTCCCTCTTTCCATAGCAGTCAAGGTGCTAAAAGCTGAATTGTTCTGTTCTTAGTTTTGCCAGGACCCAGGGATGAGTTCTCAGGGAACCCGTATTGCCTTACCTGGTTGTATTTCTTCATGTTTTCCTTAGAGCCGTAGTCGTAAGCTTGAAATCGGTCTGTATGTGTTAGCTGTTAAAAGAAGAGATGAAATGGAAGCATTGAGAGGCCAAGCAGCAGAGTGCAGGAGGCATTTTCCTGCCCGTGACTGAAGCCAAGGCGCAGGCAGGGGCTGTGAGTTCCTCCCACCCCTTCCCCTGGCTTCATTGCCTTTCCTCTCGATAACTTTCTCTCCAGATCCTCAGCCGCCACCCTTGCTATGTTTTGTTCTTAGAATTTTGCTTGTCTGCCTTAGT
>NW_009267153.1:0-520 GCF_000687185.1 Egretta garzetta | reverse complement strand
TTTCCTTTCCATCCAGTCCATTATCGTGAGGTTGGTTTAAATCAGCTGCTCAACTGTCTGGTTAGTTGTCTTTTGAAATAGGTAGTAAATGAGGCTAGCTGTAAAGCACATTACATGAACGTTTGAGAATTTGGGGAAAGTTTTGTGTAGCAGCCTGTCCAAGTGTTTGAAGTCATTAACTTGAATGCCACTCTTGAAGCAAACATACTCGAGGTCAGTCACGTAGCCAACGTTTAAGTTTAGAAGTCAGTTTCCCCAAAATGTCGGGGCATGATCCTGGAGAACCCGTGTAGTTCCCAGTCTGAAGTACTAAATGATCTTGGTTGTCCTCAGTTCTGTAATAAGCTTACGAAACGTGCCTTCTAAAAGGGACTTAACTGAAAGTTCCTGGAAAAATTGCATGCTTCGCTAAGGATTTGAAAAAGATATCAAAAGGATAGGGATAGGAGGTACAGTCTTTGCGTGGGCGACAGTCACATATGATTCCTGATATTCTGTGCATGGTTATAGGTCGAAATAA
>NW_009267152.1:0-519 GCF_000687185.1 Egretta garzetta | reverse complement strand
CACAAGGAACGACCACCATCACACCCACACCAACAGTGCCCACCTCAGCAGCCACCACCGCTGCCAGCACCTCCAAGACCACCTACAGCTGCCAGCCACGTTGTGCCTGGACCAAGTGGTTTGACTTGGATTCCCCTACGCCTGGTAGCCAAAATGGAGACATAGAGACGTTTGCAAAAATCCGAGCCGCTGGGAATGCTCTGTGTGACAAGCCAGAGGACATTGAGTGCCGTGCTAAAGATTACCCTGACAGGACTCGGGAACAACTGGGACAGCAATTTGAGTGCAGCCTGGACACCGGGCTTGTCTGCAGAAATAGGGATCAGATCAAAAAATACCCCATGTGCTTTGACTACGAGATCAAGGTGCTGTGCTGTGACCGTCAACACTGCCAGACAACACCAGCACTGCCAAGCACCACTGCAGGCTCCTCCACCACAGCCTCTCCTGCAGAAACCTCCACCACAGCAACCCAAACTCCAGCACCACCCACTGCTGCCTCCACCCTCCCCCAGTCGT
>NW_009267151.1:0-520 GCF_000687185.1 Egretta garzetta | reverse complement strand
GATCAGACCCTCCCCATAGCAAAGGGAGGCCCAGGAGCTGTCTCTCCCAGCTGGTTCCCCCAGTTTTGCCCATCGGAGGCACAGACAGCATCTTGCCACACACAGCACCCACCTCCTCCTGCGGGGGGGACGGTGCTGGTGGGACGATGTGCACCAGTGCTTCACCGCAGTCTGACTTGCGCTGGGAGGGATCAAAGCAAACACATTCTCGATTTAAAAAGATTTAAGCCCTGGATATTATTTGTGTTAATTATTTCCCACACACATCCCATGGCGTAGGTTTGGCTGTACGCTGAGCGGCACTCGAGAGCTCGCGGAGGCTGCTAAATGAGGCCGAAGGGCTGTAGCTATTAGACTGGGGGCTATCCAAATAAGCAGAGCTCTTTTAATGACAGAAAAAGCCTTACTTTACAGCCTGAGCAGAGTTAAATATTCCTTTCGCACTATGTGGGTTAGAAATTCCTCCGAGAACAATGCTCATCAAGCACATTTAAACTGTTACGACGAATGGGTAAGAGAT
>NW_009267150.1:0-519 GCF_000687185.1 Egretta garzetta | reverse complement strand
ATACTGCTATGTTGTCTAGTGCTGATACTACCAGAAAACCATAAAAAGCATGAACAGGTTGTTATGCCAGCTGAGCTAGAAACATGAGAGCATTGCAGCTTTTACTGCAAAGAAACTGTGATGAAACTATGTGCTGTATGAGCGCGCTTTGATCACTCACCAGATACATCTGCTTTCCAAGACAACATCATTCCTATTATTTACATAAGAGATACAGATCTTCCCACTGCTGTAAGCAAACCCTTTTCTTCTACCTCTACCTCCAATCCTGGCATGGCAGGCAGTTGACGAAGCAGTTAGTGAGGCTGAGAATATAATCCCATTTTGTTTTACAAAGTCACATACTTTTAGACAGTAGTTTCAAGCACTTTGTTTAAGTTGTTTGACAACGTGCTCAGATACCAGAACTGGGAATTATAAATCTAGCACTAGGCAATGCAGAAAAAAATGAATTAATTGCTCTCTGACTTTGATGAAGCACAAGTAGAATTAGCATGCACTTGCATTATGAAAGAAGGG
>NW_009267149.1:0-519 GCF_000687185.1 Egretta garzetta | reverse complement strand
ACAGCTGAGCCCCTGTGGCAGCAACTGAAGTTACTGAGCACAGGCAGCTTGGCTGCTCACGAAAATGTCTTGGCATTTGTATTTCTGTCGTTCTTTCTGCCTGCTTCTTCCTGTGTTTCTCAACGGTGAGTTCTCTCTTGGTGTTCTCCTGCATTTAAATGCCTTCAGCAATGGGAACGGCAACCTGCAGTTCATTTGAAGCTTCTTACGGCTGCTGCAGCGCTGTTACAGGACTTCTGCAAAATTAGCTTTTGTGTCATCCGCGTTTTCAATAAGTACTTCCAGTAAGGCACTGCAGTACTGTGTAATGGAGAAGCATTACGGCTGCCTCTCCTTTGATCTGGATTTACAAGGACCTAAAGGACAAACAACACAGCTTCAACAAAAAGGAATGTTCTGCATAGCGTAGTGCGCTGACTCACCTTCTGTAGCTCTTTCCAGTATCCCAGTATCCTTTCTGTATCTGTGCCAA
Organism: Egretta garzetta; assembly: GCF_000687185.1. Taxonomy (NCBI): domain Eukaryota; kingdom Metazoa; phylum Chordata; class Aves; order Pelecaniformes; family Ardeidae; genus Egretta; species Egretta garzetta. Next base: position 47 of record NW_009267149.1, on the reverse strand, counting down.
CACCTTCTCTTATTGCATTAAAATTTTCCTGTGTGGAAAAAAAAAAA
>NW_009267148.1:0-519 GCF_000687185.1 Egretta garzetta | reverse complement strand
CTTTCTCTCCTGGGTTGTGGAAGCTGATGGAAGGAACAGGCTTTGCTAGAGGGACCAGTTCCCTTGGCCTTCACCCAGAGCTCAGCTATCTGAATCATAAGGCGCTGTGGCGTGTAGCTCAGCAGAAATTAGAGCTGAGGGTGCTGTTCTGGCTTGGCCAAGGCTTTCACTGAAGTTGCAGGGGTCTTTGAGGTGCAAGGGAGCCTCAGGTGCAGCCTTGGGTTATGTATTACTGACCCAAACCTCTGACAGAAAGGCGATGGAGGCTTTCACTGGCAAGGACCTGACACTCCAAACGTTGAACATCTCCCTTCTGCCTGGTGGAGATACCAGGCTGGGGTCATTTGTGAAGGAGACGACTGTCCTGCAGTGCCTTTCCTGGTCGTGTGGGTGCAAGGCTGTGGCTGCCCCGAGACAGCACAGCGACAACTGCTGGAGCAGAGTATTTGGTGGCTGAAGTGTGGCTTAATATGCAAGATGTCTGTTCAACCCCAGCAAGGTGATGGGACCAGGTCTCAA
>NW_009267147.1:0-519 GCF_000687185.1 Egretta garzetta | reverse complement strand
TTTTTTTTTTTTAGGTTTTTTGTTTGGGTGGGGTTTTTTGGTTTTGTTTTGTTTTTTTTTTTAACAGAAAAGCATATCCCAGACTTCCACATAATCCATACGTCAAGTATCTCTCAAACTCTAAGTATTAAAAAAACCCCCTCTATCTTACAAAAATAACACTTCAGAACAATTAATAAAGCGAATAAAATTACTTCGTCTGTTGGACTTTTTTTCTTTTCTTCATACTTTCTGATGCATACCAAGAGGAAGCACCTGGTAAAAACCACACATATGGCTCAGGTCTGTAAGCAGTCTCAACCGTGAGAGGTAGGTCATCAAATGAGATCAGCGTGAAAACCCTTTTTCCTTGCAGATCATTGAGCATCTATGAGGTGAACAATACAACTACTGTACTGAGCCAGCCGTCTTCAGAATTTCACCTCCCTCCTCTCATCGGGGAGAGCCAGAAAACTTTCTGCCAGTGTTATCAGGAGTAAGACTACGCAGGGTGCAAATTTCTGAGCAAGACAGTGGGGA
>NW_009267146.1:0-519 GCF_000687185.1 Egretta garzetta | reverse complement strand
CCCCGGTGCACGCTGGCAGGGCCCAGGCTCACAGCCCCTCTGCCGGAGCCGGCTGGTCGCTGGATGAACAGACGGACTAACGGCAACCAGGAGAGGAGGAACTGGCAACCGAGCTGCTCTCCCCAGGCTGCTGCAGGGCAGGACATCATGGGTTTGAACGGCTGCAGGAAAGATTTCCTCTAGAAAGGAGCTGCTCTCGGGGGCAGCTGAGCAGGGGCTGGGCTGCCTGCAGTGGGGGGGAAAGCCCAGGGCTGGGTTCTTAAGCCCGGCTCAGCCCTAGCACAGCAGGGATGGGCTGGGAGCAGCTCCTGCCCGGGGGTGGGTTGGGTGCCCTTCAAAAACCCGGCTTGCTGCGCCTTGGGGAGACACGGACCGTTTCAGCAGCTCCCTTCTTTGGAAGCCACAATTAAAACTATTTTAAAAGAAAACAAGCATTTCTCATCAAAATGCCTGTCTCTTCCTGGCCTGCAGCTCAAGGTCTTGTTGCGGGCCAAGGCTGCTCAACACCAGCAGCTTCCC
>NW_009267145.1:0-518 GCF_000687185.1 Egretta garzetta | reverse complement strand
CCAGCCCGCATCTCCTCCATGTCCAAGGGCACAAAGCTCATTGTGGTGGTGCGGGACCCCGTGACCAGAGCCATCTCGGACTACACCCAGACACTCTCCAAGAAGCCTGACATCCCCACCTTTGAGAGCCTGACCTTCAAAAACAGGACTACAGGCCTGATCGACACCTCGTGGAGCGCCATCCAGATTGGCATCTATGCCAAGCACCTGGAGAACTGGCTCCTCTACTTCCCCATCGGGCAGATCCTCTTCGTCAGCGGGGAGAGGCTGATCAGCGACCCCGCGGGGGAGCTGGGCAGGGTCCAGGACTTTCTGGGCCTCAAGAGGATCATCACCGACAAACACTTCTACTTCAACAAAACCAAGGGCTTCCCATGCCTGAAGAAGGCAGAAGGCAGCAGCAAACCCCACTGCCTGGGGAAGACGAAAGGCAGGACCCACCCCGACATAGACCAGGAGGTGGTGCAGAGACTGCGGGACTTCTACCGGCCCTTCAACATGAAGTTCTACCAGATGAC
>NW_009267144.1:0-518 GCF_000687185.1 Egretta garzetta | reverse complement strand
TTTTTTTTTTTTTTTCATTTTAGTCTTTTTTTAGCTGTTCTAGAAGCAGCTGGGCACAAATTACTTTCATTCCAATATCATTATTTTCATACCACAGGCTTCCAGCTAGTTAGAGCTATACCGAGGAAAGGAGGGGGGGACAGCAATGACATTTCCCTTCAGTACAGAAAATAAACAAATTCACAAAACCAGGACCAGAAGCTTTCAAGAAAGGTCCTCTCATTTCTCTGTAACCCCAAACACCGGCTGCTTTTTTGGCACCGTATCTTCACCTGCGGTGTTGAGTGCTGAATACGCCTGGGAGATGGCACATGAACGTGTCTTGTGGAAAACAGAGGGAAGGTCACATCCGATACAGCTGCCTCTTCCTAGAGGCAATTTTGTGTTTCGTGTCCTCCTTCCCTTACCTGGGGCGGATCTGGTGGGATTGGGCACTGTGGATTCCCCTGACTGTAACGCACCTTGTTCATGCAGCCCTCACTTCTGAGCTGCAAGTCTCGATCGACACATTTGTTCTG
>NW_009267143.1:0-518 GCF_000687185.1 Egretta garzetta | reverse complement strand
CCCCCCTCACTTCATACCACAACCACCTCAAAACTGGGCAAGGCATGCTATGAAGACATCTCAGTGCTTCATACTACACTTAGCTAAAGTAGACAAAGCAAAAAGCAAGATGGCTCACAGCACCTGTAAAATGTCTAAAAAGTAGTTGCAAAATATTTAAGAAATCAACCATCCCAATACTTCCATAAAGCAAAAGATAACACTATACATTTTCAAAAAGAAAAACGTGCAGATCCACTAAAGATCAGAGAACAGTCATCAGAACGAGGGAATTCCTATGTACCAATTAAGGTCACATATTTCTGCGTCATTACAAGCCCAGTAATAAACCAAATCTTTGGTATTACCAAGATGAACAAAGAGCCTTTGGCAGACTGTCAAAAAAACCTTTTCATAATATTATGACAAGACATTTCCTGTGAAGATAATACTGGAGTTTCCCTCTCAGACATGATGCTTTCTGGGACATAGAGGAAAAAAAACCCCAAACCCAAAACAAAAAACAAAACAAAACAAAA
>NW_009267142.1:0-517 GCF_000687185.1 Egretta garzetta | reverse complement strand
AGGTGCTACCCAATCTCCATGAACTGCTCCATTCCAGTCTACAGCTCCCCGCACGTGTCTTTGACCACCTCTGGCACTTCACATGTCACCAGATATTTGCATTTCACTTCTAGCATTCCTCTGCACATTGATGAGTATAGGAACTCACATGCAGGTGCCTATTTTGTGCAGAGCTGAACAGCAGCCGGAAGAATCACACCTCCTGTGGGCTTGTGAAAAGCATGGGAGGGAACTGAGTTCCCTTCCAGCACCAGACCCAGGATGAGGTGCCTCGATTGAATCACCTGAATCCCTTCCCTCAGTAGGGGCAAAGGAGATCCCTTTCATGTCACTGTCTTCATGTCTTGTCTAATGATGGAATAAGGAAAGGTGATTCTCATGCCCAAATCTTTTCCTCGTAGGAGAAATTACAGTGCTGGGACAAAGCATTTCTCCTCATCTGAGAGAAGGAACATCAGAGATGACCTCAGCCTGTTTCACAGCGGGTTCCCCTGGAGCCCCAGGGACACCTGGAGGG
>NW_009267141.1:0-517 GCF_000687185.1 Egretta garzetta | reverse complement strand
GGCAGTGAGAGAGGAGGGACGTGGTGCCTTGGACACAGGCCTCCACTTTCTGCCGGGATACAAAGGCATCCGCGGCCACCTTGGAATACTTCATAGGCTCCAGCTCCTTATTGCCTGGAAAACCACATGAGAGGGAAGGAGGCGATCCCCCATCAGCCCTTCTGCAGGCATTTCCCAAGGGCTGCTTATTGCAGCAATGGCCCTTGAACTCCCCGCTTTTGGGCCTGCTCCGCAGAGGGGGCAGCTTGCTTTCAGAAAAGGGACGCGATGCCCCCCTTCACCCTGACCATGGAGCCAGCCAGGATTTTATCTGCCATCTTACCGGGCAGGTCGTCCTTATCGTCCACGAGGCTGTGGACAACTGCAAGGCTCTTGGCCAGGCAAAACACAGGCCTCTGGATAATGACGCTCTTGTTCCCAACCTGAGTCTGCGTGGGGACGACATCGAAGGAGCCGAGGGTGGGAATGCGGACGCCCTGCAAGGGGAAGAGAAGGGAAGGGCAGAAGGGTGAGGACT
>NW_009267140.1:0-518 GCF_000687185.1 Egretta garzetta | reverse complement strand
GCCGTCCCTGCCCGCCCAGCCCCGGGCTGTACCAGCTCATCGTCCGTCACAGCGCCGGCTGATGCGTTCAACCATTGCCGGTTCTGAAAGGGGACCCCGTGAGCGCAACGCAGACGGGCACAGTCACTGCGAAGAGCTGTCAGGCATTAACGGGAGGGAAACCAAGAGCCCTTCCACGTGTGTGCTCCGCCAAGAGATTAAAACACAGGATAATCCACGAACACCAGGAGCATCTTTAGCTTCCCTCTCTCAGGCACTTGCTGGTTTTGCAGTGGCAGCGAGGGGAAAGGATAAAACGAATGATTCTGCACCCAGACCAACCCAAACAAGGTCTGGCAGCAGTAAACCCCAGGGCTGATATTTGCTCCTTAACATATTTAATAACGCCAAGGCAGAAGGAAGCAGCAGGGCCAGCCATTCAATAATATTTCTTACTCTTCAGATTTAGATCTGAAAAAATTAATAAAGTGACTGGTGAAGATCACGTCCCTTCTCCAGCCAGAGGAGCAGAGGTGCCG
>NW_009267139.1:0-517 GCF_000687185.1 Egretta garzetta | reverse complement strand
GGGGAGGATGGGGAGACACCCCCATGCAAAAGGGAGCATGGGGGAACAGCCAGCAGCAGCAGAGCCAGCGAGCAGACCCTGACAGGCACTGATGGGCAGCAGCAGGGCCCTGGGACACAAGGGGACATGCACGGTTCTTCCCCTTCTGGTCAGGCCGAGCAGGCACTGCCACAGTACGAGGGAGCTCCCCAGGAGCAATCAGGCCAGGTGCCTGAGAGACCAAGCATCTCCTATGGGGACATGGAGCCACCAGAACTGCCATTTGAGGATAGTGTCCCCATGAGAGAAGCAGACCACTCCCTGCAAGGCCAGAGCAGCTCCAGTGAGGTCCTGCCGACACCTGAGCTGCCATCAGACACAGCAGCTCCTCCAAGCAGAAGCTCCCCACAGATACAACGCTCCTGCCATGAGGAGAGATCCTCAGCTCTGCCACCGTGTCCGGACTCTGCGGAGACCAGCCTTCAGGTCTCCCATCTGGAAGAGGTCTTTGCAGCTCTCACCAATTCCTACAGGGCCA
>NW_009267138.1:0-517 GCF_000687185.1 Egretta garzetta | reverse complement strand
TATTCAATTGTGAAGTGTTAAAATGCTTTTGTCATTTGTTTGTGATTTAATTTTGGTTTTGTAACTCCTTTGTTTTAAATTATCTTCTGGCTCACGGAATTTGCATGTCTGCCATAGTTCTCCAGGCAGGGCTAATAAGCAGCCTCCAAAGAGTCATGAGAAATTCTGTGGAAATAAACAGAAGAAATGTGCGGTGAAGAACCAATGAAATTAACATGAATTAGACAGATTATAAGATTTTTTTTTAATAATGTGTCTCCTTTGCACAGCTTAGTGAGGATGTCTCTAGCAGGTTTGAGTGGGGGTTGTATTTTCCACGGCACATAAAAAATCAGCTTCTTCCAAACTTAATGAAGATTGAATTTTTATATATATGAATATATGGAAATTGAACTGAAGGAAAAATACACAAATTAATATTTGTTAAGGCTTCCACAGCCATGAAGAAAAGCTCTGGTTACAGCCTGTTCACGGAGATGCATTTAGAGTCACTCTTTGTTGAAACAGAGCATCTGCA
>NW_009267137.1:0-517 GCF_000687185.1 Egretta garzetta | reverse complement strand
TTACCTGGAGGAGGCTGAAGTGACTCCAGGTTTGGTATAATCTTCACATCTTGTCTGAAGACGTCAGAGTGACTCAATTTGGGCGTCTTATCTGTATGTGCTGAGTGTGGTCAGCATCCAGGCATTTGGCTGACTTAACAGATCTTCCCCCTCGTCGAGGAGTCGCCATGTGGGATGTTACAACCAAGTCACGCTGCCTACCGAGAGCGGCAGCTACCCTGTGTTTGGCAATCTGGAGGGAGGCCATGAAAAGAGACGACCTGTTTGCTCTAAGTACCAACTGAGCCGCCCTGCGCCTCCCTGGGACTGCTCACCATGAGTGAGCGCGTTGGACTGCAAAGCGAGCCGGAGCACTTAGCCCTCCGCTTTGGAGATAACCACTGAGAAATAAGACCTTCTTCATTCCAGCTGCTCTTGAAAGGGAAGGTGTGCCCCCCGTGCTGCAGCCTGTTGCATAGGGCAGGCTGCACATGTCTGGATAACCCTTGGCCAGCCATGACTTGTGTTCCTCAAGGGT
>NW_009267136.1:0-517 GCF_000687185.1 Egretta garzetta | reverse complement strand
GTTACACCCACAGGGCAAGCAGCAATCCCACCCTCCCTAATGAGAGCAATTGCTAGGCAAGAACATAATAAGGTACATTGAGGAACTGAAAATTTAGTGAGACACCTTCGAAAAATGGTAATAAGCTGGGGGAGGACAGGAATTACCCGATCCATTACAGAAAGAGCTGGAATTTCTTGTAAAAATAATCCAAATACCAGTGACAAATTTTTGGAGTCACAAAAGGAGGAAACTCCCTGGGAGATTACTGGCAAATTGATTTCACAGAGCTATCCAGAAAAGGAGGATATAAGTGTATCTCAGTTCTAGCTGACACCTTTACCAGGTGGCCAGAGGCTTTTCCCTGTCGTACCAGCAAAGCTAGAGCAGTAATTAGGCTTCCTTTAAGAGAAATTACACCGAGATTTGGTATATCCTAGGAATGTCTTCAGACAGGGGACCACATTTTGTTTCTGACGTTATAAAACAGTGGAGCAGAATCCTCGCCATAACATGGGATCTTCATACCCCCTACAGG
>NW_009267135.1:0-516 GCF_000687185.1 Egretta garzetta | reverse complement strand
TGCCGGGGCAGGCACTCTGCTGCCTGCCAGGGTGCTTTCCACAGCACAGTACGGAGAAGCTGTGGGTGGATGGAGTTACCCCAGGGAGGGCAGGGTCCTTCTGCTGTTGAGAGGGGGCTGCGTGGCTGAGGGCTGCTCACAGATCACCCCGAGGTGTTGACAGAAGGAGCTGTTCAAGCTGAAGGTTAAACAGGGATTGCCATCGAGATATAGATCTTCCCTGAACCTGTGCTTTCAGTTTGCTTCAAAGGGAAAGGGAAAAGGAGCTGCCAAGTTTTAATAAGACACTGAGACTTGTGAACATGGAGGAATCAGTAGATCTTCCAGGAACGTTGTAACATGCCTTCACCCACCCTTCTGCCTACAGACAGCACTAGCATCACCTTTGATGCTCCAGCATCAAGGTTGGCCTGATGTGCTCCTTAGGACCTTTAAACATGAAGGTGCTTATGGGCAGTACCCTGCTGCTGATAAAGACCTTTTCCTTTGCCTACAGAAGGCCTCATCACCTGTGTG
>NW_009267134.1:0-516 GCF_000687185.1 Egretta garzetta | reverse complement strand
AATTTTCTGCATTATTTGGAGAAAAGCAAGTAAAGGATTTACTTCTGAAGTTCTGAGCTGTCAGGCATTTTAGAATTTAAGAACCTCTGTTAAAACCTGCTTTTAACTTAACAGGTCTATAGGACTATTAATCAAATGGTGTTTCATGAAAGGATTTTGTTTCAGGCCTGAAATAAGAAAGCGATAAGGGCAAACTACAAGCAGGTACTGCAGGTAATAGCTTGTTGAGGCTTTCTTTGTTCCTTGAGGGCTAATGTCTAAGAATACGCATGACCACTGAAAGCAGTGCTGCCTTCTGCCCAGCTCTGCTAAGCAGAAACAGTGACCTGAGTTCTCAGTGCTGCAGGGATTTGCAGGGTTCTTGCTGCCATTTACAGTAGCTGAAGTAGTCTCCTGTCAGTCAAGTGCTGCTGCTTTCACTCAGTGAGAAAACAAGGAATTTTAGTAATGTTTACAAAGTAATTTCAACAGCTTTAATACTTCTAAACTTGTAAATTAAATTCTAAATTCTTACTG
>NW_009267133.1:0-516 GCF_000687185.1 Egretta garzetta | reverse complement strand
AACACTTACCTTTTAAGATCCAGTCCAGACTTCAAAGACTTTATAATTTAATTTACTGTCTCATTAGATAAGTAAAAACACAGTGAGCTACAATCAAACCATTTGAGGAACAGGCCTTTCAGAAGCCCAAGGCAACATTATTCTCAAACCCCAGCATTTCATGTAAGCAGATCGCTCTCCAGGATGACATAACTGCAAGCTCCTTTACAGTCAGGACTGATTCACGGATTAACCCCTCTTAAACAAGGACTGTGGTGTTATGTGACTGGTTGTGGCACTAACATGGAAGGGTAGATTAGCATCCAGCCACCAGGAATGAAATTTCAGGACTTTCAGTATCTTCAGGTATAAAACAATGATGTTATACTTATCAAATGTCTTAAAACTATAAGTTCTTACCTCTGGTTGAACATCTACTTTTTTGCTTATTGACAGTCAAACCTACGCTACCTACAGCAAGTTTATACCACCTTTAAGTCAAAATCAGAGCTCAACTTCTAATGCAGTAGAGGCATC
>NW_009267132.1:0-517 GCF_000687185.1 Egretta garzetta | reverse complement strand
GCCTTTGTGGAGTTGAACTATTTGGGTTCATTTAAAAAAAAAAAGAGCAACCCACCAGACAGCAACAAAGAAGTTAACTCTCTTGCATGGTTAAGAGCTTGTATGCAGTAATTGCTATGACATCTCATGCATGATTAGGCTGTTCTGCTGTCTGTGTCCATAGTTCCCATAGTCAGGTTTTCATGCGGTTTGTGCTAATTTGTTAGGATAAAACTGGAATACATTTTCTCTTAAAGCTAGTAGAATAGATAATACTAAAAGTTACTTCAAAAAGTAAACTTTCCACTTCAATTATTATAAAAATTTGTAAAGCAAAATATTTTCACAGGAATGTTTCTGGTATACCAAATAACAATGTAATGCAAATTGGCCTTTATAAAAGAATAACTGTTTTAGATTAGTAGTTTATTTGATAAAGCTGTTAAATATTTGGATACGTTAAATTTGATCTAGAAGGTACCATACCAACTTTAGACTGAACTTGCAAATGAATGGCAACATTTATTTTAATCAATTA
>NW_009267131.1:0-516 GCF_000687185.1 Egretta garzetta | reverse complement strand
ACGGTGCACATGAGATGGGGCTGTGAAACCAATTGCTGGGAGCAAAGCGGCTGCATCCAGGAGAAGCAGGACATCTGGGGCTCTAACAGCTCACCCCACGAACACCGCGGCACACACCGTACCGAAGGATCGGGCTCTCCATTAGATGGTTTCCCAAGGATTTACAGCTCAGCCATAAAACTGTGCGCTGGGGCGAAAAGTCAGCAGCATGGGAGCAAAGTTGTGGTGTTACTGTTCATCTGCAGATTTGCCTCACCCTGCTCAAGAGGAGTACGCGTGCTCTCCGCTGGGGTGACTGCATTTGAGCACTGCATGGCCAAAAAACCCAGGCACGCAAGGAGAGGTGGAGAAGGATCCAGTACAGGATCAGCATTACTGAGCCTTCATGCACCCCGGGGATTGCTCCGCACTGAAAGGAGACAATAAATACCAGTGACTGATGGCGGTAGCAGCGTGCCCGGCTGCAGAGGGCTCTGCCAGAGGATGCCAGCGGGATTCGCAGGGCACGGGCTTCTG
>NW_009267130.1:0-516 GCF_000687185.1 Egretta garzetta | reverse complement strand
CCTCCTGCCCTCTGACACCGGGGAAGGGGGGTCTTACTGCATTTTTTTCCTTCCCTAGGAAATGGCTACATTGAAGGCAAAGAGCTGGAAAACTTCTTCCAGGAGCTGGAAAGCGCGAGGAAGGGGGCAGGTGTGGTAAGGGCCTCTCCTGGATTTGCTCCCCCCTTCCTTCTTTCCCTCCTGCCCGAGGGTTCAGGCTCACATCAGCCCCCTTTGGGAATGGCACCAAGGAGCTGGACCGGGGCAGCTCAGGTTTTGCTGGCTCCCAGCAGTGAGGGAAGCAGGGGGACACTGGCACGGGGCTGGGAGGTTAAACACTCCCGTCCCCTCTCCTTGCCGGCAGGACTCCAAGAACGACAACTTGGGTGACAAGATGAAAGAGTTCATGCACAAGTATGACAAAAACGCGGATGGCAAAATTGAGATGGCGGAGGTAAGTGGTGCTTGACCCTGTGGGCCCCCAGATACTCGCATTGGTGGGGGTCGGGCTCTGCTCCCAGGGAACGAGCGATGGGA
>NW_009267129.1:0-515 GCF_000687185.1 Egretta garzetta | reverse complement strand
AGCAGAAGTCCCGACTCTCACCCTGCGTTTGGATCTGCCAGCACAACCTGACCATGCTGGAGTTTGCAGAGCAAAGCCCAGGGCAATGGTCATGCACTGGAAGCCAGGAAAGACTTATTTCTTCCCTAATTATTCAATAATGCTTCAGCTCGCAGTGAGCTGATGTAATTTCACTACATTCCTGTTCTGGTTGTTTTTATTGCACGAAAGCATAACAGATACAGTATTTGTGAATAAGGAGATGCCTGGCTTAAAGAAACAAGAAAAAGTCAAGAGACAGGAATGAAGACGTCTCCCTTGTAAGGAACGACAGTTTGACGTCGCTCGCGCTCTCCCTTTCCCAGCGGACCCGCCAGGTGCCCAGTCTCCTCAGGAGCGGAATATACACGCCTGCTTCGCCAGGGCAACAGCTTTTGTTTCTGCTCTTCGTGTTTATCAAGCTGCAGTGTTTGTAAGCGCCCACAGGTATTTTGCAAAGGTTTACCCTGCAAAAGCTTTTATAAACACCAGCGCAC
>NW_009267128.1:0-515 GCF_000687185.1 Egretta garzetta | reverse complement strand
CTGTTCCCAGGAAGTCTGTATTACAGGTCTGAATGTACCAGTGGGTGATTTTTTGTCTGGCTGGTATGAATCAGAGCCAATGTAGAGAAAGAAGAGAGAGAAACCTTGTCCCTCTGCTCCCTCCTGAGCTGGAGAGGCTAAGGGTGCAGCCACACCATGGGGGCAATTAGTCCCCCTAGATCTTCCCATGTACAGTGTGGTTGTCACAGCTGAGCTAAGCGTCGCAGGCCCTCAGGCACTAAGGTAAGGAAGGAAGCCAGAGAAGGTCTGGGATAAAAGGTGTATGGGATGGATGGGGACAAGAAGTCCAGAACAGGCTTGTCCATGGCCCTGGAGGTGTGACCCACTTGGCACCAATTCTCTGTGAGGGGCAAAGTCTAAGCTGAAGCAGTGGAGGATGTAAGCATTGCAGATAAAGAGAGAGAGAATGTGATTCTTTAAAGAAACCTTCACTCTCAAACCATTGGTAGGTAGTGTTCAGGTCCAGTTTTGCACCCCTCAAGTCTACACAGAGG
>NW_009267127.1:0-515 GCF_000687185.1 Egretta garzetta | reverse complement strand
CAACATTTTTCCTAATAAGCAGCCCCAACCTTTCTTTCCTCACATTAAGCTGTTTCCACCTTGTCCTACAGGCAGCCGACAGCGAAGAGAGTTGATCATCGTCATCTTTAAAGGTAAGCAAAAGCAAGTAGTTTCACATGTGAGAAGACTTATCATATCTGCACTTAATGTTTTCTGTTCTAGACTAAGAAAATTCAATTTCCTCAATCCCTTATTATGTGTCATTTTTCTCCCTGAACCCCTGTGTACATCTGCTATGTATTTTTCAAGGAATTGTTGCCCAAAGCTCTACAAAGGACACCAGCTGAGATCTTAACATTTCTGGCTTGAGTAATTTACCTTCTGCATTTTCATAAACAATACTCCACTAGCTCTGATCACACCAAAGTGAAGTTCTCCTTCCTTGGACTGGCCTTGTACTGTTTGTTGGCTTTTGTTCATTTTTACTGAATTTCAGCTTGTTGGTTCTGTTTGCCAGATTACTTTGGATTATCATCCCACCCTCCATTCTGCCT
>NW_009267126.1:0-514 GCF_000687185.1 Egretta garzetta | reverse complement strand
TCTCCTTGTGGGTGTGGGCTGCCGGGAGGAAAGCAGAGGTTGACTGAGGGCGGCAGGCCAAGAAGGGGAGGTAAGGGAGCTGGGAAGCAGGCCTGGGCTCGGGCCTGGGGCAAGGAAAGCAGCCCCCTATCGCACTGAGCATCGCTGGGCCAGGGCCAGGACTGGGCTTCTGGCTCCTTAAGCCTCCCCGTCCTGCTTAGAGCCAGGCGGGGCCAATGTGTGTGCCAGTCAGCGGTGCCTTCACCCTGCCTGCACGCCAAGTGCCCACCCGGCCACGCGCTCACTCCCCCTCAGCGGCAATGGGGAGCGAATCGGGAGCGCAAAAGCAGAAAAGCCCACATGCGTCCAGGTACGCAGAGTGGTCACAAGTGAGGAAGCAAAAGGGAAAACCAACCGGAAACCGCCCACGAGGCGCAAAGGCAATCACTCACGGGGGCCACCTCCCTGCCGCGGGCAGCGCCCAGGCAGTCTCCGAGCAATGGCTACTTGGGAAAGGCCGCTCCCTCTCCCCCCC
>NW_009267125.1:0-515 GCF_000687185.1 Egretta garzetta | reverse complement strand
AAAAAAAAAAAACATCCGTACTTCAGTTTCTTTGTGCTGAACAGTCCTGTGATCTGGTTCCCGAAATACAGAAGAGGTAGAGGAAACGTCTAGAAAATTTTAAGAGGGATAACACGCTGTGTGAGTAACCACAGAAAGCCAGGGAAGCTCCGCAGCAGCACCCTCATTTTATGAGAAGTTGTTTACACCCGGGATGGAAATGCTCACACATGCACGTGTCCCAACTCCTCAGCCCGGAGCCGCTGCGTGGCCGCAGGCTCCCATGCGGCTCCCTGCACCCAGGGCAACGAGCACGAGCACCCCACTGCCAAAAAGCCTGTGGCGCTCACCGTGGGTGAGGGGCTGGGGCAGAGAGCACCACCGGGCCTCAGGGCAGAGGAGAGGTGCCCGGGGAGGGGGCTTCCCCCCCGGGGGACATGCCTGTCGAGGTCAGGGAACTTGACTACCCGCAGCGCCTTGCCCGCCCAGAGCACCGCCACCGTCGCCAGCATCTGCAAGAGAGCGGGGGTCAGCCC
>NW_009267124.1:0-514 GCF_000687185.1 Egretta garzetta | reverse complement strand
AATTTGAAGTATAAGTTAATATTCTAACCTAATTTCAAGTTACTGTGCCCATAAATATATTTGTAATCGAGATGTATGCTGGGATTTAAAAATAAGTATTTTTGCAACATTTTAACTCACTTTGAAAAACAACAGTTTATGCATTTTAAAAGTAATATGAAAGTAAAATAAGTAAATTAAATTATTAGAATTTGGTTTTGCATCTTTTCCACCTCTCAAATAATCTGCCAGCGAGTCCAGTAAAACAAGCTTCTTGGATCTATACATACTCTCATTCACTTCAGCATCCTCCCTTTGCAAAATTTAGAGACCTAGTTTATTCCCAAATCATTGAGCCTTTATGAGTTTTAATTATCAATGAAGCATTTTTGTTCATTTAGAATAGCAATATTGCCAGTTACAGTGGCTTTATCAAAGGCGTCAAATACTTATTATGGTTTCTAAAGCTCCTGATAATGGAATCCTCAACTTTACAAGATGTTTTTACAAAACACTCTTTATTACAATTTCCAGA
>NW_009267123.1:0-512 GCF_000687185.1 Egretta garzetta | reverse complement strand
CTCCTTCAGCGTGCAAACCACCTAGGGAGAGACTAGGGGATGAAAAAGAAAATAAAGTTTAAGTCTCGGTCTGCCCAATGGAGCTGGTATGAACCAAACAATCACTACCTCCTGTTATTGTCTGTCCAGGTTCTACCTTTTAATACGTCAAGTCTCAAAAGTTTAAGTGGGAATTTTCCCACTACATTATTTGTTTTAGTTGTGGCTTCATCTCCAAGCAGGCGCAGGCCTACTTCAGCCATTTCCTGTGTCTGAAGTTTACCAAATTCATCTGTGTAAATCTGTGGACTGTTTTCGGTGAGCCACCTAATGTATGTCCTGTGTTCGGCCCACCCCCCTCACCCAACTACACCCCATCAGAGGGTGAAGGTCCTAACTTCCTGCTGCGTCTCGGGGTGGGGGGCAGCATTTATTTCTATGCTGTCGATCTCAGAAGGTGTGTGGGGGGGTAGTGGCACCTTTAGATTCTGCTTCATAGCATCATAGAATGTTTTGGGTTGGAAGAGACCCCT
>NW_009267122.1:0-514 GCF_000687185.1 Egretta garzetta | reverse complement strand
AAACCTCCGAAGGGGCGCTGGGAGTGTAAGGGGGTCGGGTGTTTCCAAGTGAAAATGTTTATGCTGTGATTTAGAGCAATTATGTGTTACCCAACTTTGAGACCGGGAGGGAGCCTGCTCTGCCAATTAGGACACATTAGTAAAATGAAGTGATAAAGAGACACGGTACCAGAGGGTAGATTAAGGAACTAATCTCTCCTAATACCCTGAGATGTGAGCTTTGGGAACCGCCTCAGGCTGAAGCAGCCAGGACTGCCCAGATGAGAAGAGGGCTATAAAAGGTGTCCTTAGTTCCTGCCGTACTTGGGGCAGTCTGGAGGGCGAGGCGGGGTGATCAGAACCACCAGGAAGAACTGAGGTCGAATTTTGCTGAAGCTGCCAAAGGATGAATGCAGCCCTCCCCCAGGTGACGTCGGACCTTCAGGGATCCCCGGTATTCCTCACGTTAGCTCTCTCCTGTTTATTCATGGAGCATTTGAATGCCTTCCCAATGCTGCCCCTCTGGACCTGAGCG
>NW_009267121.1:0-513 GCF_000687185.1 Egretta garzetta | reverse complement strand
CTGCTGCTCTAAATAAGCACACATCTCTTTCACCAGGATGGAGAAGTTAACACTAACATGAATTGCCTCTTCTCCCACTCTTGGTTTAGCCTTGCCTTTAGCTGCTATTTTTATTACAGTCGCATGAATCAAAGTAGCATAAATCATTGCGAGCTTTCAAGAAAGAAGATCCCAGACTCTCCTGGAATGTGGTTTCTCCAAACAATCTCAACAGAGGTCATTAGCAGGCAGAAGCAGGCAGCTTAAATATCAGCTGCTCTCTATTCCTTAGAAAGTTGGGACAGACAGAAGACAAAAGGAAGGTTGGGAAAAAAGATTTAAAAAATCCTTCATCCCTGTGTGACTGAAACCAAGAACAATATTTTCCCAGATGTTCATGTGAAACAAATGCAGTCTAATTCCTTTTTGTTAATTTAGAAAGCCACAGTGCGACTTTTTACTAACACTGTACACAAAGAAGATGTTAATTCTTAGAATCATCGAATCATAGAATATTTTGGGTTGGAAGGGACC
>NW_009267120.1:0-514 GCF_000687185.1 Egretta garzetta | reverse complement strand
GAAGCCCTTCCAGTCCCCAGCAGGCAGCCTGGCCTTCAAGGAGCACATCTGTGTGGCATTGGCATGGTGTGCATTGCTGAAAAATGAAAGAAATTCCCTGAAGACCTGTGTAAGTAAGCTGGATCTCATTCTCTTGTCCAGCTACCAACACAGGAACAGGGGAATGCTCTTTGTCATCTTCTCTCACTTCCCATGGGAAGCGGTGGATATTCTTCACCCTAAACTCTTGCAGACAGTCACTTCCAAATTCCTCAGCTTACCTCCAGGTGCATTTCTGTGCAGGTGAATGCCAGAATTGATCCACACTACTGGGAAACAAAAATCTGCCGAGCAAGAAGATCTGGAGGCTTACGTTGCATGAGAGCCCACCATGGTGAGATGAAACAATCTCACCCCTCCAGAAATTCCCACTTCCAAAGGCCTCCAGCCAGTCCTTTGTTATTCTGAGCATCCCCATGCAGATGTCATGCACCCCAGGCTACCAGTGTGCAGATCTGCCCAGGCAATGCACTTT
>NW_009267119.1:0-514 GCF_000687185.1 Egretta garzetta | reverse complement strand
TTTTGTCTGGCTGGGGTTCTGCCCATGCCTTATTCATCTCAGCAGTGGCCTCAACACTGTGGGCTACCCCATGCATTTTTGGGGGGAAGGCTCCTGCTGTATCACCCCAGCAAACAGTGGGGTCCCACTGACCACAGCCTTTCCCATCTCACCTGGGCACCCCCAAAGGCTGTTTTACCTTCTGATGGCACCATCTCCACTGGGAGCAGCACATCTTGTGCCTCTTCGACTTCTTGGGCAGTAACGTCACCGGGATGCCCCATCCTCATCCCTGAAGGTGGAGGACCCACGGGGCCACCCCTTCCCCACCGCTGCTCACCTCACAGCTGAACAAGAGCTGCTCAGGGGCAGCTGGGGGAGGAAAAGGAGGTTTTAACCAAAGACTGACCTCAGAGGAAAAGGCTTTTCTGGGTAAGTGTTAATTGAGATTCATTGAGCCACGAGGAAATGATTTGCATTTGCCAAATCAATCACCTGCTGCTCATCACCCCAGGTGCATTTTGCTCACAAGGCA
>NW_009267118.1:0-514 GCF_000687185.1 Egretta garzetta | reverse complement strand
AGCCTCACCCTTGCCCGGCTGCCCATGCTGGGGTGGAGCAGGGATGGGCTCTGGGTGTCCCTGAAGAAGAGAGACCCCAAATACAAGGCACATCCCAGCTGGGGCTGCTTCTGCTGCAGGCACCTCGTGGTGGTGCACACAACCCCCCCTCCCCCCCTCTTTTCTGCTGGATTGCTGCTGGATTTCTCTGCTTGATGGGAGCTTCCAAAATCATAAGACCTTGGCCTTGGTGTAAGGAGCCAGGTGACGGGGCAGCACTGTCCGTACCTGAAACTCCTACATGGCCGGAGCAGGGAGTGAGGATGGCAACAATCAGTTATCCCCCCCACCAAGAGCCTCAGAGCACACCTTATCCGAACCCCAGCCTGAGTGGTGCGGTACCATCGTTACTGGAATTCCAGTGGTTACCAACCCGGGCTGTGGCCCAGACTGGGAATGTGCTGCTGACTAAAGCCAATCTTCCCATGATCCTATGAAACCTCCTCCTGAGCGAGGCCCTCGGAGCTCCCCTGGA
>NW_009267117.1:0-514 GCF_000687185.1 Egretta garzetta | reverse complement strand
AGACCCGTCCTCAAGCGTGCAAAGAGAAATGCCAGCTCAGCCTGCACGTGCAGCAAAAGCACAGAAGGACCATCATGATGCCATGTCTGCCAGGGCTGGGTTCCTGATGGAGACCTCGGAGCAGCATCCGGATCGCCTCGGCAAGGGCATCCATAAGCTGGGATGATGTGACACTGCTGAACAAAACTGGGGGGGTCCCCCAGGTCCACACAAGCCACGGCATCCACTGCTGCAAAACTGGATTGTGCAAAAGCCTGAGTGAGAAAGTCAGCCTGAGCGGTCAGAGGGAAATGTGGGGATGTGAGGAAAGCAACCTAGAAAAGGATTAAAACTGGAGAAACTCTTGGCCTCGCTTCACATTAATAAAGCCTCAAGCGTGGATGGCATTGCTGGTATATTAAAATAAATGACAGACTATTGGGGAACAGCCTGGCTGAAACCCTTTATTATATCCCAGGCTTGGATGAGGCTGTGATTAGAGTTATTCAAAAACAAGGAACAAAAAAAAAAAAAA
>NW_009267116.1:0-512 GCF_000687185.1 Egretta garzetta | reverse complement strand
CTCACGCCAAAGAGCATAGCCACAGGCCCTCGACGTAAGAGAAAATGCATGGAACCGCAACTATGGGCCTCATATAACAACAAGCACAAACTGATGCTTTAACACCATCTTTACATCTTTTAGACAGTTCTAATTACACCACAGCCAACTTCTTCACCTGCCCTGGGTCTGGACAGACAGAATTTTTCAGCCTACCCAAACATCACATAACAGGACAGCTACCTTTGCTTTGACAGGCACTGTTGAAAGAAACGTTGCACACACAGCTGCTCCTTAGCCAACAACAAGCACCACAACATGCATGCGTGCAAAGAGATTCCACTGGTCCTCAAAGTATTTCACAGAAACGTAAATCATTGTGAAATGCATCAGCGATAAGCAGCTCTGCTAAAGGCCAAGTCGTCAAAGATTCATCTCACAGATATCATCATCCTTTTTCAACACATGGGCAACTTGGAAGATACGTGACTCTCAAACCTTAACTACCAACCTCAGGGAACAGCATGCAGTAG
>NW_009267115.1:0-513 GCF_000687185.1 Egretta garzetta | reverse complement strand
CTTGGGCTTTCTCTACAAGATCAGTATTTTAAGGATTATATGTCGAAAGATTCCTTCACGTACTACAGAAATAATCCAGAAAAATGCAACATGCAGTCGCCTTCCAACGTCTCCTACATCTCAAGGCCAGGAAGCAACTTTGCCCCCAGTTACAGAAGAAAAATGCCTTAATTATTTTGTCTGGGGAGCAGTCTGCAAAGTAGACACTAATCTAAATGCATGAACTGCACTTGAAAGTTTTAAAAGTCTAACCAGTTTGGACTTCTATATTTAAATTGCTATACTAGTAAAGGACATATATACCAGGAAAACAAGAGCTTACTCTGTTCTAGGTACAGAAGTAGCCATTTCTTTTTCTACATGGAAGTAACTGTAGGAATATAAAATTATTATAGAATTATGAAGTTGTAAAAATATAAAAAAATATTCTAGAAGTAGAAAGTCATTATATTCTAATTCTAGAATATTATGGGATTATGGCAGATTGTATCTGTTTAACAATACACTAAAATT
>NW_009267114.1:0-513 GCF_000687185.1 Egretta garzetta | reverse complement strand
AAAAAAAAAAAAGTCTAATATTCTACATTTAAAGAGCTTGAAATGTGGATTATCCTCCTGATTACTCTATCTGGTCTCTCCAGTAGCAGAACTTCACAGTCAGAGTTTAATGCTCAGCATTATATTTTTTGGGGGGAGGAAGTCTGTAATTGCCAAAGACCCATAAATTAAACATAGTGGTTTTGTGTACTGTATCCTCGGAGAAATAGCTGTAGGGAAGTGCAGGCTGAGAGGGAGGCAACTGAAGAGTTGTGGCAGGATAAGATGTTCAACTACAGTTCAGTTAAAGGGCAGGTAAATGGGTTTTATTCTACTGTGCACAATACTGGCTTTGTATTTTAAAGACATTGGCAACATTGCTGTCATGATAAGAATATTCTCTTACATAGGTCCTCAATGAACAGTGATTCTTAACTCTTCTATTATTCCACTAGTATTTTTATTTAAATGTCATCCCGTGGGAAGGGGGTTTTTTAACATTTTTCTAGCAATAATATTTCACAGTATGTGGGG
>NW_009267113.1:0-512 GCF_000687185.1 Egretta garzetta | reverse complement strand
ATAGACTACTGTCAAACAATACTGATGCCTTAGAAAAATAAGCAGAACCAATATTTTTCACAAACTTTACTCTTTTCTGCTGCTGTTCCCTTTTCTGGTCAAAATGCTGTTGGTTTATAAGGATCTGATTGCTTGAAAATCACCCATGCTGAAAAACAAAACCAAACAGCTGTGGAGCTTAGTCAAAAACATGCTTTGATAGGAACGGTTTGTTATAAAAACCAGTATATGGTAAGAAACATACCTCAGGAATGCATAAAAAGTACAGAAAAACTCTAGCACTCAGATTTTGGATCCATGTGTGTAAGTCCCTAGGCATGGCATTCTTGCCTGCATCCTAGCTCCTCCATGCTCAGTTTTCCCAAATAGTTACTGTGAACATGGATCCAGCAGACCTTGACTGGCTGTTGGTGATCCAGAAGCCCCTTGGAGACACCTTGTGTGAAGTAGCACTTACTGCACAGCAATGTTCTGGAAGCAAAATGTTGGTATCTAGGGAACCTAAAATAAAG
>NW_009267112.1:0-513 GCF_000687185.1 Egretta garzetta | reverse complement strand
AAAAATTTTCCTAATGTCCAATCTAAACCTCCCGTGGCGCAACCTGAGGCCATTTCCTCTTGTCCTTCCTCAGTCCACCTTGGATAGGGGCACATGGCCTGCTGGCTGAGACTTTGCTTAAACAGAAGGAAGCTCCTTTAGTCCTCCCACTTTCAGATTCCTCCCACAGTAAGTCACAAGCATCTCTGGAAAGTCTTTCCACTTGCTGGGTCCAGACCCTGAGGTGAGGCCCGTTTCTTCCTTGGGGCACAGCTTGCAGAGCTTGGGCATCACCTCGGGTTTACCTCAGCCCCTTCAGCTCACCAAAATCAGGACAAAAGACCTGAACACCTCCTGACTGAGCCTTCCCTGAGCTCAGTGTGGTGCCTTCCTGGCTGAGGATCAACAACACCTGAGCGAAGCACCTACTCCTGAACAGAGCTGCCAGTGCACCTCCTGTCCAAGCCCCACCTTGAGCGTGCTGGATGGAGATGGGGAGGCCAAAGGGACTTGCCTCTGGCCTCAGCAGAGCTG
>NW_009267111.1:0-513 GCF_000687185.1 Egretta garzetta | reverse complement strand
TGGGGACAGGGATGGGGACAGGGATGAGATGGGGTGGGGACAGGGTGAGAATGGGGACAACCGAGGCACAGGGACAGGAGGGGGATGGGGACAACTGAGCTACAGGGATGTGATGGGGATGGGGACAGGATGGAGATGGGGACAGGGTGGGAATGGGGACAACTGAGCTACAGGGATGGGATGGGGATGGATGTGGGGACAGGGACAACCTGGGGACGGGGAAGGGATAGGCTGGGGATAGGGACAGCGCAGGGACAGGGACAGTTTGGGAACAGGGGCAGGAGGGGGATGGGACAAGGATGGGATGGCCTGGGGAGGGGAATGGGGACAGGGATGGAACAGGGATGGGGACAGGATGGGGACAGACTGGGAATGGGGACAACTGAGGGATAGGGATGGGGATGGGATTGGGATGGGAAGAGCTTGGGGAGAGGATGGGGATGGATGTGGGGACAGGGGCAGGATGGGGACAGGGACATGGAGACAAGGCTGGGGGCAGGGACAGGGATGGGG
>NW_009267110.1:0-512 GCF_000687185.1 Egretta garzetta | reverse complement strand
GCCAACACGAGCCGTACCTCGGCCACAGCGAATACAGAAACATTAACTGCCCTCCAGGGAAGGGCCAAACGTCTGAATCACCTCAGCGTGCCACACAAGTATTTCGGTGAAAGCAGGTGATAGACAAGCGTACCTGCACGTTACACTACACAGTCAAGTTTGGAAGATTCCCCCCCAGATTCCAAAAAAGAACGCACCTAGTTCGCCCAGTGACATCCCTACCGTTCTCTCTCCATCTGTGTACTTGTGAGACAGAACAACTGCCACTCCTCACAAAGGCACTGAATAATCATTTCACCGGGAGAATCCATCGAACACTCGGACGCGTCCTGCTGCCTTCAGACAACTCTTCCATAACGCCACGCACTTCTTGCCCACTAGTGAAAAATTCAGGGCAAGCCTGTGCCCACAGTTTGCGTACACCCAGCCAGGCACGCAGCCGCCTCCGGCACGCTTCTGCCCCAGGGAGCTTTGGTAGCCACTGGCTATTCGGTGAAATACGTGCCTAGAGT
>NW_009267109.1:0-512 GCF_000687185.1 Egretta garzetta | reverse complement strand
ATGCTCCAAAGCAGTTCCATCCAGTATCATCCTCTGCAGGCTGCAGAGTTACTTTGATCAACAAGTAATGATGTGAGGTGGCTAAGCAAGCATCAGGAGAAAGGCAAGGTACGCAGTTAACGATGCCTCTAACCTGAACGACTTGCATGTAGATAAAGTTCATGGGCCTTGGAAGAGCATCTACGCTTCCAGGCAACAGATGCATTGGACATCAAATGTAGGACAAGCAGGTTAGTAAAGAATATTAAAAAAAGAAGGCACTCTCCAGGCACAGAAACCACGTCAAAATACGTAGCATGTGTGTCAAGATGCTTTAGCAGTAAATCAAAGATAACGTCATTTTCAGTGTTCATAGCAGATGTTTACTGTCGCTGAACAAAGCGGCAAAACTCTCAGTTGGGAAAGTTTTCAGAAGTTATGTCCTACCAGCTACCCTGAGTGCACCTCGTTTAATTAAACGCTGATATTCTAAAGAAGATTTGGAATTCATAGAATCATGGAATGTTTTGGGT
>NW_009267108.1:0-511 GCF_000687185.1 Egretta garzetta | reverse complement strand
GAAATTTATTTCAGTAGAATCCTGCCATACATGAAAATACCTGGAGAAAAAATGCAGAGCTCATGGAACATTTCCCTTGCGCTGGACAACAAGATCAGAGCTTTGAAATCCAGAACATTTGATCCAATCCAAACCAATGATTTAATGAGCTTACTCAAAAAGCAATAAGAACAAAAGGAGAAGAGAAAAATTAAAAGACGAATTCCCTGGACATCTTCTTGGAAGCAACTTTGGAGCAATAGCCCAGTCTTCAGGTACTAACATGAGGGATGGCCTTTAAATGAGGAGCTGCCGTCTGAGGAAGCTATCTCAACAGAAGGGGTATGTACCCAGAAAGTTGTCTCTCAGTAGAGATATTACTAAAGAAATAATCAGAATTATGGCGTAAGATAAAATATGGGCAACATGCAGAAGAGGGGAGGCAAGTTATTCTCAGTGAAACAGTACCCATTGCATCAGTTTCCAAAGGGCATCCTTAATCTCCTTGTTCCTCAAGCTGTAGATGAGGGGG
>NW_009267107.1:0-511 GCF_000687185.1 Egretta garzetta | reverse complement strand
GTTACAATAAAATGCATTAAAAAACAAACAAACAAGTTAGGGAAAATCAATCGATCATCCAAGCAATAGACTTAAAAGCAGATTAGAAATTAATATCCCTGCCTGATGGAGCCTTACAAAGCTGCTGTTTTCAAACCAACTGCAGAACCTTTTCTTTTTTAATAAGCACAATTGGCTTTGAGTGCTTTGTCAACGTGACAAACCTTTTCCACCAGAAGTGGAGCGTTTATTCAAATGCTAATGAAAGTGAATGTAATTTGTAGTGGTGCTGAATCAACTTTTCGAGACTGCAATTTGCATTTGTATAAAACTCCAATTTTTTCAATATGAAACATTTGAATAGGGCTTTGAGACTAAACAAATTGACATACAGCTTTTGCCATCAATTTAAAAGTATTTTGATTTCTGTATGATAGGCAACTCTAATAATACTGAGCGGCTTTTTATATTTACACATTTTCTTCAATTGGAGAGCAGACTCTGAAGATTCATTAAAATAGTCCATAGCTCT
>NW_009267106.1:0-511 GCF_000687185.1 Egretta garzetta | reverse complement strand
GAGGGTGCAGCAGCTGGTTGCAACTGTCCACATCTGCCTCCAGCAAATAGCTGGAAGATGACCAACACTGGAGGGAGTCCAAAGACAGGCTCGCAATGCCCCTCTGTTAGCTCTGGGAAAGCACCGAAGTGCAGCTCAGCCTTTGGCCCAGCACAGTCACAGCTTCAACCAGGCCGCCGGGACAGGACACACTGCAGCAGCAGGGGAAGGGGTGGGTATTCAGAGGGCCCCCTTTGGGGCTCCCTTCCATTGCCCCAGAGCAGCACAGCCTGGCAGACAGGAGGCCAAGTGGGACCGCAGGCTGATATTCCCCATGTCCCTGCTTGTTTCCCTCTGTTTCTGCTTTGTAAAGAGCTCTCCAGCACAGGTAAGGGCTGGAAGGTGACATCTGGGTTCCCACCAGTGGATTTTTCATGTGACCATAAGTCCTGCCCTTTCGGCAGGCTCAGGCATCCTCTGGAGTTGCTGCTGATTCCCCAGGTCCTGCAGGCCGGGTGGGCTCCACACACGT
>NW_009267105.1:0-511 GCF_000687185.1 Egretta garzetta | reverse complement strand
ACAGCAGATAAACAAACAAATAAGTGGGGAAGAAGCTCCAGCTCTTCTCCTCCTCCTCTGCCCCTCTCTCTTTTTTTTTTTTTTCCACCCCACCTATGCACTTTCATTTGCAGAGCGATTGTTCTTTGTTTATTTAATACAAGTACTGTGTGAATGGTGAAAAATAAACACGATGAAAAATAACCAAACAGATGATTCCGCCAAGTGAAAAAGCCCGGACTTAATAAAAGTGCGAAGCAGTCACCGTTGAATGAGAAACCCTTTGAAGTGGAACTTATTATAGGAAGAATACTTTTTGGTTTCCCTAACGACGCTGCTGAATTGAAAGGGCTCGCCTTTGTCAACGATTTGTTCTCCTTTGCCGGGATGCCCGCAGAAATTACTTACATGGGCTGCCTTAACATGCAGCCTGCAAATCAGTAACTTCCCAGCTCAGACTCGCAGACGCCGCTCTCCTAAGGACAAAAAAGAAGTCAAAGTCAGGAGGAAAACACCCCAACCTTTCACTCGG
>NW_009267104.1:0-511 GCF_000687185.1 Egretta garzetta | reverse complement strand
TTCTCTGCATCTTCACGTATTAAATACTGCTCAGCATGGACCGGCTCTTTCATTTGCTTGGATTCCTGTCGATGTCCAAATGAGCTTCATGCACACGGAAGGCATCGTGTGACCGCTGAAAGGTTGTCAGCATTTTGTGGTTAGGGCCATATTCCTAAAGCATCACACCCATTTTAGATATAAATAATAAATGGTGTTAGAGCAGCATAATTCTTCGTGGCACAGTAGAATCCTTGCTTTAGGAAGAAATGGACCGTATCGGTCTCCAAAGAATCAATTTCTGGAAGAATGCGAAGTATATTAGCATCAGTGCTGTGCTAAGGCTGCGTTAGTGCTTGTGGGGAAAATCCACCAAAGCTTTGTAACATGCATTAGATTCCGTGTCTTCAAAGGGGTACCTGGATTTGAGGAAGCAACAGAAAAATTTTGCAATTTCAGCTCTGCAGATGACTCCTCAAAACTGAACCGTACAGAATGGGAAGCCAGGGAATGTTTCCACTGGCCATATTCC
>NW_009267103.1:0-511 GCF_000687185.1 Egretta garzetta | reverse complement strand
CTGCGCACGGACCCACATGGATATATTTAATGATAATTACTTCTTTTCAACAGCAAGCAATGCGCCTGTTACAACCGAAAACGATTTTGCTATTTCAACGTCGGGAAATCTGCAAGTCAAAGGTGACGGAACGACTGCACAGAGCAGCCAATATTAAAAAATCACAATCTGGCAGCCCGCAGCAGCCTGCGATTTCTGGGAGAGCTGGATTGCCAATCATTTTTATACCTCTGCGCTTTAAATAGCAATAATGTGTTGAATGTGAAATTGCCTGTGCTGATGTGGTTTGCTTCACGCTATTAAAATACAAGCGTTGGGACACACATTACACATCCGTGATTCTTCTGAGACGTTGTTGGGGGAAAAATACAAACTCCAGTAGAAATTTGGGGAAGGAAGAAGTGGACAGTCAGGGCTCCGAAAGATAGCAAGCATACGAAAGGGAACAGGGAGAACACTGGCTGTGCCCAGGAAACGGCCAATTAGTTCAAAGTCATTGGCGTACACGAGG
>NW_009267102.1:0-511 GCF_000687185.1 Egretta garzetta | reverse complement strand
AACAACAACAAAAAACCCCACAAAACAAAAAAAAGCCACCTCCTGGCTACTACAAGACCCAAAAACTTCCAGTCTTGGAAGTTCAGGCTGAGATGTGTTCCAAGCACATAAGAGTATATGGGATAATGCGTATCTTCTTTCAGAAGAAAAGGGACAGCAGCCTTACAGAGCGCTAGATGAATTTAAAATACTGCAAGTACCTGCTGTAAACATCTCTTTCTAAGCCCTTCTATAATCTCCTTCCCTCACAGGGGTTCTGCTGCGTACGTTCAAGGGCCCAGGTCCTGCACAAAAGTACAGTTTGTAATTTTAAGTCATGGGAGTAAGAGAGATGAATAAAGAAGGAAGCATCAGTTCGAGGAAGCAGAGGTGGACAGTCAAGGATACGGAGTGAAAGGTCCTGGTTTGGAGAGTCATCAATGCAAAATGGCAGGCAGGGAAAAAGACAAGTGTCAGCCACAAAACCAGCCTAAGTTCATTTGCTGAAGCCAAAGCACTTGGCCAGTCCATC
>NW_009267101.1:0-511 GCF_000687185.1 Egretta garzetta | reverse complement strand
GTGTTGGAGTCCAGCCTGTGACTCTTGCAGTCCTTCTCGTCTCTTAAGTTTTATTCCCTTTTAACCTAAAATTGCTTCGAGCCTTGCAGCCTGGAGGGCTCTGAAGAGCCAAACACGCACGATTGCGCCCCGCAGCCTTGTTCTAGCCTGTCAAATCTTCCTTGGCGGCAGTTTTTCAGGAAAGCAGGGTTTTAAATGAAAAGCCGTTTTCCCCAACTGCGCCATCTCCGATGTCAGCGCCATCTGCCATCTCCCGCTTCCTTCCATTCCTGATCGCAGCTTGCTCAGAAATTAAAATGTTCAGCTTGTTATAGAATAAATGAAGGAAGAAATATAATCTAATCAAGAGGCATCAGTACCAATAAACCCCATGGAATTTCGCACAGCTGGGGTGCAGTGTCACCGCGCCGCGCTGACTGTGCCGTATCCCCGCGTGATGTTCAGCTGCACCCAGGCAAACCAGCAATCATGGGCCACTGGTTTGCATTGCTGGCTCTTACATCTTTCCCTT
>NW_009267100.1:0-510 GCF_000687185.1 Egretta garzetta | reverse complement strand
GAAGGAAATCCAGAACCAGAACAGCCATCCAAAACCAAAATTCAGCCACAAAAGGACAAACGTCTCCCCAAAACACAGAGTGCCCCCGAATCTGCTCCCCCATCCCATCTCCTGCAACTCTGGCCGTGTTTCTGGCCACTGACAAAAGCTGCTCCTCCCTCCTGAAGAGGAGCGCGCCTCTGCCCCCCGACAGCGTGACGAAGGCAAGGCTTCGCTCCCTACCGTCCATGTCTTCTCGGCCCAGATAGGAGCACCAGCGGTTTCGCATGACCTCGATGGCATCCAGGTCCTCTCTGGAGATCTCGAAGTTGTTCATCAGGTGCATGCAGGGGATGATCAGCTCGTTCAGGATGCCGATGCCCTCTGCCACACGAGCTTCCTCGCAGCTTACGAAAAGGGAGGCTGCCACCTCGTTCAGCTTCTAGGGGAGAATCAGGGGACAGACTTGTAAAAAGCAAGCCCGGGCCTCAGACAACCAGCACGCTGTCAGGAGCGGCCCCCAGCTCGGGG
>NW_009267099.1:0-510 GCF_000687185.1 Egretta garzetta | reverse complement strand
GTATCCCGAGCTGCTTGGCTCTGGATCAGGAGGGAAAGGGGAAGGCAACAGGGTCTTCTCCACACACCCCTGCACCAAACCACAAGTCAGGTTGGAAAACAGCAAGGCAAGAGCGCGCACGCTCCCGGTGAGTGCGGTTGGGCTGGCAGAGCAGGGGACATTTCAAAGGCACAGTGCCGGTGGGGTCTGCCAGGATGGCTACAGGGCTGTCACTTAGGCACAGCCAAGGGCTGCTCGATGCCTCGCACATATCATCTGCTGCCTCTTGGGTTAAGGCAGTTCCCAGCTCATGGAAAATTTTGACACGAATAATTTTGTTGTTTTTGTTCAGCTTGGGCCGAACCCAAATTCCACAGAGGCACCGGGATGGCCCCGAAAGCCTATGTTTTAACCAGTTTATCTGTACATCCCGTGAAAGATAACCCAATTCCCGGTGCCCCCTGGGTGAGATGGCTGCACCGAGAACACTGTTTGGGATCCCTTGTGCAACCCTGGCTCCATATGGGGTGC
>NW_009267098.1:0-510 GCF_000687185.1 Egretta garzetta | reverse complement strand
TTTTTTTCCTTTGCCCTATTTTAAGGGCAGGTCTGTTTTTCATAATGCAGTGCATTATAGAAATATCTAAGATAGCTCAGTTTGATACAGGAAGCAGTTTACACGTCATAGCATGGAGCTCTCTACAAGCTAATTTACCCTGAGAGAGAGAGAGAGAGAACTTGCTGTGCTTCAGCGTTGTTACTTGGATATTCTTCCTCTTTCAATAACCTAGGAAAAAGATTGGTACCTCTGCGCTCGCAGTCCTTCCACAATCTGTAATGAAGCTGGAAGAGGGACGTGAGCCTATTCTCAAAAGGGAACGGCTGGCCATAGGAGCAGTTATTTCATGATGATAGAACGTGTGTGTTAGAAGACACACAGTAGCTGTTTTCTTTCTCTGGATGCTCAAAGTGATAGAATGCCCTTTGTTTATTTTTTTAATTTATACCTGTAAAAAAAGATAATAATTTAGGTTCTAAATGATTGTAATGTGATGTGGAGTTTTTTCCAGATGAGGGATTGGGGGGG
>NW_009267097.1:0-510 GCF_000687185.1 Egretta garzetta | reverse complement strand
CTCCGCTTGACTCTCCTGATCAACCGGGTAAGTCCAAGCCTTACGTCCCTCTTGCCTTCCTTAGCAGGGGCTTTCTCATGGTGTCTTTCGCTCCAGGCTCCACCACTCTTTCATAGGGTATAGATAGGATGGGAATGTGCTCTTTCGGAGCTATGGCAAGGATGGAATTTGTACGATAGCCTCGAGTATACCAATGTAGTCAAGTCCTTTGGGAGATGGGTGATTTTCCATCTGCTTTGGATGAGGGAGATTTTCCTCTCTCCTGTGGGCAAGTCAGGCCCAGGGAGCACGAGGGAGGGCAAGGGGTTTATACCAGCATTTCACATCTAGAAGGTGGTTTTGCTCTGATGTCCTGAGATGATCTAGATCATGTCCTGGGACATAGGTTCCAAGTGCAAGAGATCCAGGAGGGATTTGGGATCAGGCCTTGCCCTGAGACGTAGCTCTGCCTTGTCTTGCAGCTTCACGTCCTGAACCGAAAGATGTCCTGCTCCAGCCTGTGCAACACTT
>NW_009267096.1:0-510 GCF_000687185.1 Egretta garzetta | reverse complement strand
AGTAAACCAGGGAATCCAACCGCAAATTGAAGTTGATCAGAGCCGCCTCGATGCCGATTTTCGCCATCCCCAGCCAGAGGCCGACGAATTCGGGGCGGCTCTCCATGAAAATGGCGATGACGTCCCCCAGGCGGAAGCCTTGCTGCTGGAAGTAGTTGGCCACGGCGTTGGAGAACTCATCCAGCCTCCTGAAGGTCCACTGCTCCCCCGTCGCCTCGTAAATCAGCGCCACTTTGTCGGGGTGCCGGCGGACCACGGCCTGGAACATCTTGGGGACGGTGCTTTTGGCTTTCTGATGCTTTCGCAACTTGTACTTGACTCGTAACAGCACCGAGAGGCCGCTGCGGCAAAGAAAGAAGGCAACAACTTAATGTGCAACGCCATTTCCGAAGCAGAAGGGACGTGGGGAGGAGGCGCCAGCCATCCCGCTGGCATCCCCGCCCTGCCCGCGGGCGGCCGAAGCGTTACCCTGAAACTGGAACTTGGAATCGCCGCTGCTCTGCGGGAAAT
>NW_009267095.1:0-510 GCF_000687185.1 Egretta garzetta | reverse complement strand
ATGAAGTGCAGATGGACACTTGGCCTGTTCTTTTTCATAAATTTAAGCAATGATTCAACACAAATTAAGCAGTATGCATGTTTATTAAACTTTGTATCTCTCTGGAACTCTGTGGTTTGAACAGGTTGCATGCTTCAAGCAAAATTATTGAGAAATCCAACCATGAATTTCTTCTTTAGGCATCTGCACACTCAGCACTGGCAATGCACATATACATCGTGAATAAATATGTAATTCCACCACCACATTATAAGCTTATCTACTTGAATGAAACTGAAGTGAATGAAGGGTGATTGAGGACATAATTTTAATGCATCAGCCAAGATAAACAGTAAACTGAAACTGCATCTGTGTTATGGCACTGGGCTGAATGCCATAATACGATTTATGCACCTGCTGAGCAGTTGGAAAACTATTTCCATATTAGAGGGAGAAATGCATTCTAGCTTCAAGGGTTCAGACAAGTCTGGACCATCAAAACCTCAGTGATTTACCTGCCTTGTGCCACAC
>NW_009267094.1:0-510 GCF_000687185.1 Egretta garzetta | reverse complement strand
AGAAAGACAAGTCTTCAAGCAGTATCGGTCTCTACCATGTAGGCTATATCATGCACCCCACTGTGCATGCACACATACAAATACAGATGTTCAGGAACACTTGCGTTCACTTGAAATAGTGTGTTGCAACTGTTAGTGATTTCTGAGGCTGTCATGGCATCTTAAATCTTTTCCTATACCTTGTAGCAGAGCTGATTTGAGACATCTAAGGCAAAATTGCATTTTGTGACTGTGACAGAAGAAGTGTGAAGGTTTTTATGGAGATAGATGTGATGATGAGTCACAAGAAAGATCAGTGGGGTTCTGGAGGATGAAGATATGGGTTTGAAGGAAGCTCCAGCGATGTGAAGGGGGGCTTAGGGATGATATCAAGAATGGCCAATGAAGATTTGAAGAGCAGCGAATGATTTCAGGAAGTTATTCCTGGGAAAAAACTACTTTTCCTCCTTTCTTACCTTTCATTAACCTCCCCTTGACAGCTGGTCAGACTGTGAGGTTGCATTGGGACTG
>NW_009267093.1:0-510 GCF_000687185.1 Egretta garzetta | reverse complement strand
TGGGCTATTGGGCTCTGGTATTTGGCAGATAGCTTCTTTCCTTTCATTCCCTAGTTGTCTCTGTCCTTGTGAAATCTCAAAGCCCAAATAGATCACCACCTCTTTCCCGATCTGGGCTTTATTTCTGGAAACCCGATATCCCCCTTGACCCAAAAAATTCAACAGGTCAATAGTTACCTCAAGGCATTCTTCTCTAGTATATGTTGCTAGTAGGATGTCGTCCACGTACTGCAGTAATGTCGCATTTCCTTGATTTTGAGTTTTCCAAATTTCCAATTCCTTAGCTAATTGATTCCCAAAGATGGTTGGACTGTTCTTAAATCCTTGAGGAAGCACTGTCCATGTTAGCTGCGTCTTTCGTCCTGTAGTGGGGCTTTCCCACTCAAAGGCAAATATGTTTTGACTCTCTTTATCCAGAGGTATGCAGAAAAAGGCATCCTTTAAATCTAGTACCGTGAACCATTTATGCTCTTCCTTTAAGGAGGTTAGTAAAGTATAGGGATTAGCCAC
>NW_009267092.1:0-508 GCF_000687185.1 Egretta garzetta | reverse complement strand
GCAGGACCTTTGGCTTGCTCTTGAGCTTTGGCGTCGGGGAGACAAGCAGCTGTGGGTGCTGAGCAAAGGCAGCCCCGTCCCAGCTCTCCTCTCCTCTGCCCGGCTGCACAGTGCTGCGGGGGGCCCATCAGTGCCTGTTCCAGGGCTGTGGGCGTGACAAGAGCGCCAGGGATGTCGGCAACAAAGAGGATCCCTGGGAGTTCCTCCACCATCCCTGACTGCTGCCTGCAGGTACCCTGTGCTAACCCAGGTGGTGTCTGGGGGACAGCGCGGGGGCTTTGGGGGCTTGGGCATTCCAGCTCTTCCCCCAGGGACCCTGACAGCTCATCAGAGCTGAGCTTGAGCACTGGGGAGGTGCTGAGGAGATCCAGGAGGGCTTCCCCTCCTGCTCTCCCTCCCTCCCTCCCTGGAGCCCACCTCCAAGGGGGCACAGAGATAGGGGCACATCCCGGCCCGGCCCCCCATCTCTCTGTCCTGCCCCAGCTCCTGCCAAGCCCCAGCTGGAGCC
>NW_009267091.1:0-509 GCF_000687185.1 Egretta garzetta | reverse complement strand
GCCTGGGCTGCAGTGATCATGCCCTGGTGGAATTCTCTGTCCGGAGAGCTACAAGATGGGTAATAAGTGGAGACAGGACCCTGAACCTCAGAAATACAAACTTTCAGCGGTTTAGGGTGCTAGTGCCTGAGATCCCTGGGGAAACTGCCGTCAGCAGCAAAGGAATGAACAAGACCCGGGACATACCTAAAGACAGCAAGAGCTCTCAATCTGGATGTGCAAGAAGTCGGGCAGGGGAGGCAGAAGGTCAGCTTGGCTAAGTCAAGACCTCTTAGCCAAAGTAAAACACAAAAGTTGTGTAGGCAGTTGGTGCAGGGATATCCAGCCTGGGGAGATTATAGGGATATGTCCCAAGAGTGCAGGGAGGGGATCAGGAAAGCCACAGCACAGCTGGAGCTGAACTTGGCTAGGGACATGAAAAATAACAAGGTTTTCTTCAAGTTCATAGGACAACAAAGGCGGATAATGAATTGCCTGGATGGTTGCACTCAGAGAGTTGCAGTCAACAG
>NW_009267090.1:0-510 GCF_000687185.1 Egretta garzetta | reverse complement strand
ATGGCCAGAGCCTGCAGAGGTGTTTGCACGTGCTCTGTTAGCACATTTCTGGGATTGCACATGCACCAGGGGAGCACTAGGACCAAGATATATGATGATATGTGATGATGGCAGGGATGATGCACAGTGTCCAGCGGCCATTGGTGCCACACCTGCCCAAGCGGCCTGAGGTTGCCCATCTACCATAGATAGGCTCAAGATCCAGACAACTTCCAGGAAGATGGAGGCAGGAAAACAACACCCCACCACGCCTACGCTCAGCCAGCTCCAGCCCATGGGAAGCAGCCAGGCGGGGAAAAGGGAAGGTGTGGGAGAGACCCCCAGGCACAGGGAGCGAGGAGCCCACTTACCAACAGAGAAGCTGTAGTACACGCAGGTGAACTTCTCTGCCTGTAGGAGGAGACAGGAGGGAGAGCTCAGGCCCCTCCTGCCCCACTGCCCACCCCGCGGGCAAAGGCCTCCCACCCACAGCCACCAAAAGCCCCAGCTGTGGCCGAGGACCCCGGGGAC
>NW_009267089.1:0-509 GCF_000687185.1 Egretta garzetta | reverse complement strand
AAAAAAAAACTCTCTAGCTGTCCGTCATTGATCCATACCCAGCATCTCCAGACCAGCTTTCTAGCAGTTGAAGTATGACAAGGCCATGTGCAGCTCAATGAGGCCAAGCAAAGCACACTGAAAGGAGAGGAGGACCCACTACTCCAGAATGGCCGACATATTGTACAAAACATCACATTCCCAGCACTGCTGCTCACTCCTGAAGGGTGACTAGATCCTCAGTAGATCGAAGCAGGAATAGGCATGGGGAAAATGCCGCTCAAGAAACAAACAAAACACTGGAAGGCACCTCCCATCTGAGGCAGGAGGTGGCATAAGCCCTTCCTTCTGTGGTGTCAGAACCCACCCATGCATGGGTACCTCATTATTGGTCCCAGGGACAACAGCAGGATCCCAGTCACATGCCAGTGTCATGCTTGAAGAGTGATGGCTTCCTTAAAGAGGGCAGTCTTCCCAAACTGGCTGAGCCATCTAGAGAAGTGTAACAGAGCTGGAGGGTAGATGGAAAG
>NW_009267088.1:0-509 GCF_000687185.1 Egretta garzetta | reverse complement strand
GGTTTTGAAAATCATGCCTAAATGAGATAAAATTACTGCAGCCCAATTGCTTTTCCTTCCTTCTCCCACCACTGTGATCCACTCCCACTTCCTTCTCCCTCTCCACTTTGGAAAATCTTTAGTGTAGGAAAACAAGACCCAGTGGCACTCAGGGCTCCCACGCGACTGCTTACCTTGTGGCCGGCATCTCGGAGCAGCTTTGCTGCTGTGAGCCCGCTTATTCCTGCGCCGACAATGACCACCTTGGCTGGACGAGTTGCAGGTTCTAGCCCATCTCTGGCGATCATCAGCAGTTCCTCATAGTCTTTGTTGTGAAGGCAATATTTTGGGAAGCATGGGAACCTCTTTGCACTTAGGAGACCTACCAGCAGGAGTATTTGGAAGAGGACTAGGGAGAGAAGAGGAGAATAATGCAACGAAGGCTCTTGGCAATCAGCGTGCAACTTCATTCCTGACTTGGAGGGAGGTGACAACACCAACTGGCTCCGAGTACGTTGGTGTCCAAACCC
>NW_009267087.1:0-509 GCF_000687185.1 Egretta garzetta | reverse complement strand
TGAAGCAGACCAATGAGGCATTGCTGTCTGGGAACTGGTCTTTCAGATGCTCAACAAAATACTCGTGGTCAGAGGGAGAGGAGATCTGTGTCACTCTGCGTTCGGAAAAGATGCACTTCAACCTGTTCCTGAGACCCAGTCTGTTATGCCTGGCTGCGCGAGTCCTCCCGACGTGTTTCCCAGTCCTTTGCAAACTGGTACCCGTGGAACCATCCCTGTCGTGTTTTACAGCAATAACGAATCGCCAGTAGAGTGGTAGTACTGGGCAAGCGAGCGCCGGGCTGTGTCCCTCCTGCACTAATCGCTTGGGTCGTCAGCTTTCTCATCGGTCCAAGCCTCGACGTTTGATCAGGATGTCACTGAATCCCTGTCACACACGTATTTAGCTTTTATTTCTATGTGGTGTTGAGTTTGAGTTTCTACATGAATAATATAAATTATACGCTGAGTTTGATAAGAGACACTTGTAATGCAATATGTGAATAATAAATGGTGTTGATTTTTTTTTT
>NW_009267086.1:0-509 GCF_000687185.1 Egretta garzetta | reverse complement strand
TTGTCCCAGCCACGGCTGCCCCTGCCAGCTGGGGGCCCCCAGAGCCCCCCTGGAGCTGCCTGTTCCCAACCCAGCGGCACACGTGTCTGGAGAGGAGAGAGCAGCGTTGGAGTCAGCTCCGTCCAAGGGCCAAGGACATCAGCTTAGGAAAGAGAAGTCGGAAGAAGAAAACCTTGGTAGTGACACTTGTGCAGCGCACAAGGACTCCAGAACCCTCTGAAATCCCAGAACCGACAGCATTAACCCCCCCACACCCCCCGGGGGCCATCAGCCGCCCTCCTCCGACCATGGAAATGAATGCTTCGTCAGGCAGAATCGCTACGAGCTCAAACCAAAATGACTCTATACCAACCAGCTCAAATCGAGATGATTTTCAGATGGAACTCCGTCCGCCGGGATGGGTCTCAGCGCTGCGGGCAGAGGCCGGAGCACCCAAATGCCGGGGCCAATATTTACCCAAACCCACCCGGAGCACGAAGAATGTCTGGAATGGGAATTCGGCAGCGGAC
>NW_009267085.1:0-509 GCF_000687185.1 Egretta garzetta | reverse complement strand
GGAGAGGCTGCAGGAATGGGCTGACAGGAACCCTTCACGAAATTCAGCAAGGACGGACCTAGAGCCCCATGCCTGGGAAGGAAGGGCCCCTTGCAGAACCACAGGCTGGGGACTGCCAGGCTGGAGAGCGGCTCTGCTGCAAGGGAGCCAGGGCACAGCAAGAAGAGCCAGCAGCGTGCCCTGGCAGCAGAGAAGGGCAACAGCCTCCTGGGCTGTATGAACGGGAGCACGGTCACTAGGTCGACAGAAGCAGCTATTCCCCTCATACTCGGCCAGCCACATCCAGCTGCTGCATCCAGTTTTGGGACCTCTGTACAAGAATTCCATTGGCCAAGCATAGCAGGTCCAGCAAAGGCCACCAGGATGGTTGGGGGCTGGAGCACCCTTTGAGGAGAGTCTGAGGGAGCAGGGCTTGTCCAGCCTGGTGAAGAGAGGGCTGCTGGGGGACCTCATAACAGCAGCCCTCCAGCATCTGCAGAGAGGTCATAAACATGGGGTTATGACAGGGA
>NW_009267084.1:0-509 GCF_000687185.1 Egretta garzetta | reverse complement strand
ATTTTGAGTTTTTGGGGTTGTCCTTTTGTTCCTTTTTTGTATTGCTCCAAACTGTTTAGAATAAACCAACCTTCAGTTCTTGAAGGAGTATGAGCTGGCTGAGCTCTTGGAGCTGTTGCTGCTTTTACTTGTTTTCCTTGCGTGTGTGATTGGGACGCTTGATGTCCTGTATTCTCTTTCAAATTATTTAGTGCAGTACTCGGGGCACAGGGGGAATAAACAATTTTATAAAAAAAATGAGCGAGAGGCAGGTTGTAATACGTAGCATAACATCTGTATTGCTAGCGTGCGTATAGGCAATTATAATTAATTACAAATGGAAATTGAACTCCTAAGCACTTGAATGAAGGGTTAGCTAGGTTTTTGCTTTTCTTCCATTTCAAATGCTTTTCCACGTAGTTGTGGGCAGGCGGCTAACAGGAGTAGCCGTGCGCGTCTCTTCCAGCCTCAGCGGAAGAGAGTTTGGTTTTTGGCATAGCTCGTACTTGTTTGACAAGCAGGACCCGGAG
>NW_009267083.1:0-508 GCF_000687185.1 Egretta garzetta | reverse complement strand
AAATGTTAACTTATCAAAAATACACTAGAGGAAAAAGAAACAGCGTGGATGTTACCCCCTACTAATGAGGCACTAATGCATAATTATTATAATACACACGCTTCTCTCCACAGAGGAATATTTATAAACACTGAAACAGTCGAGTTTGCACTGGAGTCATATGTACAAATTGTTTTTCTCCTGCAGTTTGTGGGTTTGGGGTTTTTTTCTTACTGTAGTAACATTTAATGCATTTCATGAGACTATATGCAGTCATTTAAAATCTTGGAGAAACCCAGGCCTTTCCTACTCGCTGCCCTAATTGAGAATATAAACCAAAAACACTAACTACAACTAAAGGCACAGCTGTTATTAAAGCATTCAAATACCCCAGGCTTGGCTTCCAAGAGCACGCGCTTTAGGAGGGAACAGCAATGGAGCTACCGGAGAAAGACCTGGCACAAGGTGTGACTGCAAGGCAGACAGGAGTCCAAAAATTACATCGACGCCTCCCACTCCCATGCCATGT
>NW_009267082.1:0-508 GCF_000687185.1 Egretta garzetta | reverse complement strand
CAAACTGAAGACGTGTAATAATAATTTATGGTAATACTAAAACATCTAAACAGGAAGATTGTCTGCATGCAAAGCTCACAAAAGCCTGTAACTGAAAAGTGAACAGCAATTTTTTAAGTAACTTGATGTGATTTTTGGTTCTCCAGCTGTTAGAGAGAGGGAGCTTCTGGATAGTGGCGTAACGCTATTCTTTCATAATGAGACTTTTGCATAGACGTGAAAGCCAGGACCCTTCCTAGTGAATACAGTCACCATTTGGAGGTGAAGTCAAGCTCTGTGACAGGAGTAATTGCTTTTCGTGGATACAGCTGTGACTCAGTCTGGGAGCAGAGAGCTGGCACCCCAAGTCAGCAGAGCACGCGGGCCGTGCTCACCCTTGAGTGGTTCTACACACAACATACATTTTCTTTACATTTGAAATTTTAGCTGCAGTTTCCAAAGCGTTGTTGAAGTAGGGTACACCAGGCAGAGGCTGAAAATGTTTGACAGTATGTTACAAAGAAATAAA
>NW_009267081.1:0-508 GCF_000687185.1 Egretta garzetta | reverse complement strand
TGTCCTATTCATTGTGGATACAGAGCACAGTATTGTTTCCCTTTTGCAACAAAAGGAATAGCTTAAGATTTTTAAACTCTCTTGCCACCAATACCTGTCTCTGACTTTTTTATTTTAGGCATGATAGCATTCATTCTTCCAGTCTTACCTCCTAGCTCATCACTTCTACAACCTCTGATTATAAGGTGTATCTTGTAGGCTATATTTCTGTTTGTACACTCTGAGCAAAATATTTGTCTTTTTAAAAGAATCTAACATTATTGATTCAGACACAGTCTGTGATCCACTGTAATCTCAAGATCTTTTTGAAGAACTTGCTTCCTAATGTTTACCATCCTGAATTTACATAATTGATTTTTCCTGGAGTATCTTCCCCTTATCCCTTATACTTACCCTCATCCCCTCTCTAGGATGAGTTACATCCATCCAGTTACCTTCTTTAAAATGGGTCAAAAAGAGGACCTTGGGAACTACTGACCTATCAGCCTCATCTCTGTGCCTGGGAAGA
>NW_009267080.1:0-508 GCF_000687185.1 Egretta garzetta | reverse complement strand
TGACACACAAACAACAAAATGCTACTGCTATGCTAATTTTATGTTAATGATATGCTAATAATATATTAATGAGATGCTAGGGCATGCCAGTGTCCAGCTACCGTATGCTAATGATATGTTAATGAGACATTAATGACACAATACGGGCGTGAGGCCTCCGCCCCCATCCCTTGCCATGCCAAAGTTATGCTAATGCAAAGCTAATGAGATGGGTGATATGCAAATGATATGCTAATGATGATATTGCATGGCAGTGCCTGGCTACCGTATGCTAACGATATGTTAATTACACATTAACGACACAACACGGGCATGAGGCCTCCACCCCCACCCCTCGCTGTGCCAATGTTATGCTAATGCGATGCTAATGAGACGGCAAGCGATATGCAAATGAGATGCTAGTGAGATGATATTGCGTGCCAGTGTCTGGCTATCGTATGCTAATGATATGTTAATCACACGTTAATGACAAGATACGGGCACGAGGCCCCCCCCACTCTCCCCTCAC
>NW_009267079.1:0-506 GCF_000687185.1 Egretta garzetta | reverse complement strand
TTTTTTTTTTATCATATATAAATTTTGTATTATTATTGATTCCTTATTTGCTACCGTACAAATGGGAACAACTTTATTCTTCTTCTGACATTGTTTGCAGTTAAAATCAGTCCTCTTGGGGTAGTCATTGGTGTTTCTTACCGGAGCTGCAGAAGGGGTGCAGAGGAGGAACTGTAAAGAAACTTCTGGCTGAGATGTGCAAGGTAATCGTCAAGGAGTGGAGATTTTGTGGTATCCAAAGTGAGCTTTTGGGGAACGCTCAGCTGCAGAAGCGAGCGCCCGCGTGGTGCTGCTGCATGTGAATGATAGAAGCGAGGTACAGAAAGCTGAGCTCTGAATGCCTACCGAATACAAAAATAATTGCCGGTGCGATTAAGATAGGCGACTTTATGCGGCAATTGCCCTCTTATTCTCTCCTCCTTTCTCAGTGTAATGACTTGAAGATTGCTATAGTCTTTATAGCATAAAGACTAACCTATCACAGAATGGCAAGGGTTGGAAGGGAC
>NW_009267078.1:0-507 GCF_000687185.1 Egretta garzetta | reverse complement strand
CTAATTTTATCACCATAGCTTGTGCCATCAGGAATTCAAAAATTTTGTCTTGCCTCCTCTTGGCTGGTCCTTGTCATATTTTTGTTTGCTTCAGCCGGAGCAAGACTATGACCCACGGTCAGGTAGCTAATGCCCAGCCTTTCACTCACCTCTGGGACATAGGGTTTTTACCCTACAAGCATTATGTTGAAAGAAGTCAAAGCACCATTGTGAGCCCTTATCCACAAGGGCACGGCTCTCCTGTGCAGCTGGTGAGCCGCAGCAAAACTGAAATGAGCCCTATTGCCTCCTCACTAGCCAAAAGCATGGCCATAGAAGAGGGACCAGGAGATCTTAATTTCCTCAGGTGACTTGAGGGAAGAACATTCCCTGCAAGCATCCCACCTGGAAAGAGCAGGGGGAAGAAAACAGCTTCCTGACAACCTAGGGAGGATGGGATTCAAGACAGTCCTTGTGGCATGGTCTGTGCTGGGAAAAGTGCATTGCCTGGGCAGATCTGCACACTGG
>NW_009267077.1:0-507 GCF_000687185.1 Egretta garzetta | reverse complement strand
TAGTTGCCAGCCGGGTTAAACCACGACACTGGGTTGAGGCAAAGTATCTAGCACTTTTTTGACAAGGAGGTTGTCAAGCCTGTGACTGGTTAGGCAAATAGATTAGAACAATGTTAGTTGTATAGAGACTAAATGGATACTCACAGGGAGAATTTCAAGTCTCCGTTGGAAATGAAAGAAAGGTAGAATAAAAAGCCAGCAGTAAAACATTTCTTTGGATGAACAAGCAGATTACAGAAAAAGAGCAGGTATAGATGATGGGAAATGTGTTGGCTTAACAAGGGTACAGGGATGAAAATGGGAAGAAAAAGAAGCTATAGAGTAAGAGAATACTGAAGACTGGGCCTTTTACAGCAGATAAGATGAGTATGGCTGCAGTGAATATTTAACCTAAAGAACAGAAACTGGAAGAAAGAACTGGAAGGCAGCAAGATTAAGAGAAGGAAATTGTGTTGTGTCATGGTTTAACCCCACCTGGCAACTCAGCACCACGCAGCCACTCACTCA
>NW_009267076.1:0-507 GCF_000687185.1 Egretta garzetta | reverse complement strand
GGTTTTTTTTCTTCTCAAAGGAATTCTGATTTACTTGAGAATAAAGGGCCAGGATTCTTCAAAAATACTTCCTTATGAGAAACCTTTTTGCCAGTGACTAGCAGATGATATTTTCATTCAAAGGTGAACTGACAAGAGAGACTAAAGTGACAATATGGATGAGGATACTGCCCTTTAGCTGAGATTAGTCTAACCACACAGGAAATTTTCCATAAAGCTTTGTTTTAGTTCAAGCAATGATTAATTAAAGGAAATCATGTTTCAAATTACACAGACAATTGGTTGAAGCAATGAATCAATATTCTTGATTAGGATAATAATATCAGAAATTAGGGAGGCATTGTATATCAATCAGATAAATCACATAAATGACGCAGAACATAAATAACAAGAAGTGCTTATGCTGATCTATGCTGATGTAGCTATGTTAAAGGTAGGTGGAGCCACAACAAAAATGAACACAAACCTCTTTATTTTAGAAAAACTAAATTTTGTAATCATAATAAC
>NW_009267075.1:0-507 GCF_000687185.1 Egretta garzetta | reverse complement strand
ACAATACAGGATCAAAACTATATTCATGTTTGTTAATCTTTCTGTTGAGGGTTTGGCATATCTGGAACACCATTTGTTGGAGCATTGGCTAAAGCCAGTGATAGATCCTTTCACGTTTCTCCCAAAAATAGTACCAAGGAAGTCCAGCCGTTATTAACAGGAAGACCCTTGGCATCTAGTGGGGGCAGAGTTGAGAGGTCAGGGAAGGTGTGTTGAAACTGAAACCCAAAGAGCAGGAAACAAAGAAAGCAAGTGCACTCCAGTGTGAAATTTTCACTGAGGAAATATAATTTGTAGTAGGAGGCTACTGTGTGACTGTAGTAAAAGCGTACACTTGAACAACTGCATTGGTGTGATTTTGGTTTATTTCTTACAAAGTGAAGGGTATCTCCTTTTAACCTTTCATATAGGACTAAAAAGCCAGGTTTCAGCTCAGTTATTCCTTTTACCTACGTTGTAAGTATTTGATAACATTGTGTCCCAGTTTTGGCTGGGATAGAGTTAATT
>NW_009267074.1:0-507 GCF_000687185.1 Egretta garzetta | reverse complement strand
AGGTGAGGTGGAGATGGTGGAGGGCAAGGTGAGCTGGACATTGTGACCTTGGGGACCTGTTCCCTTATGCCTCACCTCCTTGGCTCGGAAGGAAGCAACTTCCAGGGCTCCCAGAAGCTTGTGCACCAGCTGCCAGCACATTATGATGATGGTGGGCACAGGAGCATGAAAATAGGAAAAGCTGAGGCTGGGCTATGAGAAAGACACTGGCATCTCCTTAAGGACAGAGCAGGGAAGGAGCCAAAATGCATATCTGCTCTCCAGGAGAGCTCCTCTTCCAGAGCCCAGCTCAGATGCCACAGCAGGACATTGAAGGGAGATGTCTGTGAGCGTCTGGGGGTGCAAGGCCAGGCAGGAGGAGGTGAGGCCGCCCTGGAGAGATGCAGGAGGCCTGGGGCTGCAAGTGGTTTGGAAGGAGAAATGCCTTTTCATTGCATTCGTGTGCCACAGCAGCCCTGGCACTTGTCTGGTGCTTAGAGGTTCTGCTGCAATACAGGTGATAACAGA
>NW_009267073.1:0-505 GCF_000687185.1 Egretta garzetta | reverse complement strand
TTCTGCAAGAACTGATGCTTATCAAGCTCTCCATTCAATGTCTTGAAAGAGAATGCTAGCAATAGTTCTCTCTCATTCTGTGCTTCCCAGAAACTTTCTTTTGGGTTATCTTTCAGTCTGCAAGATCATGGTCTTTGAACAAAGCCACCCCTGATTACTTATTCTGTCAATTCGCATCTTTGTCTACTTCTTCCCCATTTTGGTGCCAAGCAATCAGCTTCAGCTGGCAATTCACATATAGCTTTTTCAATTTAGATGGAGGCCTGGCCACTCTGTCAAGGCAGATATTTATGTTAAAGAATATGCCTGAGATGTAGGCAACCAAATCCCTGTTTACACAGAATTATCCCAGCAGCCATCAGTCACTCTCTGCAAATAGCTGGGACATCCTTGGTAAGAACCACTTCCTGTGGTCTCCTTCCTTGCAAGATCCCTCCCGCTACATTTCCAGTGAATGTATCTGGAACTCATTTTCTAGAATCATAGAATCATTTAGGTTGGAAAA
>NW_009267072.1:0-507 GCF_000687185.1 Egretta garzetta | reverse complement strand
GGGGGTAATCCATTCCTTCTGAGCTGCCATTATCGTCACCAGATAACTTCCATAACACCTCTGGTCCTATCAGCTACTCTTTAGCAGAAGGACAGAGCCGTACAAGGCAGACAAATATCAGGGCTCTTACTGGAGTGCAACAAGAGGCAGCCCCCTTTTAGCCAACTCAGGAGTAAGTGCCAGCTCTACGGCAGGGCACACACAAGTCTCATTAATGTTATTAATGCTGCCAGTCATAGAGAGCCCATCATAACCACAGGCTCGGAGTTATCCTGACTGTTCCTGGGCACATACAAACTGAGTTTTCACAGGTAACTGCATATTCCCAGTTTCCAAATGCCCAAACCGAGATGTGTTTCCAGTAGGAAACACATTACGTGACCAAAGCACCCCTTGAGGCAGCCACCAGATGAGAGGCAGAGGGGTCAAGGCTCCTCCTTCCTGGGGGAACACTGGACCACATCAAAGGGCAGCCAAGGTCCCAGGAGAGCAGCACCCCACGGCAGC
>NW_009267071.1:0-507 GCF_000687185.1 Egretta garzetta | reverse complement strand
AAATCTGAGGGGGGATGTTTTGGAAATTGTTGCTCTAGACAGTTCCTTGCATGAAGGTGCATGAAAGGGTTCAGTGCTTTTCCTTCCACCCAGCAGGTGAAGGGATTACGCCTTGGTACATTGTAGTAGGCGGCAATGGCCCATAGCAACGTTGCATGAAATGGGTGCTGAGCCCATCCATGGGTGGAAAAAAATTTATTTGCAGTCATAAATCTATAACTACTTATTGGTGCAATCAGCACAGTCATTGTGAACTCCTTACAACTTTGCATGGTGTGATATAAACTTGTATTTTATTACACCCTTTCAGGAGACTGTATTTTCTCCTCAGGCTCATTGACAATAAAACTCCATGGAGATGAACTGCATTGTGCTGCTAAAATCAGAGAGGGGTAGTAGCTCTGGCTTAGCTCCACCATCAGCTCTGCATAATTAATTAACATTTTTATTTGCTCTTTTCACTCCATACTGTGGCAATTTTGAGCAAGCAGATCCAAACATGTGCTT
>NW_009267070.1:0-507 GCF_000687185.1 Egretta garzetta | reverse complement strand
CACTTGAGAGAGCCTTCATAAGTCAAATCCTCATCTGATGTATTTCTGTCCAGTTTCAATGATTCCAAGGACTGTCTTGCCCATCTGCTCACAAACTGTACTGAAACTAGCTTTTTTTGGAGGGGAAAGTCTGTATGTCTGATGAAAGCTTTCAGGTTGCCTTGCAAATGATGATGGTAATAGGTCAATCAGAACTCCACCTCTTCTGGGGGGCTCAAATGTAGCAAATGGTGATGGAAGTTCACAGGCTTTATAACTGTCTGCATAATTGGGATTTTTGCAATGAACTGCAATAAAACATTGATCCCTGCTCTTCCTTTTCCAAAGAGGCCTCCCTCATGTTTCGTTGTTTAGGAGTCGGGGGAAAGCACTCGTCTTGTGTAAACAAATTTGTCAAGGATTTAACTCTGAGGGGCTGCCCTTGCCCCATGCTAACAGCAGCTTCCTTTGAGATACTCAAACTCAAGTCAAGCGTCATTGTCAGTTTTTGTCTTTAGAGACAGAGGA
>NW_009267069.1:0-506 GCF_000687185.1 Egretta garzetta | reverse complement strand
AGCTCATGCTCTTGGGAGGGGATTGGCTTCATCTAAATTTATCCTTCTAGAAGTTGCTGCCTTCTCTGAAGCTGAAGGCTGGCATCCCTCCACAGCCAGCGGGGAGACACAAGGCACAGCCAGAGAAGGATTCCTCTGCAATCGATGTCTAAGACTGGTGGGAAGATTCCCCACTCCCAAAGGTGTTTATCTCTTCCCAGTGATGTAGAAGAAGCCTTGTTTTAGGTGGGCGGGGGTATGACTGTGGACACGAAGCTGGGCGCATCCTTGTCGTCACCCTAGGTGAGGTTCCCTTCCAGTGCCTCTGATGCATGAGGTTGTGGGACAGGTCCAACCACCCTCCTCGGAGGGCAGGGAAAGAATGGAGGGAGCAGGAAGGGTGGGACATTCAAAGAGCACGCAGCAGCACTGTGCTTCGTAGCCGTGCAGATCGCAAAAGTCACTTTGCCTGTAACCTACTTCAAGAGCTAAGGAAGCCAATGGCATGTGTCCTCGTTTCGGCTGGG
>NW_009267068.1:0-507 GCF_000687185.1 Egretta garzetta | reverse complement strand
CCCCCCCGGCTCCTGATGCCCATAATCACACCCTTGTTCTCCACCAGTACCTGGCAGGGAGGGAGAATATATGAAAAATCAATAGCTTCAGCTCAAGCTGCCAGAGGATTTGTGCATTTTGCACCACTGTCTCTGGGAAATCCAATATATCGATTGCGTTTCTCGATCCCGGTATTGATGAAGCAGATAATGGGAGCGTTTGGGGCTGGCTGGCGGATGCTGAGGATGTCGGAAGCCCAGGGCTGCTGGTCTATTGATCCTGGCAGGCAGGGCAGTATCTCCTGGTGTGATTTACTAAATCCCCTTGTTGTTCCACACCAAGCTCGCCCCTGACCTGCTTTTACCTCCCTATTTATTTATTCCCCCCCTTCCTTTCCAAGCGGTGTCAGTGAAGCTCCTGCTCCTCCCTCAGGAGCGGGAGGATGCAGGGAGCGGCCATTTCCCCGTGCGATGACCCTGCTGCCTCTGCGGAGCAGCTCTGGCCAGCGGCAGAGAGCAGCTTTGCCA
>NW_009267067.1:0-506 GCF_000687185.1 Egretta garzetta | reverse complement strand
CTGGGCGTAGAGGCACAGAAGGCAATGGTGAGACCAACATCTGGACCCCATCTCCATCGCCAAGCCAAGGGGTTGACCCAACGTGGGTTGCCACCACAGCGGGTGTTGACCTGGTGTCTTTTGCAGGTGAACAACAACGGCGTGATTTCCTTTGATAGACGGGTCAACCAATACACCCCCGACCCCTTCCCCCTGGACGACGGGCGCCCCTTTGTCACCCCGTTCTGGGCGGACGTCAACAACGTACTGGGAGGGGATATCTTCTACCGAGAGACCACCGACCCGACACTGCTGGCACGCATCACGAAGGACATCAATGAATACTTCCCCAAGCTCCCCTACACCGCCACGTGGGCTTTCGTGGCCACTTGGGACCATGTGGCCTATTACGGCTCTACCAGCAAAAAGGTAAGGTCCACGTGTCGGCCATATGACCCACATGTTGGCCGTATGACCCACGTGTTGGCCATATGACCCATGTGTTGGCCATATGACCCATGCGTTGG
>NW_009267066.1:0-506 GCF_000687185.1 Egretta garzetta | reverse complement strand
TTTTTTTTTTCTCTCTAAATCCAAGGATTTGGGGGTAAGAGTTGGATCTGTATTTGGAAGCAAGTGGATAACTAGGAAGATTTAAATTTGGTTTGCTAACAATGTTTTCTCCCAATTTTGCCATTTTCCTTCTGAATTATATAACAGTGATGTCTCAACTACATTCTCATTGTTTGGTCTAAGGTAAATTCCTTTG
This sequence comes from Egretta garzetta, assembly GCF_000687185.1. NCBI lineage: Eukaryota > Metazoa > Chordata > Aves > Pelecaniformes > Ardeidae > Egretta > Egretta garzetta. The sequence continues at coordinate 310 of NW_009267066.1, read as the reverse complement.
GGATAATGGGTTGTGCTTGCTCCAGTTAGTGTTCACGCTACAGCGGTGAGTTTTGTGTCATGTAGAGAAGAATGTTATGGTACATCTTGTACTCATTAAGGCAGAGTTAGGATGCTTAAAGACAGAGTAAAGGTGCATAGAATGATATTAGCTTATGTCCTTGGCTCTCGTTCAATAATATTGATGTTTCCTCCCGTAATTGCCCAAAGTTCAGATTATTGTACACATTGCTTTATAGCTCTTCTTCAGAGACTCAAGTGTTGTTTTCTTCTCTTGCAGGCCAGACCCAGGATCTAGTCAGATTAGATTG
>NW_009267065.1:0-505 GCF_000687185.1 Egretta garzetta | reverse complement strand
GACCCCCCGAACTCCCCAAAATGGCTCCCTCAGAGGGGCACCCCCAGGCATGGGCCCCTCAAAATGGGTTAAATGTACCCAAAAGGGGGTAAATGCCCCCACAAATGGGCTGCTTACTGCCTAAAATGAGTCAAACATCCCCCCAAATGGCTTAATGTCCCCAAAAATGGGTTAAATGTCCCCAAAAGGGGAGTAAATGCCCCCCCAAATGGGGTAGCGACCGCCAAAAATGGGTTAAACATCCCCCAAATGGCTTAATATCCCCCAAAATGGGTTAAATGCCCCCCAAAATGGGTTGATGCCACCCCAGAATGCATTAGCATCACCCCAAAATGGGTTAAACGTCTCCAAAAATGGCTTAATGTCCCCCTGAATGGGTTAAATGTCCCCCAAAAATGGGTTAGATGTCCCCCAAAATGGGCTAAGTGTGCCCAAAAAAGCCTTTATATCCCGCAAAATGGATGAATGTGCTCCCAAAATGGGTTAAATGTCCCCAGAAGGGGGG
>NW_009267064.1:0-506 GCF_000687185.1 Egretta garzetta | reverse complement strand
AGTTGTCAGCGTTTCTGGTAGAAAACAAGGCATGTAGACCGAGTTGTGTTCTACACGTCAACTTGACTGATCCAGTTTGGAGGATATAAAAATGACTCCTGAAACACACTGAGCTCAGTTGGACTGGAACATGCTCCACCTCACCCTGATAGGAGGGCTCGGGATTTTGGGGGGTCAGGCTGTGCCTCATAGCCATTCCTATGCTGTGTCAGTGGGATGTATCAGGATAATGCCAGTGGCTCGTTGGAGTGTCAGTCCGGGCTTTTTTATGGCTATTGCACTGACATTAGAGTTTATCTGTGGCTGTCCCATAAAAAAGCCAGCAGAGATGCAGATCTTGAGCAGTTCACTGCTCGTGGTATTTTAGCTGAAACAGAAATTGGCTTCCGTGTCACAGCAGGAGTTGGTAGTGGCTCCTAGTCTCCTTGCCTCGGTGTTTTCGCGTCTGTGACTTGCTCGCCCTCGCTGCTGCATCGCGAAGGCTGCAGACTGGAGAGTGACGGCTG
>NW_009267063.1:0-505 GCF_000687185.1 Egretta garzetta | reverse complement strand
GATTTTCCTCCTATTTTCAGCAATTTTGGGGGGAATGGCTGCCATTTTGAGGGATTTTAGCACCATTTCTAACTATTTTTGAGAATTTTCGGGGCATTTTGAGCAACTTTGGGGAGCTTTGTTGCCATTTTGCGCAATTTTAGCACCATCTTGAATTATTTCAGGGGACTTTGGCGTCATTTGGGGTGACTGTAGGGAATTTGGGGTGATTTTCCTCCGATTTTTAACGATTTGGGGGGGGTGGGTGCCATTTGCGGTGATTTTATCATGATTTTGAATTATTTTAGGGGATTTTGGCGCTATTTGGAGAGATTTTAGCACTGTTTTGAGCTATTTTGTGCAATTTTAGTGCCATTTTGAATTATTTTATTGCCATTTTGAGCAATTTCGGTGCCATTCCAAGCCAGTTTAGGGGATTTTGGTTCCATTTTGAGCAATTTTATTGCCGTTTTGAGCTATTTTGGGGGATTTTAGTGCCATTTTGAGCAATTTTAGTGCCATTTCG
>NW_009267062.1:0-505 GCF_000687185.1 Egretta garzetta | reverse complement strand
TGGCTGCGGGTCCCCCCCAGCCTTGGGGTTCTCCTCTGAGCCTGGGGTGCTCACCTGGACCTAGGGGAAGCTCTGGGGTGCTCAGATGGATTTGGGGTGCTCCCCTGGCCCTGGGGTGCTCCCCCATCCCTCATAGCCCTCTCTCTCTGCTCCATCTCCTGCCCCTCTCCCTGTGTCTGTGCCACCCCTCTTGCCCTCAGTGGGGGTTTGGGGGTCCCCTCTCCTCTTGGCAGGGTTTTGGGGTCATGTCTCCCCTTGGCAGGGTTTTGGGGTCCAATCTCCCCTCAGCGGGGTTTTGGGGGTCCCCTCGCCCCTCAGTGGGGTTTTGGGGGCCCCCTCTCCCCTTGCAGGGTTTGGGGGTCCCCTCGCCCCTTGGTGGGGAGTGCAGCCACTGCTCGCAGTCCCAGGCTCCCCGAGCTGGGTCTGCCCTTGGGTTCCCCAGCTGGGGGGGATGCAGAGCGGGGAGCTCCCGGGTGGCCCCCCCCACAGGACACCCTGGACGCCC
>NW_009267061.1:0-504 GCF_000687185.1 Egretta garzetta | reverse complement strand
GTGATACGGCTATTTCTTTCTTGTGAGATCTGCCCAATCTGCCCCTGCTCTAAGGGCTGTGAAAGAGCTGGCCATGTGAATCACCTCCTTTGGTTACAGCCTTACTGGAAAGGGCAAAGTTAATTTGTAATTTAATTAGGGGACCTCAGAAGCTGCTGGGGTTTCATCTCCCTGGAAAGTCTCGTGTGGGTTGCTTCTCCTGACGCTGTTAGGTTGCATTAGTCTGGTAACTAATATTGTAAAAGAAAGCCCATTTGTTTTGAATTTAGCATTGCAGCTTCCCACTGGAGCCTCGGTGGTGAGCAGAGGCCTTTTTCCAAGTCTCTCTGCTTGGTACCGAAATGCTGAGGGAATAGGTCTCCTGCATGGTTGCATACTGAAGTGCAGGGGGTTCCAAAATGCTGATGTCCAGGGGCAGCCTCTCCCTGCCACTACTCTGAAATGCTTTAGAGACTAAAGAACAGTCACTGGAGTAAAGTCCAGTTAAACTGAGAGCTATCAGTG
>NW_009267060.1:0-504 GCF_000687185.1 Egretta garzetta | reverse complement strand
TCTACAGAAGTCTGGAGTTTTACTGGGTTTGGTAAGGTGGACAGGAGCTTCTTGCCAGCCATGCACAGATCTTCAACACGTCGGTGGTCAATGGGTGGAAAAATGTCCGACGTTACTGCCGCGGTGGGGATTTTGATCGGCAGCCTAGAGCTGACAGATTTTACTGTTTATCACTTACCCCGACGCTATTTACTTCCCTTTAACACGTTAAACTCTGCACTCAAATGCCGACATGGGTATTTTTTTAATTAAGCACCTTTTCGCTGTTTAAGTTTGCTTAACAGATAACCATCTGTTAACTCCTTATTTGCTCAAGTGAGGCTGTTCATAATTACAGCCCTTTTTTCAGTTATTCTGGCCTGCAATATTTATACCTCAGAAAAAACACCAAAGAAATGGCTTTGCCTGACTGAATGATCGAAGGAAAACACTTCAGGTGCTCGTCTGTTCTCCAGAAACTCCAGATTTTTAAATTTAACTGTAGAATCTTCTGGCTCTTTTTTT
>NW_009267059.1:0-505 GCF_000687185.1 Egretta garzetta | reverse complement strand
TTTTTTTTTTTGCAAAGATGGAGGTGCAAAGTAGCAGAGTCATCTTTTCTGAAGTGTCTGGCCTTCAGGGTTTGCTGTACCAAGTGTCAGACACTCACCATAGCCCTTTCAACAGAGAAGCTCCTGTGCGCTTTTTTGCTACATCTTGTTTGTGCTATGATTTCTCCTTTTGTACTGAGGGGCTGTATTCCTTATGGTTTTTTATAAGAATTTTAGTTGAAAGATTTTCTTTCGTTTTTCACCAGTTTGTGATAAAAGGTGTTTGTGTATAGGTTGCTTAATAATTAATTAGAGCTGCATAATAATTTAAGTAGACAATATATGGGAAGTCCATTCATCTCAGAAATCCCTTTAACTTCAAAAGCCAACAGGTCAGTGAGCAGTTTGTCATGGAGCATCAATGTGGTGGGACCTGCTACCTCCAGTAGCACAGGCTGCATTCAGAGCAGTCGGGATGCCAATGAGAGATGTGCATAAAGACCCAAAAGGCTTCGGCCCCTGAAAC
>NW_009267058.1:0-505 GCF_000687185.1 Egretta garzetta | reverse complement strand
TGAGCCACCTCCCCCCCTCTGTGTGCAAGCACAGGGGCTCTGGGTCCTGCCTGGGACTGTACCGAGGTTTGGGTGGGGGGAGGAGGATGTCTGGCCCCCCCTGCAGCACCTTCCAGCCCAAACCCCCACCCAGCAGCCTTGGGAGCCTCCCCTCTGCCCTGCTCCTGGGGAAACTGAGGCACGGCACGGCCAGGTGACTCGCCTGGGCTTTTCCAGCTGGGCTCGTGGCAGGGCTGGGGCTCAAAGCGGGGCTCCGGAGCCCGTCCGTGCACACCGGAGCCCCGGCTGCGTGCAAGGAGCGGGGCCTGATCCTGCTCTGGGAGCCATGGGTGTTGCTGGAGGCTCTGAACCCCACCTCTGCATGGCGGGGGGACACCAGAATTTTGGGGTCTTTCCCTGCAGTTTGGTGGGGAAACCAGTCTGACCCATGTGTGTTGCTCCCTGCAGGTGTGAAGAAGAGGACTAAAGTCATCAAGAACAATGTGAACCCCGTATGGAACGAGGT
>NW_009267057.1:0-504 GCF_000687185.1 Egretta garzetta | reverse complement strand
TGCTTGCCTGAGACTTGTTCGTAATAAAAATCACGAAGTGAGTGAACAGGACTGGTGGTTCTTACCAAAAATTCTCTTCACAAAGAGTATAAATATAGATACAGATTTTCTAATTCAAGCATGGTTTGCTCTTGCATATTTGTAGTGAAACTAGTTCTGTGTGAGCTTTTTAAGACCTACATAGGCTCCTAAGTATACTAAGGCCATAGAATACTACTAACTATGTGAAATCAAACTATCAGAAGAGTTCAGATAGGTTAAAATTGAACACCACTTCTACATGCTTTTTTTCTTTCCTTCCTGTTTAGGAAAGACTTGCTGCACAGCTGGTAGAAAAGGACAGTAATCTTCAAAAGTGGCGTGAAGAAAGAGATAAATTAGTAGAAGCTTTGGAAGTACAGCTCAAGACTTTGGCTTCTAACACCACACAAAAAGATAAAGAAATAGCGGAACTGAAACAAGCTGCACTGAAGGCTTCAGGAAAGGTCATCTCTCTGTCTGTCT
>NW_009267056.1:0-504 GCF_000687185.1 Egretta garzetta | reverse complement strand
GCTCCTCCTGCTTGAACTAACTGCACTTTGGTCCAGGCAGATGCTCAGCAAGTCGGCCTAACCAAAGTTAATCCTATCCTGTGAGGCTATCAGAGAGAACTCAGCACCAACTACCCCTCCTCTCCCCCCAAAACCAGTTTGGCTGGAGACTGGGATGATAATCAGCCAAATCTGCATTAACACAGCAGAAAATCTGACTCCAAATCAACCACTTGGCACCATAAATCCCTGCAGCCACCAGGGCCCGTTGAGGTCTCCCTCCACAGCAGCTGACTGGGTGGCGGCGACCTCCTCGAGCGTAGGGACGGCTCTCAAGGTTACCCCTCAAGGCTGAGACATCCCTTACCTGACACCAGGCATTGATGGCTTGGGAAGTGACATTTTTTGCATGCATGTAACACATAAGATATGTATAGTAAGCTTAAGTGATCATCTTTGTATCCCATGCTAACATTAAGCGTAGTAGAGTATTGACTGCCAATCCATCTGTACTTATTAAATATT
>NW_009267055.1:0-504 GCF_000687185.1 Egretta garzetta | reverse complement strand
GGGACTGGGTGATCTCCAGAGGGCCTTTCCAACCCCTGCCAGGCTGGGATTCTCCGATTCTGTGACCTAACGCAGGGCTGGGGAAAAAAACAAACAAACCAACAAACACCAGCTCCAGAATTTCATGAAAGGGAAACACCAGACCCTTGAGGAAAAAGGGCTCAAAATAAACAGGACAAGGTATCGTCTGGGTATGGCTGATTAAGGCTCAATGCGGCAGCTGAGAATTTTGTTCACTGGTGGAGCAGGAGCCTTCGACCGCGGGCTTTGGTTCATCTCTGGGTTCAGTGCACGGCATTGCAAATTGGACTACTTTCTCCAAATGTTAGTAAGCAAAGGCAGAAATAGTGAAGGTGTAGTGGAGAGGAACGTGCTTCCTCAAGCCTGCCGAGATACGGACACACCACAGCCAGGCTGCCAGGAGTGATCCCGCACACACGTGCTGGGATTGCATGAGGTCTCATCTCTTCTCCAGCAGTCCCCTCTCTCCCCAGTACCACAATT
>NW_009267054.1:0-504 GCF_000687185.1 Egretta garzetta | reverse complement strand
GACTTTCTCACAGCCAGAAGTGGTGAGGATAAGCAATAACCAAGTCACAAGTCCCCCTTCAGACCACAGGTTGGAAACCAGACCCTGTGAGATTTGGTATTCGAGTCCCTGTGCTCGCTGGGACTCGGATTCCCTCATCCTTGTAGGGAGCACTGCAAGGACATCCCACCCTCCAACCTACAGGCAGATGACACTTGTTCCCCTACCCTGGGCAATACCATCAGCAGAGCGCTACGGTCCAGGTTTTAGTCGACCCAAGATTATATTCCAGAGAACCAAAATTCCCATCTTGCCTTGCCAAACAGCCCTCCCTGGGCCCTTCACTCCAGGCCATCACGAAGGTGTTCGTTTCTTCATGCTGGTGCTAGGTGTTTCCCCATAGCAGTGTTTGGTGCAAGGTTCCTCTTTAGCACCCACCCCTGGGTCTTCTAGAAGGGCTGCAGGCCCCTGACATCACAACAGCCCCAACCCTCTGCAGGGGCAGCTCTGGGGCAAAAAAGAAGC
>NW_009267053.1:0-503 GCF_000687185.1 Egretta garzetta | reverse complement strand
TTTGTTTTTTTTTTTTTTCCCTTCCTGCATTGAGGCAGCAAGGGAGTTTCACCCTTTAATTTTCTTACCGACTATGCAGTCTGACCAACTAAAAGGGGCTCTAAATTTCCTTGTATTTTATCAGTTTAATTTAATGTAAAATACCAGCTACCTAGGTCCCTGCTGGGAGCGTAGAAAAAAAGAATCTTCTGGAGCTTGATACTCCAGTGGCATTTCCTTTTTTAAAGAACCTGAGTGAGTGTCAGTGCTGAAAGCTGAGAAGAACAAAAAGCCTCTTGCACCATTTTGTTTTTCAGAGACGACTATTGGCAGTATTGAAAATACAGCTGTTTGGTTTTGGTGTGATATTTTTCCCAAAGTCAGTATTGTATTCAAGGCAGTAAATGTATGTTTTTGTCTTTGACGTGGTTTAGGTAAGGTGCACAATCCTGAATGGAATAGAAACGAAATCCCACATAGCTGTGGGGAACTTTGTGGAAAGAAGAGACAGTGTTTGGACTGTC
>NW_009267052.1:0-504 GCF_000687185.1 Egretta garzetta | reverse complement strand
CACCGTCTCCATCCATTTGCTTCGCCTCCAGCTATCCACGTGCACGAAGAGCACCGATCCGGGGTTTAATACAGCGCAAAGCCCACAACTGCTTCTCCACAGAGTCCCCGCTGCTCTGGACCAGCCCCTCGCCCAGCTCAGGATTTTACCCTGCAAGGACTTTGGCTCTGAGCGCTTTTTAACCCAACGGCCCACCTCAGTGAGGATATTCAGCCTAAAAGCGAGACACGAGGATAAGAATTCACATAAAAGGCTGATGCTGCAAGGGGCAAGCTTTTTAAAGCGGCTCGGGAATAAGAACCTATCATTCCCCGGCCACTAAAACATTGTTCCCCACACTAATGAGGCATGGTTCCTGCCAAGCAGCACTCTCTCCTGGATTTTCCTCCTCCCATCACACACACGCTTTAATTTCGCGTTCCGCTGCCGCTCTTCGAGCTTTGTACAGTTTATATTTAGCTCTGGCGAATCCGCAAGGGAAAAGGCAGACCTTAAAAAAAAAAA
>NW_009267051.1:0-503 GCF_000687185.1 Egretta garzetta | reverse complement strand
GGGCTTCACCGCCTTGAACTGAAGTCAGATGAAGCCATGAGCAGACGCGCTAGTCCTCGTGTGCGGGCGTAATGCTGGTTGCTGTTGGGCTGTCCCCGCAGTTCCCGTTGTCACAGAGCTGCAGGCTCCCGCAGGAGCGACGCGTGACCCGGCCACAGGGGCCGAGGGCTCTCTGCAGGCTTTGCAACTGGAACGTCTTCGTGCCGCTCGCTTTCCTCAGGCAGGCGCCCTGCCCAGGGGGAAGCAAAGCTGCTTTGCTGAGAAGATCCTCCCCCGGCATGACGCCCCTTCAGCCTCTGCGCAGGCACTCAGCCCCGGTAAGGAGGAACGCAGGGCTCGGCTGCGACAGCTCCGTGCCAGGATCGTGAGCCTCGTGCCTGCAGTGAGCCCCGTGTAAGCGAGCCGTCGTGCCCGCGCAGAGAGCCGCTGGTTCAGCCGTGCACAGAAGCACCTGCAGGAGAAGCACCTCGGCATCACGTTCAGCCTTCTTCCCCTCAAGTGTT
>NW_009267050.1:0-504 GCF_000687185.1 Egretta garzetta | reverse complement strand
ATTCAGAGGAAATTTTCAGCCTTTCTTTACAAACATAAGAGCTAGACACTTGTTTTTCCTAATAAATGAGAGCTGAAAGATGATGCAGTCGCAGAAGTGCCAGAACATTGGCCTTGGGCACAAGCCTGTAATGGCTTTGCCTTACGTCAGCCCTGAGCACGAAACTTTTTAGCAGCCTGCAGAAGGAAGCTGCTAATGCTGAGGAGAGAGGGCTGGCAAGAATTCAGTGCAAAGGCCCTGTGGCAAAAATATATAATTGTTATAAAGATAAAGATTAGTGGCGGGTAGTGCATGAGCTGGTTGAAAATAGGCACAACAGTGGGGAATTTTAAGCCAAGTCTTGCAGGACCAAAAATCTCTGCCTGGGCAAAGTTCAGTTAATGAAAGCAGAGGAATGTTTCAAGCCAAGGATGAATGAGGCCTTTATACAGCCCAAAATGCAAATGACCTGGTGATGATGGCCATATAAATATGAATTCTTACCTACATCTAAAAAAAAAAAAA
>NW_009267049.1:0-503 GCF_000687185.1 Egretta garzetta | reverse complement strand
AAGTAGATGGGATTCTCAATACGGTGAAAATTATGGTGCAGTAGGGGATGACAGTCAACAAGGAAATGCTAAACAGAACCACTGTAGTAACAGTGAAAGTAAGCTATTCAGTATGATGGGTCTTGGTGCAAGCCAGCTTCAGCAGTGGCCCATAGTCACAGTAGAAGTGATTGATAATATTGGGGCCACTGAATGGCAGTCTGAACACCAGACCAATTTATATAAAGACAATCAGTAAGCCACCCATCCAAGAGTCAAATGAGAGCTGAGCACACAATTTTCCACTCATGATGATGGTGGAGTGGAAAGTATTGCATATTGCTATGTATCGGTCAAAGGACATGGCTGCGTGAAGGAAAGGAGCACCAAGGAAAAAGCAGGAGAAGGCTCGGCCTTTGCACCCAGCTATGCTGATAGACTCCGTGACATCCAGAAGTCTGGCCAAAACCTTGGGTATAGTGGCTGAGACATAGATGAATCCTCAAAATTACAGATTTCCAAGG
>NW_009267048.1:0-502 GCF_000687185.1 Egretta garzetta | reverse complement strand
ATAAAGTTTTTTCTTTTCACCTACACAACAAAGAGAAAAAGTTCTTTTAAGCTTTAGAGTGGTGATTTGCTGCAGTGAAAATGTTCAGCTGAAGTAAATTCTCATACTTTGACTAGAAAAAGTGAAGGTATGACATTTATACGAGACGTGGATCTGATCCATGTTACTAAACATTATCTGGCTTTAAGTCTTCGTGACAGTATGTGATCAAATGTCTTTCTTGCTGCTTTATTATAAGACACACAGTATTTTTCTTCTGGCTCTGGAATTCAAGTGACAGAAAAGTGCAAATTTTCTTACTCTTTTCTTAAGTAAATTTCTAATGTTCATCCATGCAGTGAGAGCCTTTAAGTTATTATCCCTGAGACTTCATATTTCTACAGACAAACTACACCTGTTTATCAAATGACAGGAATTTTCAACTAGTAATGTCTTGACTTCTTGTTGCTAAAATTACATCGGAGATGGTTTTCCCCTTTTCCTTTTCCTTTTCCTTTTCCTT
>NW_009267047.1:0-503 GCF_000687185.1 Egretta garzetta | reverse complement strand
CATTGCTCGATACTTTCTGCTCCCTGAAACCCTGCCCCATAGCACTTGCCACAGCTGTGCCCTAGGGTCCTTTGCAAGTCCTTGCTCCATAGTAGTTTTTGATTAGACCCAGCTTCATAGTTCCTACAAGACTCTGCTCAGCAGAACCCCAAGAGGTGCTATCCCATAATGCCACAACAATCCCATCCCTAGAATGCAACCCTGTCCTACAGTAGCCAGTCGAGCCCTCCAGCACCCGACCTTGCCCCATACCGACCAGCTGATTATGGAGCATACACATTTGCCCACCAGCACCTCACCCAGCCCCACAGCACTCAGCCTGCCCCATGTTTGCTCACGGGTAGATGCCCACAGAGGTTTCTTCGTAGCAGTAGATGTTGAAGTAGCAGCCCAGGGGCAGGCTTTTGAGAAGGAAGAGCAGGGAATCCTGTGGAAAGACACAGCCTGCAGATGCCTTTGCCCATAGTCTGGTCTTCCTAAAGCCTCTGGGGTCCCCTGGATGA
>NW_009267046.1:0-503 GCF_000687185.1 Egretta garzetta | reverse complement strand
CTCATGAGGTTCCCGTGCCCCCACCTCTCCAGCATGGCCAGGTCCCTCTGGATGCCGTCCCAACCTTCCGGCACGTCAACCGCACCCCCCAGCTTGGGGTCACCTGCAGCCTTGCTACGTCATTGATGATGACATTAAGCAGCACTGGTCCCCGTACAGCCCCCTGGGGGACACCACTGGTCACCTGTCTCCATCCGGAGATGATCAAGCCATTGACCGCTCCCCTCTGGATGCCACCACCCAACCATCATCCACCTCACCCACCCAACACCAATGAGCGTGACGTCACGAACGGAGGAGGGGGGAGCGATGACGTCGGGTGACGAAAGGCGGGCGAAGGGAACCCAAAACACGGAGGGAACATGGAGGAAAAGGGGCTTCCGAGCCCGGGAGCGATCCAGTCCCTGTGGGATTTGGGGGGGAAAAGGGGCGGCAGAACGTCCTCCGGAGGGGCCGCTTCCAAACCTTTTGGGATTTAAAGGGCTGCCCAGGCCAGCCAGGCT
>NW_009267045.1:0-503 GCF_000687185.1 Egretta garzetta | reverse complement strand
GAGTCCCCAGCAACAGAAGGGAGAGTTCACGCACAGGCGGCTGTCATGCACCTCTACACAGCTTCGTCCAGGACTGGACCTGAATAAGAAGAGGGACAACTCACTATTGGCTGGATCTGGATAAAAACAAATGGAGAATTTAAGATAAAATAAAATTTAGTATTTGAATCAAGGCAATAGAAATTCAGTAGGAACAGCTCTGCTTATATTATGGGCTAGGTCTTCCTACCCTTCGCTTGCCTCCCTTATAACTGTGCAAAAACTTTGGGGCTAAATGAAGAAGGAAGAATAAGAATGTCACATGGTGCAGGAGGGGGAAGGTACACAACATGACCATTCAGTGATCATGGGGACACTTAAACCTCCACTCCTCCAGGGGCCCAGTATGCAAATTTCTTCAGCAAGTCCTCTTATAACTATCCACATATATATTTTTATATTTTATCCATCAACATATGTATGTTATATTACATGATTGTAGCTCAGAAAAAATTTTCCAGGGA
>NW_009267044.1:0-502 GCF_000687185.1 Egretta garzetta | reverse complement strand
CCAAAACATTCTATGATTCTATGAAAAAAATCCCAAACCCCAGTGTTTTTCTGAGTATTTCAAAGAACTCCAAAAAGACATTTATAGATTTTCAGTATTTCTAGTGTACCAAATTATAAGTTGTCTGCTTCTTTCATAAAGGGAGTTCATAAACAATCCAGAAATATTTGGTTCTAAAAATTTGGGACAGATATTTTCTCGTCTAGAATCAGGATAGAGGCTTCCATGTAAATATCATATTTCTAAATATATTACCTGAAGCAATGTGAAATAAATATGCTTTCTTGATTATACAATAGCTGTCTATTTATCTTGATAGTGAGAGAAGCTCAATTTAGAACATACAGTCTTTAGCTGCTGGGCATTTCCCTGCAGGTGAAGAATATACAAGTTTGAATCCCATTTAAGTCAGAAAAAGAATTAATTCCAAGTAAAACATGTATGATTTAAATACTATTAGGTCATAGAATGCAAGGTGCAACCTCGTTTTGCTGATTTTTTT
>NW_009267043.1:0-502 GCF_000687185.1 Egretta garzetta | reverse complement strand
TGGTGCACACTTTCTTCCAGGTCTGTACGGCAGCATCCAGGGGCTTAGATGGGATTTCTTCCTCATCAAAGTTCACAAAGATAGCGTTGTGCGGGCGACGGGCCCTGCTGAGGCCAATCAGGTTCTCACCAGACACCTGGGGATTGTTGTATCCCTCCCTAAAGAAGAGGGAAAGGATCGTGTTTGCTTTCTGCCTCGGGCACGCACAGGCTCGGGGCCTTCACGGGAACATGCCAAAATGGAAGTTTGTGCTCCAGATCTCAGAAGAGCAGTGAGCAGTGGGTTGGTTTGCCTTTGGCCCCACCTCCCCGTGGATTTTGGAATCACATCCTGGTACCATAAAAGGCTCCTGTGACACCACTGAGGAAAGACAATTTACATTCAACCCCCCTGCAGAGCTACACCCAGCTGCACAGTGACACAGGCCCCCTGTACACAAAATCTGACACAAAACCCTCAGGCACTTGGCTGCTAATCCATAGGAAACAAAAAGGCTTCACCC
>NW_009267042.1:0-502 GCF_000687185.1 Egretta garzetta | reverse complement strand
AAAAAAAAAAGTTCAGGGGCTTCATTTGAGGTTAAAATTACAGAAGTAGAAAGCTTGTTTAGTACCCGAAAACTTTTCTTGTATATAGACTTGATGCAAGTTTTATTTCAGGCAAAGAACTTCTTAATGAAATAATTTCAAAGCTTCTTTCAAACAACATATTTCATAATTTCAAAGGCAAAGATTAACAATAGGGTAAATAGGATCTTTGGGTTTGGCTTTTCTTTGAGACTTACTCCTTGAGTGGAATTTAATTTTGCCCTTCCATGTCCCCGAAATGTATTGCAGATTTGCCAGCCAAGAAATCCAGATTTGACTTCTGTGGCGCCTGGATTTTCTGAATTCAGATACCCTTCCTTCTACATTATTTTCAATACACACATTCTGGAAAAAATATTTTTACATCCATTCCTTCAGTTATAGATTGAAGGTCAGATACTTGGCCACAGCTCTGCCAGACAGCAGCAATGCCGATTTTTTTCCAGCATCTGTGGTAGGACTT
>NW_009267041.1:0-502 GCF_000687185.1 Egretta garzetta | reverse complement strand
TTTTCCTTTCGGGGGATCAAATATTCTCTTATATTTTTAACAGAGCTGGAAAACTCACGACTGCAAAGCTGAAGCCCGTGATAGAGGCTGATCCCCTGCAGGGATTCAAACGGAAACGATCCATTTCCGATACAAGCGGTGGGACGCTGCTGATGTCCCCTCCCTTGGCGCTCTTCAGACACCATGCAGAGCCCTGGCATCTGCCAGCCTGCGCCTTCCCGCTTCACCTTCCAGGTGATGGGAGCCGTGAGTCCGGACACAACATAACCGCTGCATCGACTGATCGATACCGGGTGGCGTCGCGTGGAGGCCGAGCTGTGCACGCCTTCCTTCTCCAGGCCTGTCAACAAAGCAGCACTGCCAATGTTCAAAACCTAGATGGAGAACAGGATCGCCATCCTTCCCTCTCACCATTTCTGCAGTGCTTCTGGAGTCACAGTCCTCGTGCCTTTAAACAGATCCTCTCGGGGACTGCAGATTTGCCGTGGGCTTTGGCATTTCA
>NW_009267040.1:0-502 GCF_000687185.1 Egretta garzetta | reverse complement strand
AACTGATGATGTTTCATATTGTCTTTTTTTCACCTGCCAGAGGGAAAGCTAGAAGTTACCCAGTGGTGAGATGATCAAAGGCCTTTGGCATGTGGACGGCTTAGACAGGCTCCTGTTGTGGGCCTGGCTAGTGCCAGGAGAGAGGGAAAGGGAGATGAGAGGTGTCAGTACTTGGTCCTAACCTAGTTCAAAACCTTCAAGGCTTACATTTCTGTGAAATAGGCATTGAGCTGTGAAACAGCTCAGAAAATGTTGTTGAACATGAGAGAGCAATTGGTATTTAGCTTAACCACAACATCATCTGGCAGATATGAGGGGAAGAGAATGCTTAACTGGGAAAGGGTGTTTTTAAAATCATTCCCCCACACTCCCCTGTCTCCTTTTGGGAACTCTCCACTTACTTTGAAATCTTGTGCCATGCACAGATTTGGTGTTGATATTTACCCCTGATTCTATGTGGTTATCAAGGCAAGCCAAGGTCCATAACAGAGGATGTTCTCCC
>NW_009267039.1:0-501 GCF_000687185.1 Egretta garzetta | reverse complement strand
AAGCCACCCCTGTAGATCCCCCACTACCAAAACTTTTCTATGCAAACACAATACAGCATCTCTCTGTTAGGACCTTTAACATCAAAAGATAAGGTGCGTAGAACCTTGGGATGTAATGCTGTATGTATCGGAAGTTAGACCATCATCAAATGCTGTAGGAATGACGTCAGTACAAGTGGTTTCCTTTACTGTCTTTTAGGGGCCATCCTGTCATATGATATTTTTAGAGCTTTGAAACCCCTACAAATATTATAGTTATAATGGACTCATTAGGATACTGAAGTTAGATTCCTCTTCCTCCCTTACTGTTTAATATTTCCCCTTTGTCATCAAGATTATTTTTGTTTCTTAAGAAATTAAATTTCAGTAAGAATGTAATTTGCAAGTACATTTCATGTAATTATAGTGAAGTTAGGCAATTTCCAAGTAATGAGTTATCACGTGTAGCTAAACAAGGTGCATATGGTTTCTTGGTACGGTTGGACTTGATGATCTTAAAGG
>NW_009267038.1:0-502 GCF_000687185.1 Egretta garzetta | reverse complement strand
ACTCCACAAACCTGCCGTTCCAAAGTCATCTTGCTAAACACAAGCATCACCTAAGTCATCCTGGACCTGAATTGTAGCCCTGCTGCATCCGCCAAGAAACACGTCCACGGCCCCGGCGGGCAGGAGGTGCCACGGGCAGGGAGCACCGATGAGCTCCGCAATTGCATTAGTCATTCACATCAGAGGATCGACTTTATTGCCACAGCCTCATGAGCCTGACAGCTTCATTTCCTGTCCATTCAACAACTTAATTGGCATTATATGTGCTTCAAACCCGGACCAAGGGAGCCAGAGGAAAATTCAAGAAGCCTCACTCAAAGCTAAGTACCCAGCGATGAGGACTGGCTCCTTTATAAAGAGATGCCCTTGTTGCTGGCAATGCGTGGGGTAAGGGGCCCAGTTAATTAGCAGGAGCCCTGGTGGCTTATTACAGAAATGAGCTCAGCAGCCATGGTAACTTGGTGGGGAGGAAGAGTGCGGTCGGAGCCAGCAAGTGCAATGG
>NW_009267037.1:0-502 GCF_000687185.1 Egretta garzetta | reverse complement strand
GATGGTCACACCCTGATGTTCCCCAGAGAAGAAACTGGACACTGCTGAGAGCAGAGGAATCCAGTTTCCAAGCACAAGATCTCCAACCCCCTCCTTTCCATCTCATCGTACCTGAGGAGGATCTCAGCTACCCCCTGCCAGCCAGAGACACAGAGGGCTCATCTCTGCTGCCCACCAGAGATGATGAGCAGCATTGCCATGGCCTTAGTGTCTGATTTTCTTCTCCACAGGGCTCCTCTCTGGGGCTTGCACATGCCATGGGAGAGCTGTGCCCTGGTGGGAGGCAGCCTGCAGCCCAGCAGGACCCCCAGGGAAACAGCCAAAAATCCTAAAGACAGGGTGTCCTGAAGTGGGGGGTCACCTCATTGCCAGACCCACACACTGCAGTGCCCAGAGCCCACAGGTAAGGTGGGGGCAAGGGCAGCAAGAACAAGAGGGGAAACATGGAGAAATGCCCTGATGCTCCTGCCAAGGGAGGAAGGAGAGGGACAGAAAGACAGGC
>NW_009267036.1:0-501 GCF_000687185.1 Egretta garzetta | reverse complement strand
GATGGGGCAGCAAGCACAGACAGACACACAGAAGCCTCCAAGCCTTTGCCAGGGTATGGCAAGTGCAGGCAAACAAACCCTCACATGCACACAGAACAGGTCTGGAACCCTTCCATGTGGAGGGAAGGAAGGATGGATGCACAGACAATTACACTCACCATGGAACGGCAGACTGCAGCAGAAGCAATGAGCAGACAGACACAGGAACGGTCCTGGGACTGAAGCGTGTCAGCTGCGGCATGAAAGGAGCAGATGTGCTTGGAGGAGGAGGGCTGTTCTTTGCAGGAAGCGTCAGGGATGGATGGGAGCTGCGGTCACTGCTGCAGTGATTCTGGGAAAGGGAATGCTGCCAAATGTGCACTCTGGGAGATATGGTTGAGAACCAGGGGTGCTGCCAGCCCTGCCTGCTGGGATGGGTGGGAGGCACTGGGTGTAAGGTTGCTCCAGGTTCTGGGCGGCTCTGGGAGGTTCTGTGTGTCTGTCTGTGCTTGCTGCCCCATC
>NW_009267035.1:0-501 GCF_000687185.1 Egretta garzetta | reverse complement strand
AGTTTAGTGTCATCTGCAAACTGACTGAGGGTGTGCTTGATCCCCTTATCCAGATCAGTGATAACAATGTTAAACAGAACTTGGTCCAGAACTAAGCTCTGGGGGCCACCAGTTGAGCGGTGCCAACTCAATGAACTCAATTCATTGAGTTCGTCAGTGAATGCGCTGCACATGCACACAGTGTTTAACTTCATTGTTAAGAAAACTATTTAAACATGATGTAATTCAAGAAAACATAAACTACTCTTCTCAACCTTACATTAAGTCCAAACAGTATCTAATGCAGTTCAAGTTTCACAAGTATGATCTGTACAAGAAACCTCTGAGACATAAAGACAGATAGATAGAAACACAATTAAAGATGTTGGCTAATGACATGTTGAGACATGCTACTGGAAGACAAGAAAGTTTTTAACTCCCTGAAGCAGGAAACAGTAGCAAGATTGTTTCTTCAGCTTCTTCACTGCATCTTTGAGATCCTGGTTCCTCATGCTGTAGATG
>NW_009267034.1:0-501 GCF_000687185.1 Egretta garzetta | reverse complement strand
ACTTTTATCAAATTAAACAACAGCCTAAGGAAAACATAGGCAATCTTCCAGAGCACTGTTTCAGCATGTTTCTATTGGACGAGATTCCTCATTCCCCCTCCATATACCTGTTTAATCAGTCATGCACTACTGAATACCAAGTCCATCGTTTGTGCTCTTTATAATTGCAAATCAATCATTATAGAGGATTCGAAGCAAGAAAACAATACTAAGAGCACAAAAGTAATCGCTAATTAATTTTAACTCGAAGCACTGATAATCCAACTGGCCTAGCACTCTGACAGGTAATCATTCTTGGACTGATTTAATAAGCATGTTCATCCTGACACTTCCCCCTTCCAACAGGTCTTAAAGCCATGCCCTTAGGTTTGTAGCTGTGCTTTATTTATTTATTTTTAGAACGTAAAGGGGAGGAAAGCATTCAATATACAAGCCTGCCAAATAATTTACTTGCAGCATTACATGACCAGCTTATCAGTGGC
Source organism: Egretta garzetta (assembly GCF_000687185.1). NCBI lineage: Eukaryota > Metazoa > Chordata > Aves > Pelecaniformes > Ardeidae > Egretta > Egretta garzetta. Next base: position 19 of record NW_009267034.1, on the reverse strand, counting down.
TTGCACAAGCTATGTGTGG
>NW_009267033.1:0-501 GCF_000687185.1 Egretta garzetta | reverse complement strand
GAGGCTTTTCAGCGGTGTCTTCGCTGCTGGTGGTTTCTCCTCCCTCGTCCCTCCAACGCCCCACCCGCAGCTCCCTCATTAGATAGTACATATATAAAATTATATAGTATTATATACTCATTATTTATTAATTAGCATGCAAATGAGGGGCCAGCTCCCCACCCCACTGTGGTGGTGCATCCCCCACCACTGCTTGTTTTTTTCACTGGACCGCTTTATGATTTCAGAACCTCCCGTTGGGTCTTGGCCCTGGTGTAAGGAGGCGGAGGGATGTGGGACCCCGCTCTGGTCCTGCCCCGTCCCCTGCCTTGCCCCCGCGCTCTTCCCTCTTACCCAGCGGTTTTGGAGAGCCCCAGCCTCCTTAGAAACCGTGCCGGCAGGGGATCGTGACAGCAGCAGCGGGGATATTTGGGTGTTGTAAGCAGGGGAAGGTGATGAGGGTCTCCCTGGGGCAACAGAGCACCCCTCGGGTGGGCGAGGGGGACACTGGGCTGGTTGCCC
>NW_009267032.1:0-499 GCF_000687185.1 Egretta garzetta | reverse complement strand
AAATCCTTCACCTGTGGCTTAGATGTTATCTCTGCTTTCTCAGTTATTAAATCCCACTTTGTCTTTGGGATGGAGAGCAAACGGAATTGCGGTCTGTGTTTTGCAGGGAGAACGGGAGCGGGGTGTTACTGGTGCTTGGATTTTCTTTGGCCATTAGCTAATGAATTAGCTGTGATCTCATTCTGCATGTCATTTACAAGCTCTTCGGGGACAGGGTTCGTTCACGGGTTGAATTTAAGGAAAGGACGCTGGGCTTGATGTAACCAGTCTGTCAGGCTTTGCTGCACTGCGCCCTGACCTCTGTTTCTCTGTGACTGCGTTTTCCAGTTACGGGTGACTTGGTTTACAGAGCTTCCAGCAAGCTCAGCCATTTTTTATGATGCAGAACTAGCTAGTTGTGCACATGTGGAGGATGCACTTGGATACTCTTAGCTAAATCAGCCGAGTTTGGCTCCAACGGGTTTCTTTCTGTGGTTTGGTTATGGGGCTCTTTTGGTGA
>NW_009267031.1:0-499 GCF_000687185.1 Egretta garzetta | reverse complement strand
CGCCTGGGGCGGTGGGAGCCCCAGCCTGGCTGCGGGCTCCTCTGCGGGGCCACCACAGCTCTCTGGGCTCCGAGGGCTCGGGCGCTTTGCAGTGGGGACGGCACGCACCGGCACACCTGCTTGCTCAGCTGTGGGCCCAGGGGCTCCTCGGGGTCGTCCCACAGAAAGGAGCAATGCCCCAAGTCGAGCGACTCCAGCTTGGGGAAGTTCTTTTTGCTGAAGGAAAGGACCATTTGGTCGAAGCGGCTGAGGTTGAGCCCCCGTAGGTGCACCCCGGTGAAAGGATCCAAGGCGGTCACTACAAATCGCTCGTCCTGGAGCTCATACAGGCGGTGGCAGATCTCCAGCTCATGAATCACCAACGTCTCCTCCATCAGAAGTGCGGAGGCGTTTTCTGGCTGGTTTGAAGGCACTCCAGTAATTCCTGCGTAATTCTGGGTGCGATTTTGCACCCCAGCTCCTCCCCCAGCTCCCTCCTGCGCTCCTCGTTTAAGAGCCC
>NW_009267030.1:0-500 GCF_000687185.1 Egretta garzetta | reverse complement strand
AATAGAAAGAGAGACCCAAGCACTGCAGAGTTTGGTTATTTCCAGCTGCCCAGAGCACCGTCTGTAAGACACCTGCCCTGCACCAGGGCACAGCGCAGCGTCCCCATCTCAGCACCTCAGTTGGAGAGCACCATGCAGAGCCGATCCCCACGTGCTCATTAGGGGGGGATAGAAGCAGCTCATCCCGCTCTGCTCCCTGCCCGAAAAGGCTTGCTGGCATTGTCTGCTAGCACCAACACCTGGCATGACATGGAGATGGAGCAAACGGCATCAGAAGGAAAGCAGGCAGGGTGAGGGCTGGGCACTGGCCCATCCTACTGCAGAAATGAGGATTAAGTGAGCAAATCTCCCGGGATGTCTGTGGAGAGCGTAAGCTAGAGTCTCTGCCACAAGATACTGGGGCTTTTGCACCCTGATCAAAAACTGTCCTCAGTTCCCAAGATGAAATCTTCACGCTCAGGTAGAGCCAGAGTCTGGTTAGACTAGACCTAACCACTAAA
>NW_009267029.1:0-500 GCF_000687185.1 Egretta garzetta | reverse complement strand
ATAATTTCTCCTAAACCTTCTTGTGCCAAAGACTTCCTTAGAAGGGATTCTCATAAACAGAGGAAGCTATGCCTGGAGCTCTGGATAAGCAGAGCTATGCAGAGCTTCCTCGTGACTTCTGAGAACGATGTTAATCTGAGTTGGTGTGCATTTGAAGAGCTATTAGAATTCCAGGGACACAAATGATTAGGCCGGTATATCCAAGTGGGTGTTTATCCCGTGGTGTTTTAGAGGAAGGAGAAGATGCTGCCTTTTCTTTACACTGCCTTTCTTTGGCGAAAGGACTGTGCCACTGAGTGTTTTGGAAATGTGTGTGGTTGTCTTGTAGAAGTTTGAAACGGTGGTTGGAGAAAGAGGGGCACAGCTGAGCGGAGGCCAGAAGCAAAGAGTAGCAATTGCCCGAGCTCTGGTTCGCAATCCTAAAATTCTTCTGCTTGATGAGGCAACATCAGCTTTGGATACTGAGAGTGAATCAGTTGTGCAGGCAGCACTGGACAAGG
>NW_009267028.1:0-499 GCF_000687185.1 Egretta garzetta | reverse complement strand
TCTGGGCAGCAAGGAGGCAGCGAGCTCACGTGCGAGCCCACCCGCGACCGAAGGCGGGCTCTGTACGCGAAGCGAGGGGTCGCGTGCGCTCCTCTGGGTGCCAAAAGATGGCGGGCGAACCCTTTTTGCTTGCCCTCGTCCCACCCAGCCGGTTTTTCTCCTTGCCCGCCCAATGGGTGGCTGCAGAATCTGGCTGTCGGCACGTTGCCCGACGAGCTCCTGTGAGAGTCCGGCATTGCCCCGGCAGCGACGAGTGACCTACATTTGTGGAGCGGCCGGGCGCCGGTTGATCCGCCTCCATGATTGGAGCAGCAAGTGCAAAAGCAAACAGCTCGTCCTTTCCTTGCCCTGCTCCAATTCGGATCCTCTCGCTTCCCCCCCTGCCCGCCCCAAGACCTGCCTCGTGGGATTGGGGGGCTCTAGGGAGGTGCTCGGGCTGCGTTTCCATCCCGCTGGGATTCAAAATGGCCGGGAATGGTGCAAAAAACCGCCCGGTTGA
>NW_009267027.1:0-498 GCF_000687185.1 Egretta garzetta | reverse complement strand
CTGAATGCTAATGGGGACCTGCCCTTGACTTGCAGAACAAAGACGGCCCGATAGAACGGAAAGAAAAGTGCCGGATGGTGAGGTCCGGGGATGGCCCCGTGGATGAGCACTGCCTGCCATCAACGGTAGAGGCTGACCTGGGAGAACTGGTCAACCGGTACCGCAGGGATGCCGTCACGACTTATCTGAAGAGCTCCGAGCTGTGCAAAGAGCGCGGTGTTCCCATCACTGAGCCAACGCTGCAGAAAGGTAAAGCAAAGCCCAAGAGCCTGTGATGTCAGTGCACTACATCTGACAAGTCCATGTCTCTTCCCAAGCCCAGAAGCGTGACTGATGTCAGGGTGTGCAGCCGAGGGAGCCCGTTTGCAGCCCTCGGAGAGCCATGAGGGCAGATGCTGCCGGTGACGATCAGCAATACCCTCAGCAGGGCCAGAGCAGGGCTGAGATATCAAAGGGTGCTGCAGATGATCCAGGGCCCTGTCCCGTTGCCCCTGGGAC
>NW_009267026.1:0-498 GCF_000687185.1 Egretta garzetta | reverse complement strand
CCCAGCCGAAACCAGGACAGGTCCCCGTCATTCGGAGAAGTCCTTGTGGCCCCCCGCTCTAGAGCGGGAGCTGCAGCCCTTCTGTCGGACAGGGCTGGGGGGTCGAGGGAAGCTCCTGGCTCCGTGGTGCCGACAGAGAGGAGGACTTGCCCACAGCAGTGCTCCAGCCTGGCCAGAGTTGGATGGAGAAGAGCGTTGGCGTCAGGTCTGCCAACGCCCTTTACCTTGCCACCAGGGCAGCCGGGCACCTCTGGGGAGCGCAATCCCCTTTTGCAGTCAGAGGGAAATGCCAGAGGCAAAGACGTGGCTGTAGGCAAGCATTTCAGCTCAGCTCCTTACAGGTGCAGCACTGGGCGCGACCCTCTCAGCCCCGTGGTAAACAGCTCCTGGTATTCCTACAGCAACGGTAGACAGCCACCAGGAGGAGGGTGGATGAGGCCCAGGGCTGCTTCTCCACTGGAGAGTCTCTGAAGCAGAGAGCGCTGTCCTCTGGGTGGG
>NW_009267025.1:0-498 GCF_000687185.1 Egretta garzetta | reverse complement strand
CCAAAACTGTATGCTGTAAATGCTCCATAAGCTATCCCAATAACTTATTCCTGCTATGGAATCCAAATCTCTTGATATGGGAAGAGCAGGATGAGGTCTAAAATAACACATCCTCTGTATACAATCCTGATAACACAATCCTCTTGAAATCAGACAAGCACTTAAAGATTTTACTTAGTTAGAAAGTTCTTCTGAGTTTGAATATGAACTCAGTGATCCCATGATCAATTAATTACATTGTGATGGTAAAGTTGCAGTAGACCTTGGCAAAGAGAGGTTAAACCACAGCATGTGGCAAGAGTTAGTTCAGTCTAGGACCAAACTCTGTGTGGGTCCATAGTAATGCAACAGCCATGCTCAGAGTCATGTTTGCAAAGTCAAAGTCCTGGTTAACACATTGTAACTTTAGGGCAAAGGAAAGTCCTCGGACCTCAAACACTAGCTCAAGTGACTTTTGTGGTTTAACCCCAGACAGCAACTAAGGCACACTCAGCCCCC
>NW_009267024.1:0-499 GCF_000687185.1 Egretta garzetta | reverse complement strand
GGGAAGGATTATTGCTCCGCATGGAGCAGACATGCCAGAGCCCTGAGGAAGGGGTGCTGTGGGAGGGGGCACGAGAAGGAGACAAGATCATTGGGGATTCATTTAAACCACGGTGTCAGATCCTATAAATCTGAGGGCTTTTGCATATTTCCATATTTATATATGAAAATTCCACGAAGTGGCTTAAAGGCAATTGAAATAAAAACAGGGCTGTCGGAGCTTGAAAAGTACCGGCAAATCTCTAACAGACCATTTAATACAAACGTATGGGCTTGAAAAAGCTTCGAGCGGGTGGAGGATTTCTGCATGCAAATGCCTGGCCAGCCCCACGTTGGTCCTTGCGTGCTGCCAGTGTGCCGGTGCCTCGGGTCGCTCCGGCTCCGCTGGCTGGGGGGGTGTGGAGGGAGAGGGGGCCTTTCAACCCGGCTTTCTCACCGCCTCGTGTGTGTGCTGTGATGGTTTGGGGTTGGGTGGAAAGTTGATCTTCATGGCTCCTGGC
>NW_009267023.1:0-498 GCF_000687185.1 Egretta garzetta | reverse complement strand
GCCAGACAGCAGCTCTGCAGAGAAGGACCTTGGGGTCGCAGAGGACAAGCAGCTGAGCAGGATCCAGAATTGCACCCTCACGGCACAGGCCAAGAGCCCCCTGGGCTGCATAAGGAAAAGCATTGCTGTCAGATGGAGGGAGGTGACCTTTCTCATCTTCTGAGTATTGGTGAAACCCCATCTGGAGTGCTGTGTCCAGTGTTGGGTTCCCCAGTGCAAGGAAGTTGGTGACCTACTAAAGCACATTCCTCAAAGGATCATAAAGGTGCTTTAAGGGACTGAGGAATCTTTCATAAGAGGGAATATTGTGAGATGTGGGACTGTTCAGTCTGGAAAAGAAAAGGCTTGGAGGGATCTTCTAATGTGACTAAATAACTGATGGGAGACCAGGGAGCCAAACACTCCTCAGTACTTCCCAGTGACAAGACAAGGGGTGATAGACAGAGAGAAAACCACATGGAATTCTACCTGAAACCAGGAAAACACTTTTTGACTGTG
>NW_009267022.1:0-498 GCF_000687185.1 Egretta garzetta | reverse complement strand
CTCCATTCATGGGGAGGGAGCTAGGATAGGAACAAATGGAGAGGAGCACTGCTGCTGTTCTCAACATGTGAAAAGGGTTATTGCCTTTTTTTGAGTCCCAAATGGACTCAGTGCTGCCTGTTAAAGCACTGGAGAGAGCCAGCGTTCTGTGGTTCTCATCCTCTGGTATATCTCTCCTCCCAGATTTCATAAAGGGAGCTGACGTCCTAAGGACAGGTGACTCCAGTGAGTGGTTATAATATCCAGAAGTAAGGCTGCTTCCCATAAATGCCTCGATTCCAGCCAACTGAGGTCAAAGCCAGGCCAAGAGTCGATTAGGTATGCACCTTCCATGGACGCTGTGAGTAAAGAAAAACCCAACAGGAGCTTCACTGACCTCAAACCAGAGTGGAGAGCTTTTCAGAAGAGTAAGGAGTTGGGATTCATGACCTCTGAACATGAACTGAACATGAGAGGGAAATTATTCACCATGAGAACAGTCAACCATTGGAATAAGCT
>NW_009267021.1:0-498 GCF_000687185.1 Egretta garzetta | reverse complement strand
CATGGCCCTGTTTTTTCATCCTCCCTTTCTAAATGAGTTTTTGTTTCCAAGACTTCTTCTTGTGTTTGGGGCGACTGATACTGGTACAGGTTTGTTCCCTGGTTCAGCTGCAGTGCCTGTTGCCACAGTTTGAGTAGCTATTGTGCCTGCCACGGAGGTTGGAGTAGCTACAGCGGCTGTCACAGGAGTTGATCTTTGGCTAGTATTCTTAAGTAGGTGTTTAAGCCTGAATAAGACCTGAACCACATTCAGGAGACAGAGCAATAGGACCATGCTGGTTTAAACATCTCAAGGATATTCACATTTCTCAGGAGTGTTGTAACTAGCCTGGAGAAGAAGGGGAAGATAGAGTAAGGTGTCTCCCCCAAGGTTGGCCCTCCGAGGAAAAAAAGTAAAAAGTATCATTATTAATAATTCCCAATAGATGACTCCTGAGCAGCAATCCTTGTCCCTCCAAACTAACTGCCCCTGAGCATGACATCATGTGGTATGGAATAG
>NW_009267020.1:0-498 GCF_000687185.1 Egretta garzetta | reverse complement strand
CAGCAGCACCCAGGAAACAGCATCAGTAACACCATGGAAGTCTGAGATGACCCAGCTACCAGCACCTGAAACACCAAACCTGTTCACAGATGTGGCAAACCCTGGGAGCAAGGGGGGGAAATAACCGGGGGGAGGTCCTTTGTTTGGGTGGAGAAAGGGAGGAGTAGAGGAAGATGAGGGGGATGTACAAGCCTGGAAAATGGAGAGAAGGGGGGACGGAGGAGCCGGTCACACACAAGCAGACTGGTGGTCAGTTTGTTTGTTCGCCTGAGCCCTGCACCTAGTCACCACGATCCGTCCTGCCTTCTTCATGAGAGAGATTCCAAATCCTTTCCTGTGTGGCCCTACTCTGTACCTGGTGGGGGGCGGGTCCAGAGGCCTGGCTGCTAGCAATGGCAGAAGGGAACACAGGTCGTGGGGACCCAGCAGTCGGCAACCCCCGAGTGTCCTGGGCCGGCTACTGGTGGGAGCGCTGTGTGCGTGTTCACTACTTGCGAA
>NW_009267019.1:0-496 GCF_000687185.1 Egretta garzetta | reverse complement strand
GATCACCAAATTACTTTTAGTTACTTATTACAATTCCCCCCTTCTTTTATTTATAAGTAATTTGCCAATCAAACGTAGACAATACTTCACAAGCTGCATCTAATTCAGGATTCTCACTTGGTATAATTTTCATCTCCAATTCTGACTGCTTCGTCACCGTTAGCTGTACTTTTTCCTGAGTTAGAATTTGGACATAAATAATAGCCTTTTTGATTTAGGCAAGGTTCTATAGGAACCAGTTCACAGAGGGATATCAGAAAGCTCGGAGCTCCTGCTGTAATATTAGATTTAAGTAGAGCGGGACCTTTCCAACGGGAAAATGTCCAGTTATAAGGTTGATGTGGATTTCCTGAGGTTGTGGTAATTGATATTACTAGTAAGATACCAGCCTTCATTTCCCCACTGTTTAGTACCTCTCTGCCTTCCTCGTCTGCTCTTTTGCAGAGAGCAATGGGATATCAATATCTTCTCGGCAGCAGCAGGTAGTCTTGAGGGG
>NW_009267018.1:0-498 GCF_000687185.1 Egretta garzetta | reverse complement strand
GAGGTCTTTTCCAACCTTAATGATTCCATGAAAAAACCAGCTTAAATTGGAGAAGAGAATTTATACAAATAATTGTAAAAACAAATTTAAGAGCAATCAGTAGTCCTAATTTTCCCCCTTGAATATAGTGAACTTTGATCTCAGAAAGAGATAAGCTCTGTGCCTATCAAGAGGGGATAAAATAACTTTTAAGATCCTATATTGCATAATGCCCGCATATTTGAAGGCAAGTAATTACAGACATTTTACAGAGACATTCTCTTCCCACTTTTGTCAGTTCATATTCCAAATCAGGTTTTAAAACCTTCTTTTAGCTGCAGAAAACACAGTGGCTGCTAGAATAAAGCAATAGCCAATGCCTACGTTGTAGGGTAATTCCAAAGATGTGTACTGTAACTTACATAATTTATTCAATTCCATATACATTAATCCTACACCACCTGAAGAGGAAAGGCTGAAAAATAGATTTATTTAGATTTGTTTCTGCTTAAAAAAAAA
>NW_009267017.1:0-497 GCF_000687185.1 Egretta garzetta | reverse complement strand
TGAGCGGGGACGGTCTCTGCGCAGGCTGAACGGCACCCAGGTGCTGCAGTACAGCCGGGACGTGCGGAAGCTCCACCTGAGCATCAACGTCACCAATGTGCCCACCACCCCCTCCAACGGTGAGGATGCCCACGAGGCGCTGCTCAACATCACGGTGCCGGCCAGCCTGCTGCCCTCCTCCGTCCGCCCGGTAGGCGATGGCGGCCCCCTCCCCAGCCGGAGGAGGCACGAGGACCAGGGTGGGCTTTGCCAGGGCCTTCCTCACCCTCTTCCCCACCCCAGAGCGGAGCCTGTACGTTTACGGAGACGGTGCTGTGCGAGCTGGGCAACCCTTTCAAGAGGAACCAGAGGGTAAGGGCTTCTCCCCAGCCCCCCCCAGCCCTCCTTGGGGCTCCGCAGGTGGGGGGGGTCCGGCCGAGCGGCTCCACGGTCCCTCTGTGCTGCAGGCAGAGCTGATCATCACCTTCGAGGCCATCGGGATCATGCTGGACACACGG
>NW_009267016.1:0-497 GCF_000687185.1 Egretta garzetta | reverse complement strand
GACAGGCTTTATTAACTGAGGCTTTGCAAAGCAGGAAGCAGTGTAAAGTGAGCAATGGGTGAAACAATACTGATTGATCTGGTTTTGAAAACAACGCCACCCAAAATCAGAAAAGATGGGAACTATTTTTAGATGTGTGGAAAGCTGATGAGAAAAGATGCTCCACTCATTTGATGCTCTGAGCATTGTTAATGCTTGGTGGGGCAAGAAGAAATCCTTGCAAGATTGTGTTGGTGAGAAGGAGCAAAAAACTGGTCCCTTGCATGGTGTGAAGCGGCAGTGGACAGATCGCGCCTTTGCCAGTGCGCCTGGAGCAGCACCAGGACGTCAGCTCGGTCCAGCATCTCCTGGGCTTGGGCCCTGCTTGGAGGTGTTGAGAGCTTGAGGCAGCACAGAAGGGCCCGAGACTTTATTCCACAGGGAATTTTGCAGATGTTCTCAAAGGTGCCTGTCGGCAGCTGGAAAGGGCTGGTTTTGCAGGTTGTTTCTGGGAAGTG
>NW_009267015.1:0-497 GCF_000687185.1 Egretta garzetta | reverse complement strand
GATGATGATGATGATACCGAAATAGAGATGCTGTCACTGGCACCCACGCAACACAACCCCTCATCAACCCCAGCGCCCCTTTCCAACAGGGATGGTAAAATCAATCACGAAGGAGAAAGGGCTTCGTGTTAAAGCTTTTGGTTGGGATTTGCGCGTTTGCCGACCCTTTCTCTTTACATTTATTTATTTACTACAAGCTTTAAAAAAAAAAAAAGTCTTGCAGTTTGTGTCAGCGCACAGCTTAGAGGATAACGTTTGGATTTGGTTGGGCGCTGGGCTGGCCTGAGGTGCCACTGCCCCCTCGGGGGTGACGGGGGAACTGAACGAGTCCCCATCTGCAAGGTGGTGGCACCTTGAGAACGCTCCCATCGCCCTTAGAAATCGTCGCCCTTCAGAAATCGTCACCCTTCAGAAATCATCCCCTTGGCGGTTGGGGTTGCGCTCTCCAGACGGGCTGTCGCTGGGTTCGTTCCAGCCTCGTGCCAACGCGTTGCTTA
>NW_009267014.1:0-497 GCF_000687185.1 Egretta garzetta | reverse complement strand
TGGCACCCACCCCGGGAGCCGGGGGGGCCCAGGGCTGGCGCCAGGGACCCAGGGGTGGCACCAGGATGGGTACCCAGGGGTGACACAGGGGTGCAAGGTGATACAGGGGTGACACAGGGGACCCAGGGGTGACACCAGGATGGGGACCCAGGGGTGACACAGGGGACCCAAGGGTGCCCCAGGGGCGTGGGGTGGCCCAGGGGTGACATGGGGGACCCAGGAGTGACACAGGGGACCCAGGGGTGGCACCAGGATGGGGACACAGGGGTGACACAGGGGTGCAGGGGGGCCAAGGGGTGGCACCAGGGACACAGGGGTGCAGGGTGGCTCGGAGGTGACATGGGGGGCCCAGAAGTGTCACCAGGGGTGACACAGGGGCCTAGGGGTGACACCGGAGGTGACACAGGGGTCCCAGGGGTGGCACCGGGGGTGACACAGGGGTCCAGGGGTGGCACCGGGGGTGACACAGGGGCCCAGGGGTGGCAGTGGGGGTGACA
>NW_009267013.1:0-496 GCF_000687185.1 Egretta garzetta | reverse complement strand
ATTTGAAATAGATTTTATATCCCCCCTTACACTTTTAAATCCAAAATCGTTGTTTTACTGTTTTGTTCAATGAAAACATTGTGTAACTGTAAATCACAACAACAAAAGAAAAAATATTCAAGTGAAACACATATGCTGCTGTGAAAAAACCTGCGATTTCTGGTGCCACCCCTGTTGGTATCTCAAGCCACTCCCAGTCTGAACTGGCAGAGTCACACAGGAAAATACTTACGCACTTTCCCACAGCAGTCACAGCCCTGCACAGGGTTAGGAACAGCACCAGGTTTTATGATGCCCATGCAAAACAGAGAATCGTGTTTGGCATTCAATGTCTTAACACCAAATGGATGGAGCCCACTTGTTCTATGTAAGGAAGCACATTGAACCGCCAGGATTTGAGCCAAGATGAAAAATTTTCTGACTTGAGGCAGACTTGGCATATAAATTTCTCAAGTCTGCGCCAAAACCTGCTCTCAGGCTCTGCAGGGTTCCCAGA
>NW_009267012.1:0-497 GCF_000687185.1 Egretta garzetta | reverse complement strand
TTCTTTTTTTTGTGGGTTTTTTTTTTTTTTTTTGTTAGTGTTGCCTGAAACAGTTCTTGGTTGTGTTGTATGGTGGTTGGTTGGTTGTTTCTGGTTGGTTTTTTTTTCCTGATTTCCAGGATATTTTCTGGGAAATGGTAAAACATTAATCGCAAAATTTTCTGTTAATCTCTGGTATTTGACCTATATCTAAATGTTTAGTGGGCTGTTCATTCTTTTTCAGGTGCTATGCTTCAGACAACCAAAGAGGGTATTTGTTAATTTTGTTCAGTGACAGACTGGGTGGTGCATGTGTGACAAACCCCCGAGGGGCCGCTTTCAGGCTGTGGAAATCTACAGTCAAACTGAATGATTGGGGAAGGGCCAGTCTGGCAGTCTTGCTTGTGCTGTTTCTCATTCTTGCAAATTCCTTGGAAATAGTTTGCTGTTACTTTGTAAATAAGGGAAAATTACTTATGAAATTCCTTGGAGGGATCTTGAAGAGGCAGGTATGATGA
>NW_009267011.1:0-497 GCF_000687185.1 Egretta garzetta | reverse complement strand
GGCATAATCATTACTGGGTTTTTTTTTTGTTCAGCGTTGTAAGAGATGCAAGCCCACTGCTTAAACCTCTGTGTGCCTCCACAGTGGTGAAAACTCAGTGCATGATTTTTAATTTGATGTTGCCAAGACACTCTTCAAATGTAAAGAATCCTGCCTGAGACAGGCTGCTGGATCAGGGAGGGTGGCACAGGAGAGGTAGGGGGCCGGGTTTTGTCTCTTCTCATTTTCTTAACTGCAGACTGTGCTACAGGCTCTTCTATGCTACAAGGTAAAGAACGAGTTCCTAGGGACTGATCCCCACGATCTGTTTCAATGACATGCGGCAGACATGGCCCTTTCTGCAGGCAGTCATCCAAACCTCAAGGTGAAGACCTTGAGCCTGTGCCGAGTGTGCTCAGGTCTCTGCTGTGGGTTCAGGCCAAGGCAACGCTCCAGGGTGGCCTTGAATGCTACCCTGGACCCTCCCTTAGTATGACATACATAATATTTCCTTCTCC
>NW_009267010.1:0-497 GCF_000687185.1 Egretta garzetta | reverse complement strand
GAGAATCTTTTTCGGACAGTCTACCACACATCTTGAAGACAGGTGTCATAGCTAACTGTCCCTTACAGCAACCTACCTCAAAAACTAGTAGGCAAAACAGTAGTCCATGCTGCTGACAAGATTTACTGCAACTGATTGGGTATACTGCAACTGGTGAATTTCATAATACACTTACACTATTGTAATCTATGATAGAGGCACAACCCTAAGCAAACTCACCTCACCATGCATCTCCACAGATGAGAAACAGTCAACTGATGACAGAAGCAAATACTGATCACTGACAGCATTGAGGGGCAAGTATCAAGAAAAGATCAAATTATGGAATGATTTGCTTGATGTTGCTATGTATCTTCAGCCAGAGACTACACCATGGCTGCAAAAACTTTCAGAGCTAACTTAATGGACACTATGAACTCTCTAGCATGATGCCAACACTTCAGAATTCTATATACTTAACTAGTTACTGAAAACAATTTCCTCAAAAAAAAAAAAAA
>NW_009267009.1:0-496 GCF_000687185.1 Egretta garzetta | reverse complement strand
GGTGCTGGGTGCTCAGCCCTCTGCTCTCGTGCCTTCTTGTCCAGGCAAATCCCTGCCCCAGAGGGGTTTGCTGCAGAGCCAGCTCCATCCTTTGTGCCAGCTGAGAGCCTTTTCCATGCTGGGGGAAGCCTTAGAAGAGCTTTTAGGAATAATTGAGATTTCCTTTGATCCAGGAACTCTGCAGGTGAAGAACTGAGGCTATTAGAGCAAGCAATGACTAGCTGCTGTGCTTGAGCCTCCCAGGGAGGGGGACGGGCTCTTCTCTACCAGGCTGGATGGAGTAACTGCTCTGTGCTTCTGCCCTGTCTGGTACACAGAGCGGCTATGAAAGGGCTCGGATCATGCACAGCAGAGGCAGGAGCAGGGCCCTGCTGGTGTGTGTTCAAGGCCAGGTGGGGATGCCTGGGAGGAAAAGTTAAAATTCGCCTTTTGTGGATGCAGGCAAAAAACATCACATCCTTCTTGAGTGCAGCATGGCAACAGGCAGGTGATGGTT
>NW_009267008.1:0-495 GCF_000687185.1 Egretta garzetta | reverse complement strand
TTCTAGTAATTTCAACATTGGTCATAACTTTCATTTATCCATGCAAACCTTTTGACAGTTCATATGACATAGTGCTACTAAAAAGCCTGGAACAACCCTATCCAGTATGTATTCTCCACTGTGTCTGGTTTTGTTGTTTGGGGTTTTTTTCTGCAAAGCTGAAGTGATGACGTTATGGTTTGGCTCGCAATTCGGGCAATAAATGTTACGCGTTGTTGGCATTAAAGTCTTGCTCTTAGAGTTTTAGATTATTGTGCAAATGATGGAATACTGTTACTGTGGTTAGCAAGAGCTCCTTGCCATCTGTGCGGTGATCTTGACATAAAGAAAAAAAAAGGTATATTTTTCTGCCCCAATTTCATGTCATATATTATTTATATTATGTTTGAGAAGTAAAATTCATTCTTCAGGGGATGTTTCCCATATGGATTTTTTCTGTTAACTCTTATGGCAATGTGGTAAATCTCCAGGATCCTTGTAAATTTAGAGTCTTCC
>NW_009267007.1:0-496 GCF_000687185.1 Egretta garzetta | reverse complement strand
GTCCGCTGCCTTGGCGCTGGCATGCACCCAGCTTTTACTGACAGCATTTGTCACGCTGTGAAATCCCATTCTGCTGGTTTATTTCTAAACCCACTCGGGCCCGATGGCCCCTGTTTGCTGCACAGACCGTCTTTTTGATCTGCATACGGGCATCGCGTAGCTGACGTGATCCATAAGGTGCTATTTTGCATGGATCATTCCTGTTTTTGTGTGGGTCTCCCTCTCCGGTTGAGGTGGTGGAGAGGCTGCTGCCAGCGGCCGAGCACCAGGGGTTTTGCCAGGGAAGTCCTACGAGGTGGGAGCAGGGACTTGGTGCCACTGCAGCCCAAGGACGCAGGTGACCTTCACAGCCTAAGCGAGGTAGCAGGGTGGACGCTTATTTTTGGGACTCAGGGGGATGTTCTCCTCTCGCCTCAAGATGTTATCGGCGCAGTTTACCACGGTGGTTATCCAAATGACATGCCCTTGCCTAGAAATGGTGACGGGCATGGCTGTG
>NW_009267006.1:0-495 GCF_000687185.1 Egretta garzetta | reverse complement strand
CACAAGGGTTCAAGAAGGTGTTTGTACATTTCTGGGAAAGGAGGTAAGGAGGTTGGGTAGGGCAAGATGCTCAGACCTAGACAGGAATGTTAGTCTCCAGACATCATGGGTCTATAACATCTATCAACACCCCAAATTTTGCATGGCCTTTGTCTTAGAGTGCTAAAGTACTTGGGATGATACAAGTGGATGCCAAAAGCCCAGGATAGGTTTGCCATCTGACAAAACTCCAGCACCAGGTTAAACTCGCAAGGTGAGGATGCAGCTTAATGTCTGCAGTCTTCTGGAAAAGAGAGTGATGGAAAGGCTGCAGGAGAGCTCCTCTGATTTCTCTTCTGCACCTCTGTGAGCTTTCCTGTAGAGTGCATATTGTCTTACAAAAACAATCCCACTGAAAACATGACTGGGTACCTAGCTATCTACACCTTCAGCTGTAGTCTGAGCTCCTACCACGAATAACATCTTTCCTCCATCTTGTTTCATCTGGACATAGGT
>NW_009267005.1:0-495 GCF_000687185.1 Egretta garzetta | reverse complement strand
GGGGCGAAACCACCTAGCCAGGAAAAAGCTTTAGTCGGATTTACTTACGTGACGTTATTTCTATGACAGGCGCTGTTTATGTTACTGAGTTTTTTTCGGTCGTACTGTTGCTATAAGAGTCGCCTTGATGAGACTGAGCAACGTGCCACTTTACATACAGTACCTGGATAATTTTATTTCAACTTTTAAATTGAATTTTGAAGCATAAATATCACATTAAGTAGAGGATGAGAGGGCAGCCCATGCCTTCCAAACAAGGTACATAGGAATACATGTATGTGTGTATGACAACTTTGAAAGACCTACATCAAATTCGGTGTTATTCCAGGACATTTTTTTGCAACGCACTTCTTCTACCATTGTATTCCTGATAGGGAGATTGCAAAAAGTTAGAATGAGAGTGAAAATTCACACACTCAGTGTCATCAGAATTTCATACCATGTTCAAATATGTTCAAAACAAACCCAAACAAAAATAACAAAAAACAACAACAA
>NW_009267004.1:0-495 GCF_000687185.1 Egretta garzetta | reverse complement strand
ATTAGCACAAATTGAAACGATGCGGCCCCGAGACCCTGCAGATCTGCTAAATGGGGTAACCGTAGAAATGATAACCGGGCAAGGTCGGTTCGCAGATATAACTTGGCAATTGCGCTATCCGCTCCCACTGTTTCAGTTGTCTGCCAGTTTGGCTCGGCAAGCATTAAACGCTATCCCTGACACCACCCCTGCTCCAGCTTTTACCTCAATCAGACAAGGGCTGATGGAAAATTTCAGCCATTTTATCGATAGACTATCAAGTGCATTAATGGCCCATTTGGGAATGACCGAAGAGGCCAAGCAAACAATGTTTAAAATGCTTGCTTTTGAGAATGCTAATGCTAAGACTAAAACCATTTTGGCAACCCTACCAAAAAATGCTGATGTAGGAGACATGTTAGAACTTGCGATGCGAGCTGAGCAGGGACTGCAGGGAAAACTAATGGCAAACGCCGTATCTGCAGCAATAAAGCCCACCACTGCATTGCTTGCCGC
>NW_009267003.1:0-494 GCF_000687185.1 Egretta garzetta | reverse complement strand
TTTTTTTTTTAAAGAAGTAATTTATGTTAAATCATATCAATATATGATTTGGCTTGAAGCTGTAAAATTATAAAAATTCACATTTAAGTAAATCCCCACTTTGAAATATGGATTTTTATATAATTTAATTGCAGAGATTATAATTAGGTTTTAAATAGCACACTTCATATTTCCTTTGTTTGACAATTTGTCTTCTTACTATATTTTTATTATGAAAAACGTTTAACTAATTTTAGAAACAAATAGTTAATAGTCTTTAATCTTATTTTCTCTAGGGTCTTTCTTCCCATTTTGTAAAGGCAATGAAATGAATTGTTATTAGCAACTTCAGAACCAAAGATTATGAAATGTATTTTTGAGAAACAAATGTGAAATCTCCTGTATGTGACCTTTTTTGTATTGACTTTTTGTGTGTATCCATAGGTCTCTCTCATAACAATTTTCCCTCCTTTCTCTTCGTTTTTAAAACAACTTGCCACTTAGAAAAGATTGCA
>NW_009267002.1:0-495 GCF_000687185.1 Egretta garzetta | reverse complement strand
TTGGGCCGGCAGGGATGGTCCTGCCCGGAGAGAGCTGCAGCCGAGGGCAGGACCACTCCAGCCGGGGCACCGGGCTGCGTTGAAGGATGTAAATCCCGCTGTCATCAGGGCATAACGAGGCTGATGAGGGTGAGATAGAAACTTCCCCTTTGGGCACTTCTGTAATTGTTCGTAAGGGCGTCAGTTCAGCAGAGCATGATTAAATTCCCAAGTGAGCAACCAGGGAGATAATTAACTTTTGGAACAACTTACCTGTGAGATGGAGTATCCATCACTCAAGGTCTTTACGGAGCAAGCGATACCCTGCTGAAAGCTCCTGGAGGTGACCCTGCAGCCCAACTGGTGGGAAATATCCTCCTGGGATTGGAAAACGCTGATTTACCTGAATCTAAATGATCTGCAGGAATACTCCTGGCTCCAACTTGCAACAAAAGATAGGCAAGCTGCATAATGTGCTGTCAGCCTGCCCAGGCCTGGGGACGACAGGGTCACCCC
>NW_009267001.1:0-494 GCF_000687185.1 Egretta garzetta | reverse complement strand
CATACAACAACAGAGGGATTAATGTATGTCTCTGCTCACTGTGCTGCATTAAGAATCTTGGGAAACCAGACCGACAGTTTAGGTGTCAAATAACCAAATTTCCTATTTACACATGTACAAGACTTAGGTACAGATGTACACTGGTGCACTGCAATAAAAGGTGCCCCCAGGAAAATTCAGATTTTTCTCGACTTCTCTGCCAAATTCCTTTACAGGGGGCTTGATAGCATAGAGTTCTCTTCTGACACCTTATCAGAAGTCTCGTCAGAAGCAAAACCTCACATATTTCAGCTGGATCCATGATACAGAGCATATTTTTGTCACAGGAGAGTGCTTAATAGTCACTGACACTAGTGATCGCTCTTAGTCTTTACTTGATCTCACAAATCTAGACAAAAGGGTGGGAGATCCAAATACCCACACCAGAACCCCCTTTGTCTCAGTTGGCATGACTTGGTTCCTCTAACATCATTCACCAGTATGGTTTAGGATTA
>NW_009267000.1:0-493 GCF_000687185.1 Egretta garzetta | reverse complement strand
GACCGTCAAGGCTCCCAAAGTGGACGCAGACATCAGCCTGCACAAAGCCGACGCCAGCCTCCCGGAGGCAGAGCTGAAGGCCGGCGCCATCACCATCGCCGCCCCCGACATCCAGCTGCCCTCCGTCGAAGGCTCCCTCGAGCTCCAGGCGCCCGAGGTAGACCTGAAAGCGCCCTCCGCCGAAGGCTCGCTTGACGGGGCCGAGCTGGAAGCCGCGGGCCTGAAAGGGAAGTTTAAGATGCCCAAGTTCGACAAGCCCAAATTCGGAGTGTCGCCTGCCAAGGCAGAAGGGCTGGAAGGCGAGGTCAGCCTGCCCACCGCAGAGGTCGACCTCCCCTCCGCCACCGTGACAGCTGCAGGGGAGGGCCCTGCACTGGGCCTCAAAGCCGACGTCGCTGGTGCCAAAATCGAAGGTGCCGGCTGGAAGGTGGAGAAGCCCTCCCTCAAAATGCCCAAAGCTGACATCAAAGCTCCCAAGGTGGACATCAGCCTC
>NW_009266999.1:0-494 GCF_000687185.1 Egretta garzetta | reverse complement strand
GTGGTAGTAGTAGTAATAATAATACTACTACCTCTACCAACAAGAAATAAAAAAGTTTGTTTGGGGGAACTTTTCTCCATTAGTGAGGACTGAATATAGGAAAAATGATGTCTGTCTGTCAGAGGATTTCTGTTTGCTGGGGTGTAATTACACCCATCTAGCCATTGCTCAGGACATGGTAGGGCAGCCGGGGGGGACTCGTCATCATGTCAGTGATAGCAGCGGGAAACTCCCAAGATTGATTCATCTCAGACTCTCTTCTTAGGGTAGGTTGAACGACCCTTGGGAGGTGTTTATCTGCTGCTGGTGGAGGATGTCTAAATGGGTAGCTGGCTAACCTTATCTTAAGGTGACTAAGAAAAGATGAGGCCACAGTGGGATCCGCCTCCCCTATAAATCTGGTCTGCTGCAAAGATACTGATATCTGAGCAAGTCACCTACCTTTACATTATAGTCCAGGGGAATCATAGGATCACTTTGGTTGGAAAAGACCT
>NW_009266998.1:0-494 GCF_000687185.1 Egretta garzetta | reverse complement strand
CTCCTCACCCCGGGAGCAGCCCCGTGGCCAAGCCCGGAGTCCACTCCGCTGGGCGCATAGCGCAGCAGTAATTTACTGACACGATTAATCATAAAAAGATTTGTAAAGCAATACAGCAATTTCAGTCCATGTTAATATAATGAGAAATGAAACCTGCGGATCGCAGCCGCTGATTGCAGTATTCCCAGGGAGAATACATCACACGCTTTATCTCGCATCTTGCTGATTAAAATAAAACTCATTACGAAGCACAGAGCAGGCTATTTTTAAGTACAGCACGAGCAGGATGGCAAAACCAAACCGCTCCACCTGGCACCTCCCTGGTGTTTGGGCACGGTCCAGCCCGCAGCCTCTCCCCTTCTGCCCGGCAGCCCAACGTACCAAAGCGGGGCAGGAAAGCTGAGGGAGCCGGGGAGCCCAGAGCTCCTGGGGAAGGACACAACCTTCCCTGTGCCCCCCTGGGCAGGAGCTCCCACTGCCCTGCTGGGACCCCC
>NW_009266997.1:0-493 GCF_000687185.1 Egretta garzetta | reverse complement strand
GACGGGATGGAAAGGTGGCGTCGATGTCCCCCCCCGGCCCCCCCACTGCCTCCCACCAGGCCGGCTGCCTCTTGCTGCCCATGGCCCGGAGCAGGAGCCAGGGCCCCTCTGCTCTCTCCCGCCCCGGGGAGGCTCCCAGCCCCGAGCAGCATTCCGGCAGTGCCCTGCTCCCTGCGACCCCCCCTGCCCGTGTGATGGGGAAGCGGGACCCTGGCGTCCATCTGGACGCAGTCCCTGGCCCCAGACCTGCCCAGCTCGGCGGGGTCCCTCGCTTACTCCTCTGCGGCGGCTTGGTCACGCGCGCCCTGTAGGGCTTCAATGGAGCACCCCTCTCCCTCTGAGCCCTGTTCTTCTCCCAGGCCAGCCTGGGGCGTTTGGGGGGTCTCTCTGCCATCGTGCGATGGGCAGGAAAGGCGTAGGCTGGGGAAGGGGGAAGCTTTGGCAGAATGCCTCGGCACCGTGGGGCTGCCGGGGGTGGCGGGGAAAGACGTGA
>NW_009266996.1:0-494 GCF_000687185.1 Egretta garzetta | reverse complement strand
AAAAAAAAAAAATCTAGAACAATCAATCCAGTCAGTAACTACAGTACTACTCCAGTACTGGAGTAGCTTTAAGTATTTATGAAAAAGGAAAGTTAAATCACAATTATTACAAAGTAGATAATTGGTTTCAAAATAACACAGTTAAAATTCAGAAACTATTTTTTATTCAAAGCTATTGATTTTGTTTTTTCAAATTTATTCAGAAATTTTGTGGATAAATAAGTACTAAATAAAGTAGTCTACAGATAAACCTGCAAAAGAAAATATTAAAGTTACCTTTGAAACATTAAGTAGAACCTGAATTGAATATCTGATCACATCCATGCATGGAACACTCCGGTTGCAACTCCGTATCAGAACAAAAATAGTGAAGATTGCTCTGCTCTGGGCCATATTTTCACAACAGAGCGGGGACAGCCTAGTAGCCACCTCTGTGATAATTAAAGAAAAAAAAAAAAAATAAAGAAAATTCTGAAGCTCAAGCAATCTAATTG
>NW_009266995.1:0-491 GCF_000687185.1 Egretta garzetta | reverse complement strand
TTTTTTTTTATCAGTGCACTGATTTCTCAAGGTGTAATTGAAGAAGCGGCCTTTAGTTTCCTTTTGTTTTGAGATGGAAGAAAAATTATGAGCTTTTCTATCGTGAGCTACACAGTCCAATCAAGACTGAGAAACAGGCTGCAGTTTTTTTCATTCCTGGCACTCAGGCAGACTGAGGATTCAAATCACATTCTATTCTACCATAGTGGGCCTGCTCTTCCCACTGCTTACTTCCCTGCTTTTCTGATGGCCACTGTGTTGGGATAAGGGGCTTCTGAGTCTGGCTTAGAACAGTTCAAATATCCTTGTCCAGAGATGTGCCGTTAACATAGTGAACACCTTCCTGTCCTCCGTTGTCTGCATGGAGTGGTTAGACAGTGGGGTCGCTTTGCCTTCTGTCATCCGTGCGGAAACTGTTCTGTTCGACCACCAGAGATAAATTGGTAAAAGCTCCTTGGCTGTGAGCGTTTCAATAGCTGTCTCTGAAAACA
>NW_009266994.1:0-494 GCF_000687185.1 Egretta garzetta | reverse complement strand
CCTGCCACCCCCCTTTTTTTTTAAGAAAACAGTTCCCAGTGGTTATAATTATACAAGCCCCTCCCAACCAGTCATTAAATTAGCACCTTCTCGTGTGTGTGTATATATATATATATAATACATATAATTTATGGACAAATGACTTTGTAAACAATATTCTTCTACTCCAGAAGGAAGCGTAGTCCATCGCATAATGCAGCTACAAACATGTATCTCAAAAAGAGGACCAGCAGCTCCAGGGAGTGGGGGGGAGCCCCGTGCCACCCCCCCCCCCCCCCTGCCCCACCCCCCCCCCCCGCCCCTCCCTCTCCCACCCACTCCCCATTGGCCAGGCCAGCACCTGCAGCGACCCGATTGGCTCTCTCAGCTGCTCATCAGCCCTTTGGGGTATTTATATGGGGCGTGGCCCAGCTCCCTCTCTCTTGTCAGTGCTGGGGAGTGGAGGAGCCAGGTAAGGCAGGGCTGGTGGGCAGGCGTGTGTGGTCTTTGTGGTG
>NW_009266993.1:0-493 GCF_000687185.1 Egretta garzetta | reverse complement strand
TGCTAAGGACTCTGTGCCGGGTTAGGGGTGGCCTCAAGTCCAGGCAGGTCTTGGCCCGGATGCCTGGGACCAGGCAGGAAATGACTCTTCCTCCCCTGGGTTCTCAGTTCTGCTTCATACCGGGCCTCCTGCGGGAGGGAGGACTCTCTGCTGGCCATGAAAGCGGCACGCGGCAACTTTTCCACCTGAGACTGGACAAAGGCTCCAAGGGAGGTCCGGGGGAACTGCCTTTTGAGCAGGCTCAACGCCTCCCTGATCATCTTCTTTGCCAGCCTCCTGCGTCCCATGAAAACGCAGACCTGCACCGGAGAAGGGAAACATCCCAATACGGACGAGTTGCCCAAGAGTCTTCAGGAAGCTGCCAGTGGCTGGAGACGCCCGGGATATCCCCCGCAGCCAGGAAAGGCCTCCAGCTCCGTCCCCCAGGAGATCCCTCCCGACCTCCCCATCTCTTTACCTGCCCTTTGAGGCTGAAGAAGGTGGCCTCTTCAAA
>NW_009266992.1:0-492 GCF_000687185.1 Egretta garzetta | reverse complement strand
ATGAAACACTGGTGTGCCACCCTCAGGCTTATCTCAAACAAGCCTGGTTTAATCCCTTCCCCCCCTTCAAATCTGGTCTAAAGCTCTTTCAATGACCCCTGCTAACTCCTGCGCAAAACTCCTTTTCCCCTTTTGAGAAAGGTGCACCCCATCTGTCACCAACAGGCCTGTGATCAAAGGACCCAAAATTCAGCTGGTGATACCAGCCATGGAGCCAGGTATGGATCAGCTGGGTCTTCCTGTTTCTTCCAACATCATTCCCTGCAGCTGGAAGGATAGAGGAAAACATTACTTGTGCTCCTAATCCCTTAACCAGTTGTCCCAAGGCCCTGAAGACTCTTTTGATCCCCCTTGGAATTCTTATTGCAACTTTCCACTGCCTACATGAAAAAGCAATAATAGATAACAATCCAAGGGCCATACCAGGGTAGGAAGTTTTCCCACCACATCTTTAACCCAGGCCCCAAGGAGGCAGCAGACTTCCCTAAGAAG
>NW_009266991.1:0-493 GCF_000687185.1 Egretta garzetta | reverse complement strand
GTTGGGGGAAGGGCTGCCGAACATCTCCTGGGAGGCATAGGTCAGGTAGAGGAAGCCATCCTCATCCTTGTTGTCCCGGTAGAGTTCCTGCATGGTGATGGCCATGTTGGGCAGCCCTCTGTTGTTCACCAGCAGGTAGAAGGTCTGGGAGGAGGCCAGGCAGAGCCGTGTCCTGCCAAGACGGCGTGCGGGTGAGCAGCACCCAATCGGGGAGGCTCCCTAGGGAGGACCCAACCATGGGGACATGGTGCTTGTGGTCCCTCCCCAAGGGCCCAGGCCTTCAGGGTCACCTCCCTCTGATGCCAACCACCCACCAGCACCCACAGGCACAAGAGTGGGTGCTTGGGCGCGGTCAGCTGCTCCCCAAAACATCCGTAAGGGCTCGGCCACGAACTCTCGCCTCTGTTTAACCCTGAATGGTGCTACCAGGAGATGTTGGTCCTTGGGAGGGGTTTTGAGGCAGCTGAGACAGTGCTGCTCATTTGCAGGGCTG
>NW_009266990.1:0-492 GCF_000687185.1 Egretta garzetta | reverse complement strand
TCCCCAGCCCACCTTGCACAAAGAACAACAGCCCTGTCACTGGTCTACTGCTCTTACCAAGAGACAGAGTTAAGGGAGAGCTATGTCAAGACAGGATTATTTTTTCCAGGCATCGGGGTCAATCCTCCTCCAGCACCGAAATGCCAGAAGCGCAGGCACCCCACCCAAACCCTCAGAAAGGGAACAGCACTCAATGTGTGTCTCAGCATGGCAGGAAGGTGACACAAAGCAAGTAACTGCCCTCCAGTGCAAATGCACCATATATCCAGGACAGGTTTTGAAGACGACTCAAAACGCTACCAATAATAGCAATACCTAAGGTCATCACAGGTGATGGTGTTGGTGGTGTTGGCTGCGTTGTAGTGCCCGGCACCGGGGTGGAGGGTGGAGGAGAAGGCAGACCTATGGAGAGACAGAGGCGGATGTGGTCAGCGTCAACATGGGAGTTTTGTTGCAGGCAGCTGGTCGACCTTGCACAAACACCCCAACACC
>NW_009266989.1:0-491 GCF_000687185.1 Egretta garzetta | reverse complement strand
GTGGTGGCCAAGCTGCTTGCGATAGCCTTCTTTATACTTGTACTGTAGGGTGGAAGAAGCTCATTAGGTGTCTGACCAGCTCTTCTCCCTTCTGACACTCCACTCTGTAGCTGCGCCTGTGAGCAAGTGCCATGCCCGTGGAGCCAGGCAAGATCACCACCTGAAGAGGTGTCTAAGCACAGCATATCCCTACTGTGCCCTACACTTCCATCCCACCCCATGCCTACGCAGGGCCACGGGACATACATGGAGGCCTAGATGGCAACTCCAACCATACATGCTCCAGAACTAGGAGCAATGTGTGCCGCCAGGCAGGGTCTCCACACAACCTAAGCATCCCCACAGAGAGGCCAGCTCAGCAGCTGGGATGTAAAACTCAGGGAAAACCACCGGACTGCTCCAGTAGGCAGCCTGGACCTCATCCTGCACAGCCCTGACTGCACTCACCCCCACAGCCCACACCAGTTGACACACTCCACTGCACCAGGCTC
>NW_009266988.1:0-491 GCF_000687185.1 Egretta garzetta | reverse complement strand
GGTTGCTTCCTTGCAAAACAGGAGTAATATAGCAAGACTCATGCTATTCCAGGGAAATGGTAAGAACAAAGGCCTAAAAGTTTTCAGGCGTGGTGATAAAATGGATCAGAGAGCGATACAAATAGTTTATACAAGGTGAGAAATGGGCTAGAGAGGAGATTACCTATGTTGCCTCGTTAGATGAAGCTGCAGTCAGAGACTAGGTGCAAAAATCAAAGGTGAGGAACCAAAAACTTAAGTCTTTCAGTTAGTATCATCATTTACCATGGCCAAGTGAAGAAGGCTGCCAAAAGAGTATGACAAAGCTATGCTTTCCTCATCAGTATTTTACTGATAATGATAAGTGATTGTGCATGGAACAGGATACTGGAGGGGAGAAAGACGTCAGGCATGGCCCAGGTCATGAAAGAACCAAAACTCAGGCTGTGGATTTCAAACTTCAGTGGGTTTAAATGTGGCTGGAAGTTACTTTAGCCTTGAAAAAAAAAAAA
>NW_009266987.1:0-491 GCF_000687185.1 Egretta garzetta | reverse complement strand
TTTTTTTTTTTTTTATTTGGTGTCAGTAATAACTAGTCTTTGGTGGTGTTTGCTAAATACAAGGCAGTTTTTTTCCTGATTGTGACTTAATTGACCTGATTATAGCCATAGTGTTTTGAACAAGCAACATTACTTGAGACCGGGTAGGAACAGAGGGAGAAATAAAGGTTTGTAGAGATAGCTGAGTTGGAAGATGTTCTTTGCTGGTGTTGGTTGGTTGGTTTGGGTTTTTTCCCCACTTAGGTTTTTCATATTACATTTAGTTTGGTGAAGTCACTCTTGTTTCTTAAACTGCTGTTGCTTCACCTTTGAAAAGTACTCGGAGAACATTTTATCTTACGCATATATATAAGGCAGTAAAGGTATGTACTGAGTAAAGGGGGGGATATCAGTTCTAGCTCTAAAAGCAACATGATTTATTTGTGACATTGTTTCAGTACAGGGAACTGACTCCTGAATGGAAACAGATGCATTATAATATTGTGCATCCA
>NW_009266986.1:0-491 GCF_000687185.1 Egretta garzetta | reverse complement strand
ATAAACGAGGAGGACTCTAACTATGTAATCCAGTGAGATGATGAACCCCTGGAGATTTGTTCCCAGTAGAAGAAAATCTTTCTGTTTTATTTCAGTTCTTTCCTCTCTGACAAATATTACCCAGCCTTTCTCTGACCTTCATCACAGATGTAATTTGTTAGCATTTATAGCAATGCAAATGGGTCTGCCAGTCTTTCATAGAAACTTTGTCATTCTGCATTTTGTAAGGGCTGAAAGGCTTTTGGAAATTAGAAATGTCACCTACAACGTCAAGCTGAGTTAAATGTCCTTTCATGTTCATTCTCACTTGCCCACTTAGCCTTAGAGCTTTTACTATCTGCTGTCCATCTGCAGCTGCAGTGGTGCTCATTTTGACAAGGAGAAGTGACAAGATACATAGGCGAGGAGGCCAATGAGGTTCTGAAGGCAAATAGAAGATCAGCGTTTCAACAGACAGCAGCAAGAGCTTTGAAATAATCTGCTTCACTGAG
>NW_009266985.1:0-491 GCF_000687185.1 Egretta garzetta | reverse complement strand
CACACATATATATGGGTTTGCGAAGTGTCCGTATGTCCCGCATCGAGCTGCCTGCGTCCATATAGAGACGTCAACGCGCGCACACACATATTCCCTGTTGAACTCTACCCATAGCCACAATATTGCCTATTTGTGTTCCTATTGACCGAGATTTACTGGGAAATGACGTCTCCATACATTCGCCTGTGCGCGGCTTCTGAGCCCTGCTTCCTCCTGGCCGGCGATCAGGGGGCTCCGGGTCCTCTCCCAAGCCCCGCAGGCGATCGGGAACAGTTTATTGCGCTGCTCCGACTTGTATTTTCTTTCCCAGAGCCCCTCACAAACCCCGCGGCTGCATCAGCCGCCTGGGACGGGGATATTCTCTGCCAGCTCCTTCCCTCCACCCCGCGCTCCCCTCCTCCAGTCTGGCACGGAGCAAAGCTCAGCCTATAGGTAAAATGGCTCTGGTTTTCTGTGGAAAGAAAAATACCCAGGATCTCCCTTCTATTTGC
>NW_009266984.1:0-491 GCF_000687185.1 Egretta garzetta | reverse complement strand
TGGTGTGAAAGCAGTCCCTTGAAGGGCTTTCCAAAGGTCTGAGGGTCTAAATCCTTTGAAGAGATGAGATCCAGCGAGCGATGCCACCTTGACTGGGTGGTTTGCATCCTCTTGTCTCCATGCCCAAGCTTCCAAGTGGCCGGGTTTTGCGTCGGCGCCAGGCTCTGGCTCTGCTCTGGCTTTTGCTGCTCGGGTGGAGGTAAGGAGCCGGTTCCTTACCGACACTTTCTCCTGCTGCCACCCAAGCCTGCTGCCCAGCAGCACGTCCTCGGGCAGTGCGTTGGGCAGGATAAAAGGGACTTTATTAGCCTTCCCTTCAGAGGATGACAGGGGCAATCACTCTTGTGGATTTTAATTAAAATGTTTAATTAAGCACAGTTCTAGCAGGCAGAAAAGTTAACGCTGATGCTGGCTGAGTCCCCAGCCTTGGAGTTAGTGGAAGCAGGGGAGAGGAGGAGATGGATGCCGAGGAGATGTGTTAAGCTGCCCAC
>NW_009266983.1:0-491 GCF_000687185.1 Egretta garzetta | reverse complement strand
ATTACTTTGTCACTTAATGAGAAGCGGAGTGAGCCTGCTTCATCGTGGGCTTGTCTGAAAACAGTAAATATCAGCACTGTGAAAGGTAACGCAAGTGGTTCTTTTTCATACAGGCCCTCTGCAGCACAGCAGTAGCAGCTCTTCTCTGTCCTATTGCTATTTATTGCCTACCTTGGACTTCTCTTGTCCTGTTAAATGTTTGTGTACCTGTGAAAATCCTGGTCAGCTTTACTAGTGTCTTATGACTCTTTCCATAAACTTATGTGCTTTTTACGTTAAAGACTCTATAGTTGTGTGATTGTGAGGAAGTTTATTTTCATTTTAAATCATGTCCTTAGTCCTCATGGCTGCCAGGGAAGGCTCAGACACTTAGAAGCTGTTTCCTGGAACAGAAGGCAAAGCAATCCCTAAGCCTATTTTAGTAATAGAGTAGAAACTATCATGAAGCTCATGGGAAACTTCAGGATATAATGCTGATGGATGAGATGGAT
>NW_009266982.1:0-490 GCF_000687185.1 Egretta garzetta | reverse complement strand
AGACAATTATAACTGCTGTAACAAATAATTGTTATAGCCATTTCAGGTTTGGTTACCAGGAAATTAATTTTTCCCAGAGATCCGAAAACTGCCAAGTTTTATCCTTAATTATTTCGTGGAAAAGATTATTTTGTTTCCAGATTAGGAACAGGTTCTTCTCTATCCTTTTATCCTGTTTTATATACATACAAAACTCTTCCCCTATTGACAGTATATAATCCCATTGCTGGGCAAATAACAAATCTAATCCTAATCTGTTCTTTAGGGCCATTACACTCAAAGAAGTAGTCTCCTTTCGGAGAGCCTCTATTGCATCTTTTCTTGCGTTTCCTAAAACCTCTACAGCGGCAGAGATACTCGCTAAAGTTTTTTCTAATTCCTAACCATAGAAGAAGCCACCGTGCAAAACTTTGAAACCCGGTAAGCCTCAATACCAATGGCTTCTATTTCTCTGAAGATGTCTGATATAGGTACGCAAGAGTCCTTCGGA
>NW_009266981.1:0-490 GCF_000687185.1 Egretta garzetta | reverse complement strand
CACCATGGTTTTCTGCCGAGTTGTGCTAAATGACATTACCTGCGTCGGGCTGTGAATTGTAGGGTTTGTCCTTTTTTTGGTATTTTTAAATCAAAGCCTCCAAAGGCGACAATTCCTCCCCCCAGCACTGCTGCACGTGACCCCCGTGAGACCACGTGTGCCCCTCCCTGCCGGGAAGCGCGGCCGCGGCCGAAGGCAGCGCTTCTGCTTTCTGACCGACTTATGGGAAGTAGGGGCTTGCTTTTTTCAGGAGAAGTCGTTAACGCGAGCTTCCCCTAACGAACGGAGTGAGCTGGTGTCTGACATGGCGGCACCGATCAATTCGATTTTAAAAATCATTTTTGTTTCTTTCAAAACATGGAGGTTACGCAGCAGCCCCGCACCGCGCCACCCCTTCCCCGTCGCTCCGAATGCCGGCTTGTGAGCCAGGGCCCCGTGTCCCTGCGCCGGACGTCAGTTCTGAGGCAAGAAGCGGTGGTTTTGGTTCTGC
>NW_009266980.1:0-461 GCF_000687185.1 Egretta garzetta | reverse complement strand
AAAAAAAATCAGTGTTTTATATGAAAAGTTTGCCCCTTTACAATCACAGCACACAAAATGAACCTCATGGGATTTTTGAGATCTTTTAATAAAACCTGAAAACCCTAAAAATATGGCCTGATGTGTGCTATAGGAAAGAAATGACTGTCCTGCAAGTTTTTGCTCAGATAACGAAACAGATTTTCAAAGCTCTCTTCATATCCCCTGCCTGAGCGCCTCTCAGAGACCACTACTAAAATTTAATTCCCAACTATTCTTTGTAACTCAAAATTGTGTCAGAGGCAAATAAAACCCTTCCAGAGAAATTCGGGAGCCCCAGAAGCCAATTTTTCTTCACAGCAAGAAGACAATCCGCTCAGTCACGAGAGAGAAAACTTAGGTAGCTCTGGCTTAGCACAGGCTGTCATTTCATCATACACTGCAGGAGGGAAGGTAAAAAAAAAAAAAAAAAAAAAAAAAAA
>NW_009266979.1:0-490 GCF_000687185.1 Egretta garzetta | reverse complement strand
GAGGGACTGGAGGAAGGGGTGGGAGCTGCAGATGAATGTTCACCTGCTGCAGGCAGTTGACTGTAAGCTTGGGGGCCTGCTGTGTTCTACAGTTGATGATGTGCTGGGAAGTGCGCTGTAAGGTGCTCTGACTGCAGTTTAAGCCTCCGGCCAGAGAGGTAAGAACCAGCACGAGCAATGACGTGAACACTTACCCAGGTAAGATGTTACTTAAAGTTCTTGGTAAAAGTGTTTTTCATTATGTAAAGCGGGACTTTGGTTACAGACCCACCTCTAACACTTGGGTCTCATTCTTGTAAGCAGTCAGGCTGAAAAAAAGAGCTATCGGTGTTAGAAAACTGAGCTTCAAAATGTGTATTAGGCTGTTCTGGACATGGTTTGCAGCGAGGCAAGCTCCTGGGACTGGAGCCTGGCTGTGATGAGGCTTTTGTAAATGAAGGTCTGGGTCAGGGTTGACTGACTCCCATTGATCAGCCACAGCTGTCTGGTT
>NW_009266978.1:0-490 GCF_000687185.1 Egretta garzetta | reverse complement strand
TTTTTTTTTTTTTTTTCCCTTTTTGGGCGAGGAAGGAGGGACATACCAGTGTTATGATACCCCTGGTTGTTAACATTGTGAGAGAATCAGGAGAGGCTTTAGGTAGTGGAAGAGGCTGGTGTTTGGTATTGACTACAGCTGAGACAGAAGTTTGAGATACTATCAGGTGACTTATATGCTCCATAACAACAGACAAAGAAAGTAGAGACAACATGTGGCTTTACATGGACTCAGAGGAAGGAAGAAGAGAGGGAGAACTTTGTTTCCTGGGTGTCTCTGAGGAATATTTAGGATGTTTTCACATTTCCCTGTTGGTTTTCCAAGCAGCTTTCTCCCTACATTCTCCCTGGCCTTTGGAGATTAGCTCAATACAAGTCAAGAAAAAGACTCCTTAGAACTAGTTTGCTCCACAACATCATTTAAATCTCTTTCAGTAAGGTCAGTGTCTTAGGCCAAAAGTCTGGCTCTTCATTTTCCTTTTTTTTTTTTT
>NW_009266977.1:0-490 GCF_000687185.1 Egretta garzetta | reverse complement strand
CGGTTTACCGGTGCTGATAACGGCCAGGGACACGACCCCCTCCCAGCGGGAGGCATAAACAGGGGCTGAAAAATGTTTTAGGTTGGGGCTGCGCTCGCCCAAGGTACAGCTTTTCCTGGGAACACCTTTACCTTATCGGCCCTTGTGCTGTGGATGCTGATAGTGCCGGAAGCGAGCGCTGGGCTCTGGGTTATTTCATTCCCTACTTGGAGGCAGCAGCAGTGGGACGTTCATAATTGCCGCTTCGTTAACGCTGTGCCCTCCCTGTGCCAGGGGCTGAGCAACAGGACAGGGGAAGCTGCGCCGGGCAGGACTCCGGGATGCTCTGCTTGGGGCTGCAGCTCCCATCTGTTCTCAGCCTCCATGGAAAAGAATCTGAGATTTTTTTTGTTTCCTTCCTTAACCCATTTTTTTCTGAGCGTGGATGCTTTTCTGGTGTCATTTCTGGGGCAGGAGGTGTCAAAGGAACATAAAACACTGCAGATCCCAC
>NW_009266976.1:0-490 GCF_000687185.1 Egretta garzetta | reverse complement strand
ATTGCGGTGATGCTGTCCCCATTGTCCCCGTGTCCCCAACCCCCAGCGGGTTCCCACGTGCCATCCCAAGTGTCCCTGCGTCCCTGCGCCCCATCTCCAGTGTCCCCGTGTCCCCAGCCCCAGCACCCGGTGGGTCCCCATGTGTCATCCCCAGTGTCCCTGTATCCCCAACCCCAGCACCCAGTGGGTCCCTGTGGCCCATCCCTGGTGTCACTGCTGTCCCCGTGTCCCCGTCCCCAGCACCCAGTGGGTCCCCATCTGCCATCCTCAGTGTCCCCATGTCCCTGCGCCCCATCCGTGGTGTCCCCAGTGTCCCCGTGTCCCTGTCCCCAGCACCCAGTGGGTCCCCTTGTCCTGTCCCTGGTGTCCCCATGTCCTTGTGGCCCATCCCCAGTGTCCCCAAGCCCCTGTCCCCAACACCCAATGGGTCCCCTTACCCCATCTTTGGTGTCCCCATGTCCCTGCACCCCATCTCTGGTGTCATCAGTGT
>NW_009266975.1:0-490 GCF_000687185.1 Egretta garzetta | reverse complement strand
CAAGAAGAAAATTTATTCCTCTAAGGCATCAGATTTTGTTTTGTTTCAGCCAAGCCTGAGCCCAGGGCCGCAGCTGATTAGGAGGAGCCCTGCCCTAATCAGAAGTTTTTGCTCCCAGGCTGCCTGCTATTAAGATATCGGAGTCGTTCCTTCCTTGCTATCTTTGTACTTGGGACAGCGTTCATACGTCAGACCGAGGAAATGCAAAGGGCTGGGATCACCACGCGCCCCACGTGCCCCTCCCGGCTCAGCACCGCTGCTCACGCTGACCCGGGGCTGCGTTCCTAGCCCAAAGCCCTCTGCTCCCACGCTGTGACGGTGAGTGAAGAGCTCTCCGCGGCTGCAGGGACGCCTTCCCCAGCAGTGCCGGGGGCTGGAAAGTGTTGGTGCCTCAAGGTCCCTCAAAAGCTGCGGGCTGAGCGCCCTGCACCAGCCATCTGCTTTGGGCAAACCCATCCGGGTTTTCCGGGGGCTGTGGGTTGAGAGGGGA
>NW_009266974.1:0-490 GCF_000687185.1 Egretta garzetta | reverse complement strand
CTTTGTTGCCCTTCTATGGACATGTTCCAGCAACACAACGTAACATTGGCCTTTTCCAAGAGTCTGTACCTGTATCTCCTGGAGAGCATCCTGCTCGGTCTGCACATATTAAGGGATGGAAGTTGGTGTCAGTCTGCCTTGTTGAAGCTGCTTCTACTGGTGAGGCTGGTGGCAGTTAAGTCAGAACACAAAGGCACTTCTAGAAGATGGATGCAGGTTTCCCTGCTTCTTTTACCAGCTCATGGCTGTGTTGGGCTGTAATCTGTGTGTAAAGTATCTACTTGTGCCTATCCCAATATAGCATGCAGTAATAAGAATAAAAAGCCAAATGGTTAAACTTTTTCCTTTGGACATGGAGAGTTGTGCTCAGTTCTCTGTTTCATACTCTCAAACCTTCTTAGGTGACCTTCAGCAAATTGCTTTAGCCTGGATTTTCAGAGCTGGGTTTTCAAGTGCGCTCTCAGCCAGTTTGCAGATGACACCAAGCTGA
>NW_009266973.1:0-489 GCF_000687185.1 Egretta garzetta | reverse complement strand
ACCCAGTACAGCAGTACAGTTCTGCTTCAAATGCCCAGGCTGCTGTACATCATAATTTAAAATTTAATTTACTAAATTGAAAGATATCATGCTGCATATTAGGGAAACGGGGGAGCTTGAGTTATTTACTATTCACCTGTAAATTAATAAGACAGTACTCTAAGATGCTATCACAACATAGCAGCCAGAGGTTTTTTTTCTGTAGGTCTTCAGGCAAGATGGGGATAGAAAGAGGGGCAGACGCGATGCCGCTGTGCACGGGCCAGTCTGCTCAGCAGCCTCCAGGCTATGCCTGACTCGAGTCTTATCCCAGAGGTTGAGTTTTGAGCAGAATACATAGCCTCATGGCAATTATTTTGTACCCATTAGCTGTCCCCAACTTTCCAGTGAGAGTTTAAAAATGGAAATCAGATCGAAAATGCTATACAGATATATAATGTATCGATGCTTTCATACAAGCTGTATCCAAAAATGCATTACCACATGAAC
>NW_009266972.1:0-489 GCF_000687185.1 Egretta garzetta | reverse complement strand
AGCGTGGTGACACACCAGCCTTTAGTGAGTGTTCTGATGCGTGACCCACCACAGTGAGTGTTGTGACGCCACAGCCTGCCATAGCGAGCATTGTGACGCCACAGGCTTTAGAGAGTGTTGTGACACGCCAACCCGCCAGAGTGAGTGTTCTGGCGTGCCAACCCCCCATAGTGTTGTGACGGCACAGCCTTTAGTGAGTGTCGTGACGCGTGACCCGCCATAGTGAGTATTGTGACATGACAGACTGCTATAGTGCGTGTTGTGATGCCAAAGCCTTTAGAGAGTGTTGTGACGCTACAGCCCGCGATAATGAGTGTTGTGACGTCACAGCCTTCACTGAGTTTTGTGATGTGCCAGCCCGCCATAGTGAGTGTTGTGACGCTCTCAGAGGGATGGGGGAGAAAATCGGGAAAACAAAGTAAGAGCCATTGGTTGAGATAGAGTTTAATAACAGAAAAGAGTAACAATAGTAATAATAATAATGGTAAG
>NW_009266971.1:0-489 GCF_000687185.1 Egretta garzetta | reverse complement strand
GTGGTGCACTGTATCCTGTTGTCAGGCAATGGATGCCCAGTCTCAGAGGTTATGAAGACCTGTATTTTCTCCTCTGCACCATTGCAACATGCTGACAACATCTGGAACAGAACCTCTGTAGCAAAGGGACAAAGTTGGGGCCAAAGTATTCTTGACTGAGAAGAAGCAGGCACCAAGAACAGATCCAATGACTTTCCAATCTGAACACACTTTGCCTTTGAGAAAGTATTTCCACCCTAACCTACACAGACAGACCTCAGAGCCCGTTACTCCCAAATACATCTGTCTGCTGCGACGGAGAGCTGACTCCAGAAAGAGAAACGTGCTATTGCGAATGAAATCTGTTCAGGAGTTTGCTGTGGCTTTCAGGGGGAATGTGCTCGGATACAGCAATGGGTGGCAGCATACACTTCTGGCAGATCCGTGTTGGGCTGCGCTGGCTGAGCCTGCTGGACCCGGCAGCTGCGCTCTGCTGCATGCCAAGCAGCC
>NW_009266970.1:0-488 GCF_000687185.1 Egretta garzetta | reverse complement strand
TTTTTTTTCCCCCCCAAGTAGTAATTACCTCTTCATGCACTCCCAATTTAAAAAATATCCAACTAAGGAAAAATTACAGCTTTAATCTCCTTCCTAATGCAGAATTTAAAAGACATTACAACTATTTACTAGTCCATTGTTAAAACAGCTGTTATCACTGCTCATTGTGAAGAGGCAAACATTTTCACATTTTAACTAAGTGTAACTGTCAAAATATTTTCTTCACCTTCAAATTAATTTTTAGCATTCTTACTACCGTGAAGCAAGCAATACCAATACGTAAGCTGTAAGAGGTAAGAGTTCACTTGCATATCATTCTACAGTTCTTAGCCCAAGTTGTCAGATATCCTTTGACACAAGCCATTGTTTTACAAATACTTAGGGGTTGTTGACAACCAACAGGTCAGTAACTTAATGCAGTGTTCTTACTAGAAGTTATACTTACCATGCTTGCGAAATGGCCTTGAAAACATATAACGCGTCCCCCT
>NW_009266969.1:0-488 GCF_000687185.1 Egretta garzetta | reverse complement strand
CATTCTGTGATTCTATGATTCTATGATTAACTGCAAGACAGGAAAAATATGTGTAAGTACAGAGGAGCCCTCCCCTCCCCAGCAGCCTGGCTCTCCCCGCAGGCCTGTCCCTCACCAAGAGGACAGAACCATGCGTGTGTCACAGGTGTCACCTAGCGCTGATGCCAGGTTCTTAAGCCTCTTTCTGTCCCTTCCTGGGATGGGCCCGGTCCTTTCTGAATGCCAGAGGGGAATTCTTCTGCTCCAGCCGCCCTCAGCACGGCCCCACAGTGTGCACAACTGCTGTGCCGAGCTGAGAGGCCCAGCTTGGCTTGGCTGAACGTCCCCGAGAGGAGAACGAGCCCACCAGCCTCTCCTGGCCCAGAAGCACGTCCTTGTCGCCACGGGATGGGACACACCCAGGCAGGATTGAAAGGCGGCAGGTAAGATGTTGTACTGCAGGTCAAACACCTGATTTAACGGCTGGACTTGATGATCTTAAAGGTCTT
>NW_009266968.1:0-489 GCF_000687185.1 Egretta garzetta | reverse complement strand
TTTTGAGCACCGTGCCATCAGATTGCAATGGCTGGGAAAATCGGGGAAAATTTGGCCATTTAGTCCCTGTGGTTACTTGTTCTACCCAGGACTTTGCGGCACCCTGAGGGCAGCTGGTGACAGTCCAAAGGCAACGTCCGTGGCTGGTTATGGAAATCTCCTTTCATGGGTCTGCACTGCACCATAGCCACAAAAAGGGGATCGGAGAGACTTAGGTTGAATGGGACCTCAGGAGCTCTCTGGTCCAACCTCTTGCTCAAAGCATGACACTTTTAAGGTTAGATCAAGGGGCTCAGGGCCACACCCAGTCAAGGTTGAATATCTCCAAGTAAGGGGATACCACAGCCTCTCTGGGTCTCTAGCCCAGTGCTGTAATGGCCGATCGTGGAGTTTTTCCCTGCTATCGAATCAGAGCTTCCCTTGCTGCAGCCTGTGCCTGTTGCTTCTCATCTCCTTGCTGTGCGCCTCCAGGAGGCTGGCTCTGTCTTT
>NW_009266967.1:0-488 GCF_000687185.1 Egretta garzetta | reverse complement strand
GGAAAATATATGTGTGCAAGCAAAGCAAAATAAGGAATTATTACACTGCTTGCCGTCAGCAGGCAGATGTTCAGCCACTTCCAGGAAAGCAGGACCATGGTATGTGTAACAGTTAATTGGGGAAACAAACATCATGACCCTTCCTCTTCCTTTCCCTGAGCTCTTATTGCTGAGTACATTGTCACATGATATGGAATATCCCTTTGTTCAGGTTTGACCAATTCCATTTGTGTCCCCTCCCAAAATCTTGCCTACTCACTGGTGAGGGCCGAGTGAGAAACAGAGAAAGCCTTGATGCTGTGTGAGCAATAGCTAAAACATTGGTGTGGTATCAACACCATTTTGGGCACAGATCCAAAACACACCACCATTCATTCTGTGATGAAGGAAATTAACTTCATCCCAGCCAGACCCAGTACATTTACATATGTACTTTTTTCCATGAGTTAAGTAAAGCACTCAAAGAGCTCCCAACAGTAGGTGCAAGT
>NW_009266966.1:0-488 GCF_000687185.1 Egretta garzetta | reverse complement strand
CTAAGGGAGGTCTCTGGACCACTAACCCCTTTTTCCTCAGCTCTTGTTTTCGTTTAGTAAGTTCTAGAATATACTCAGTAAGGATTTTATCCTCTACCTTGGGGTGTTCTACTGGTATTCCAAAATCATAGGGCATTCCATACAGCATTTCGAAGGGGGAGATGCCTGTGTCTGTCCTCGGTTGGGTCCTGATATGCAATAATGCTAACGGGAGACACTTGACCCAATTCATTTTTGTTTCTACCATTAGTTTGGTTAGGTGTTTCTTGATTTCTCCATTCATCCTTTCTACTTTTCCAGAACTTTGGGGGTGCCATGGAGTGTGGTATTCCCACTTCGTCCCAAGCAGTTCTGTTGTACCTTTAATTATTTTGGAGGTGAAATGGGGACCCCTGTCTGAATCGATTACCGCGATAACCCCATACCTGGGAATAATTTCTTCTAACAGGATTTTAATTACTGTCTTGGCAGTTGCTCTTGCTGCTGGG
>NW_009266965.1:0-488 GCF_000687185.1 Egretta garzetta | reverse complement strand
GTGTTTAATTGCACGCTCTGAATTTTAATTTTTTTCAGCCCATTTTGCTCTGAATTTTAACAGATGTTTGGACTTGTTATAGGTGAAGGGGGGAAGCTGAGAAAAAAAAAAAACCAACCCAACCCAACCCAAAGTGTTTCTTGATTAGAGCTTGTTCAAAGTTCTCCAGTGGAGCAGCTTCCACACCAGAAAATTCTGACTATGTGCAATCAAACGTTTAATTTCCAGGAACGCAATATAAGATGATTCCTTCAGGTTAGAATCTGTTGCAGTTATTAATCAAAGCGGGGCAGCTGAAACAAAACCTTTTATCAAATATCGTGACAAAGGGATAAATTAAAGCATTTATGGAATGCATCAGATTTGTGTCCAAGACCAAAATTTCAAAATCCCGACGTTTTCTGTGTTATGAGGTCCAAATGTTGAGCCTTGCTGCTTCGGGACAAGTGCGCAGCAGTTGTGGGGGTGCCGGGAGCCGCGCTGCCGCC
>NW_009266964.1:0-488 GCF_000687185.1 Egretta garzetta | reverse complement strand
ACAAAGGATTCACCCAGACAGCAAGACCACGGAGGGGGGATCCCCAAAACCATGGGTAACCCATCCAGCACTTACTTGGGCACGACGGGGCCATCCTGCTTGTTTAGGAGGCTCTGGACATTCTCCCAGGCAGGGAATTCAGGCAGGCTGAGGGCAGCTGGCTTGTCCACGTCGGGTGAACCGTTGTCCTTGCAGATCTCAAAAGTCACATTCAGGTCACTGATGGGCAGGGCAGACTGCCGTTTTGGGGCGCAGCCATTTTGGGCAGCTGACATCACCAGGGGCACGCGGCTTTTGGTGACAGTCAGTGGGCAGATTTTGGGGGTGCAACATGATGGCATCGGGGAGACAGGAGGGGCCTGGGCTGCTGCTTTGAGACCGGCGGTGCCTGGGCTCTGCGTCACCCTGGGAGTCTCCGCTGCTTTCCCACCTCTCCGCTTGCGTTTCACCCCTGTTTTGAGGCTGCGGGGAGTTCCCAGTTGGGAAGC
>NW_009266963.1:0-487 GCF_000687185.1 Egretta garzetta | reverse complement strand
CTGAGCCCGCGTGGGGAGGGGGTACCACAGGCAACGCTTGCTTGCAGTCCTCACTGCGGAAAGTGGGAGAGCAGCTGAGGGGTGAGAGCAGCCAAGTGCAGACCTGCTTTCACAAGTCACACAGGGAACTCCTTCCAGGTGGCTCCTCCTTCTTTTCCAAAGCTCATTCCCACGCCTCTCATCCATCACGCCTGCAGACCACTCAGGAGCTTATGTGCCCTTTTGACAAACCCCTCACCTTTCACGCCCATCTTGAGCATGCCCCTCAGCCCCTTTTCTCTGAAGAAACTCCACCATCTCCTGATAATGTTTGGAGACAGCAAGAGTAAGGGGGGTATATCCCTCCTGGAAGGATAAATCATCCCAGTTAGAAAAACACAGACACGTTCCGCACCTTGGTGAGACAGCAGCTTTACCCAAATGCCACGTTTACCTGGTTCTGAGCAGCAGGATCGGCATTATGCTCAAGTAACAGCCCTGCTACAGA
>NW_009266962.1:0-488 GCF_000687185.1 Egretta garzetta | reverse complement strand
GAGCTGTAGCTTCTTCTCAAGGAGAGCCCGTGCTGAGGACCCTCAGGGGAAGCAGGAGGCATCAGTCAGGAGCACAGGTACACAACAGCTCGCTGCCCAACCAACAGCAGAGCCAGAGCCACCTTTCAGCAGCAGCCGGAGCTCACCTGGCATGCAGGTCTCCAGTTAATTTCTTGCTTGTGGTTCCAGCACAACTTGGCACATCCTCAACTTTTGCAAACCTAAGGGCATCAGATACCCCAAAGGTTACATATTTAATGGTGCGTGCTCCTTCCCCTTCCTTTCCAGCTGAGGACCAGTTTTCTGCCGCATAGGCCAAGATGACCCATGCACACAGCATGCAATATGCTACTGAATACAGCAAATTACCCCTGCGGCTGCTCCCAGAGTGGGACCCCTCAGGATCCCGAGGGTGGTTTGCCCCCAAAACCCCTGCACGCGTGACCTTGCTGACTGGAAACAGCCATTCCCCGACATCCTTCAGCTCA
>NW_009266961.1:0-488 GCF_000687185.1 Egretta garzetta | reverse complement strand
AGCCACAGGCAATCCTCTTGCCTCACAGGACTCAGTCTGATCTTTCTGAGTCCAGCAGAAATGCAGAGGGTTTCTGACATCCAGGAAAACTCCACAGGTGAGATGAGGGGAGTTTTAAAAAACCCAGAGTTCTAAGATGCCTTCTGGTATCCCCATTCCTTAGCACCGAGAGAGCAAATGTTGATAGGCCCTTCTGCTTTCGGAGCCGTTTTATCTAACAAAGACAAACAGTAAGACCCTTGACCCCACTGTTCCCATGAGCTTATTGCTGCAGATCAGAGCTGACTCCACAGTAGCCAGGGGACAGAGGCCCAGCTCCTCATGACACTCTCAGTCAGCACAAGCTACAGCTTACAGGGTGAAGGTGTAGAAGAAAGGCTTTGATTTTTCTTCAGAGAACCCTCTCTTAACTCTTCATTGACTCTTCCTCTAAGGACAGGATCCCATACCCAGAGGCAGCAACCATCCAACAGCAGCTCCATCACCCA
>NW_009266960.1:0-488 GCF_000687185.1 Egretta garzetta | reverse complement strand
CTTCCCCCCCCCCGGGTCACCCCGGCCCCTCCGCCCCGGAAGGGTAAGAAGAGGTCCTTGATTTGCTCCCTGCACACATAACCCCCAACGTGCATTCGCCTTCCCCTCTTTTCCCGGCCGCTGCCATCCCCGGCAGAGCGAGCTGCATCCGTCTCGGCCGCACGGACAGAGTGGATGCCCTGAAATAATCCCAGAGGCACGGCTAGGTAATATTTTATTTTATTTTATTTTTGTTTCAAAGGGAGCGGTTGCTTCTGAAATTGCCTTTTCTTTTTCTCGCTGTTGACTGCTTGCGCATGCCCCATCCCCCTTTTTTGTTTGTTTTTTTTTTTTAACGCACGGATCATTCCTCTCCGTATCTCACCCAGCGCTGGCAAAACCCACCGAAAGGGGAGCGGGGAGGAACTGGAAGTGCCCGAGTGCAATTTTTGATTCTCCCGTCCCATTCAAAGCCTGGTTTTATCACAGCGCTCTCCCACCGTGCGCAG
>NW_009266959.1:0-488 GCF_000687185.1 Egretta garzetta | reverse complement strand
AATTACCAGTATAAGGAAAAGTGGTTTTTCAGACTTCCATTTTCAGATGGGACTTTCCCTTTATATTGTTTTGCAGAAGCAGGCAACAGAGCGTATAGTTGGCGTATTTTGCCTCCTTTCCTCCCCCACCAGCATTTATAATAGAATGAAGTTAAAGCAACTATTGAAACATGGGATTGCAGTGTTTGAATTCACACAAAGGTAATTCTTACTGTTGTAAAATACATGCAATTATCCTTAATTTGCCAAGGAGCAACAAGGGGTGACTGCGCCCTGAAGGACACAGTCAGCAGGGCAAGAACCTCACTGACCAGGGCCCTACCCTACCACATCAAGTGAAGTGAGCTGGACAGACTGCAGACATGGCCAGGTCCAACCATGAGTCCAGATCATAAGGCAATGTCACGGTGATGAGGCATATCTGAGGTCCAGCCAACAAGTCAGCTTGTGCGTTGGGGTCCAGTTCATCACAGCCCATGGCCAGGCAG
>NW_009266958.1:0-487 GCF_000687185.1 Egretta garzetta | reverse complement strand
AACATCCTTTTCATCTCCTGTTAAACACGCCCAGAGATGCGCCGAGGCGTTTTCTGCCTCCTATGAACAGCGAACGGTGGCCGTAGAGCCGTGGTGGTCCCAGCGCCGGCACCGCGGCAGGGCCCCTGTCCCCTGGCACTGCCACTTTCTCGTTAAGGCTAAATTAGCCCTGCTTAGGCAAAGGGCTGCAGCGGGTGATGACAAGCAAATGGGCGCTCAAGGGCACGGAACTTTGGTTGCTCAGTGACAGACCTTTACACCAGCTCTGCTGAGACCAGGGGCTTTGCTCTTAGGGAAAATCACAACAATCCAGCCTATAAAAAAAAAATCTGCGCATGGACAACCTTAAATGAAGCATGGAAATTGCTGATGAAGTTTGACTGGTCTTTTTGTATGATTTGTTCCCTTGTGATTAAAAACTTTCGGGAAATCACATCAACTGTGTGTTTTAAAACTACCTGTTTTTATTCTTTCTTTTTTTTTTTTT
>NW_009266957.1:0-487 GCF_000687185.1 Egretta garzetta | reverse complement strand
GTATGTATCGGTGCTTACACTCTTAGTGCAGCAGAGTGGTATTCCAATACCTACTGGCGATACTAAAATGCTGTAAATAAATTGTCTCGAGTTGGTCTGGCAGCACGTGTAGTAGCCCAAACTCAGCAGGGCTGCAAACTCACCCCAAATGCCTGGGAGACATTTATCTGGCGAGCGCTCAGTGAGCAATGCGTCGCCTTGGCTACCTGCATCCACCAGCCCAATGCTCCGTGACTGCATCTTGACATCCCTCAGGATCGACTTGGGAGCGTGTGTCTGGGAGTACAGACAGCCCAGACGCAACAGACTGTCAGATTTCAAAGTCAGAAGCCTGATTTGCAGTCTCAAGACTAAACCCTGCTAAGTGTTCAACAGGTTTTCTACAGCTGTTTAGCAGAAGGCAGATGTATTTACACCCTCCCGGGGCAGCAGGGTATGTAAGTTCCTGTAAGAGGATAGCTAACGGCTGACATAACCTACCTGCGGG
>NW_009266956.1:0-487 GCF_000687185.1 Egretta garzetta | reverse complement strand
TTTTTTGTTGTTTTGGGGATGTTTTCTTGTTTCATATATCTTAGTGGCCCAGTTGTGGTAGTTCTGATGTGGTATGTCGAGTAGATTTAATTGTACAAGGTGGTAATTTGACATTTATCAAATCGCTTCTAAATCTTGTCGAGTACTGAAATTTGATTACTACTGAAGTATTTTGATGGTAGAATGTTACTTATGTGACTCTAATTGTCGTGGTTTATAACTGAACTTTTTCCAGTTCATCAGCATTAGTTTTTAAAACTGTAATCATGAGAAGCATACACAGAGTTTCTGGCAGTCGTAGCTATAAATTGAGTCTTCCATACTCTTTGCTTGATGAATTTGTGCTTGTTTATCAGTGAACTGCCTTAGCCATATTAGCTGCAAGATCACAGAAAACATGTTACATTGGTAATGTGATAGAGTACTAGTTTGAAAATATTTCTGTTAGTTCTTAATTAGATGTTTTCAAACTATTTTCTGGACAGCA
>NW_009266955.1:0-487 GCF_000687185.1 Egretta garzetta | reverse complement strand
TGGGCTAGTGTCGTGCCTGCCCATCCTGAGGCATGTGCACAGGAGAGTGGAAAACAGCTGGGAGCTTGGTGAGAAGTTCTTCAGGCTGAGGTAGGGGACATTCAGTGGCCTTTTGTCACAAGCAGAGCAAAGCCTGCCTGTAATCACGTACAAGGTTAGAAGAGGGTGCACAGGACCAGCTACTCTGGCTCCTCCTGACTGCTAGCTATCCATCCATCTCTGTGGACAACTGTGTATCTACTCATTTTTAAATCTTTCTCTCCCCTTATCTACCCAATCCATCTTCCTGTCTATCCCATCACATGCCTCATTTAGGAGCCGTGCTTCCCTCCTTACAGACAAGTCTGTAATGAGATTTGCCTTACCTCCATCCCGTAACTCAGTCTCATTTATTCCCCACCCATTTCTGACTTGGGACAGTTCAATGCTCCTAAGGCTGCTTGCGTTCCCAGGAACACAGCTGTGCAGCCATTAGAAATTCCCACTT
>NW_009266954.1:0-487 GCF_000687185.1 Egretta garzetta | reverse complement strand
CATGAGGCCTGTTGCTCCTTAGTCAGCCTAAACCAAAGTACAGCTGCGGGTACGGCTTGGGGTCAGGTGTGTCCGTCACACTCCATCCTGTGACTACAGTCAGCTTCACACCATAGAGTGCTGGTAAGGTCACCTCTTGCCTCTATGCTGTAAACACTCAACACACCATGTTTGCACGCTTGTAGATCCACAATAAGTAAAGAGCTTTTTGTGTAAAATATGATTATATTATTATAATATTTTATATTATTAAAACTATTAATTACATATTATTTTCATGCATTAGTGGGTGAAATCACATGATGAACAAGGAGTATTTACTTCGTTATGTTCCAGACTATTGCATAGAGAATGATTATGAGGAATAAGCCTAACATTGTCAGAGCTAACAAAATCACCGCTGGATGAAGCATT
The DNA here is from genome assembly GCF_000687185.1 of Egretta garzetta. NCBI lineage: Eukaryota > Metazoa > Chordata > Aves > Pelecaniformes > Ardeidae > Egretta > Egretta garzetta. The sequence continues at coordinate 73 of NW_009266954.1, read as the reverse complement.
ACATTCAAAGTTCCTGTTGCTGTCGGTGACCATCTGATAAGGTGTCCCACCAAGGATGTTCTCCATCCCTTTT
>NW_009266953.1:0-487 GCF_000687185.1 Egretta garzetta | reverse complement strand
AGGTTTTCTGTGTTGTTTTTGTTTTTAGAGAAAAGCTTTAAGCTTTTTAAATTAAGTATCCAGGATGTTAATGCATAGTTAATATTCTGAATCTGCCTCTTTACGCTGACTTATTTTGATCTGCTCTTTTTTTGTTACAGAATGTAAGCCCACCCCCAGAATGACTAATTTAGGCACTGATGTATATATATTTCTGGTGCCTGCTGCACTTCAGTGTAATCAGTGTGACTAGGTTTAAGCACATCTCATACATTTAGGCAAGAGTCCTTGCCATCCAGCAGCAGTGAGGAGAGGTGGTGCCAGATTCCCTGCCTTTCTAGTAGGGTGCAACCCAGGAAGGTAGCTCTTGCTCCTGGAAACCTATATTCGTTTTGCATGACATTACCATTGGGGGAAAACTACATAAAAACAAGGGCATTGTTATCTAGCTCATCTTTATTACAATCAGGTTGCCTTTGCCATGGCTCCTTTGGCTCCATTAAACTGG
>NW_009266952.1:0-487 GCF_000687185.1 Egretta garzetta | reverse complement strand
GATGTAACAAAAACACAAGGAGTAAGGGGGGGAACCTTCCCCCCATCTGCCGGTTTGAGAACAATTTCCTGATGTATTTATTTATTACACCCAGCAGTCATTTGCCTACCATAGGCTTAAGTAATTCTGCCAAGAAAAGCTCCACATTTCTATGAAGTTTATCATTACTGCTGGAGAAGACGTTTCTGACACCTCACCATGGATTGTTTGAGCTGCCACGCTTTCTGCAGACAGGGAAAATCGTGTTTTATTCCTCTTTGTGACAGCCAGGTACAAACCAAAACATTTTGTCATGTGTCGCCCCCGGCTTTTCTACTTAGACGCCGAACCCAAGCGGTTTAATTGCTAGGGCAAATTTACCATCATTAACAGCACTCTCTTCCCACTCCTACTCATTTTTGTTATTCGGCGATCGTTAGGAGGGCGTGAGATTTCAGAAAAAAACCACGACGACACTGTCGTGACAAAAAGGCACAACTGAGCCGGG
>NW_009266951.1:0-487 GCF_000687185.1 Egretta garzetta | reverse complement strand
AGGATGGGGATACGGGGGTGCTGATGTGGGATGCAGGCATTGATGCAGGATAAGGGCTCGGGGGTGCTGATAGAGGTGAAAAAATCAGGGTGCTGGTGCAGGACAGGGGTACAGGGGGCTGAGGCAGGATTGGGGTGCTGAGGCAGGATCGGGGTGCAGGGTGCTGAGGTGGGATTGGGGTGCTGGTGCAGGACAGGGGTGTGAGGTTCTGAGGTGGGATCGGGGTGCAGGGTGCAGGACAGGGTTGCAGGATGCTGAGGTGGGATTGGGGTGCTGGTGCATGATCGGGGTGCAGGATACTGAGGTGGGATTGGGATGTTGGTGCAGGACAAGGGTGCAGGGACTGGGGTGCTGGTGTGGGAGAGGGGTGTAGGTTGCTGGTGCAGGACAGGGGTGCGGGGTTCTGAGGTGGGATTGGGGTGCAGGATCAGGGTGCTGGTGCAGGATCAGGGTGCTGGTGCAGGACAGGGGTGCATGCTGAGCATGC
>NW_009266950.1:0-486 GCF_000687185.1 Egretta garzetta | reverse complement strand
GGAGAGCCTGCAAACCTTTCCATCCCACAGTGGCGTTAGGCAGGGAAAGGCATGAGCCACTGCAGTCCCTTCTGACTTTTACCAAAGTGAGCTCCTTTTACCTGCCGTGCCCGGAAAGCCGCGCCACTTCTTCTGGGCGCCCCAGGGAGTCTGCCGCGGTCTCGGGGGTGCTTGCAGGCAAAGATGGAGGGGCCTGCAAGAGGAATGTCAGAGCTAGCCGGTGGCAAGAGCTGACCTGGAGTAGTAAGCGACTGTTTGCCCTGTTGCTGCCTTGGCCCTCCAGAGGAAATCCCTTTGGCTGCTTTATATCAGCCACATTTCACACAGTCCCATCCCCGCCCCCCCAAATAGACTCGATGAAGCTCTGACCAAGGCGGACCTGAGCAAAAGCCCTCTGAAGTTGACAGCTGCTCCCCTCTGTCTTTCTGTAGGGCTTTTGTGGGCATTTTCTGCGGTGAAGCACGTGCCCAGAGCATTTGAGAAAGA
>NW_009266949.1:0-486 GCF_000687185.1 Egretta garzetta | reverse complement strand
GCGATTCTGTGATTCTGTGTGATTCTGTGATAAATATCTAAAAAACCTCTACGTATACTCGGCCTTCCCATGCCATAAAAATCAGATGAAGACACAGCATGAAGCACAACGCAAGCCACCTCTACAGAACACCATGCCAAACGTTACGGAAGTCTTAAGACAGACCAAGTTATTACCCATATGAGATTCATTTATATTCTATACTTATAGTATAAGCCCCCATATGTTTACAGGAGGGGGCTTATATTACAACAGAATGGTTTTTATTAAGGATAACTACGAAGCTAGAAATAGTGCCGAAAACATCGTCCTCCTCAGGTCCTCTCCTAGAGCAGTATCTCCCAGCCGGCCCAAGGTAGGTTCCTGCCTCTCCCTGTGTTGGGTTTGAGATAGAAAACGCTCCAGAAAAGAGTAATAGTTTAAAAAAAAAAAAAAATCCTCAAAAATTAAGTCTTAATATAAAGCATGAAAAGAATGCAACACTTA
>NW_009266948.1:0-486 GCF_000687185.1 Egretta garzetta | reverse complement strand
TGCTGAATATTGCTGTGTGCATTAACGGTGTAATGCCTAAAAACATAGTTCTGGAACTGAGCATCCCCACGTCAGGAATAATGTGGAGTATTTTATTTTCTATGATAAAATGTAATACTTGTGTTTTCTCTTGAGGCAGTGCACAAATGGGGACAGGCATTGCAAGGTGTACTTGTGAGGAAAACAAGCAAGTCCCTCTAGTTTTGCGTCCATCACTCTGACATACAATTGTGGTCCATAGCAAATTCCTATGATCATCCGGAAGTGCAAGCCTGCCCTAAAACGTTGCTATTCCATCTCCAGCTTTGGGAGAGCTGAGTGGAGGAGGGAGCAGGCTACGTTCCTGCAGACCAGGACTATATATGCTAGAGGATTCCCTTCTGAACTCTGCCGGAGCAGTCTCAGTCTACACCAACACAACCAAGCCTGGGGTGTTCAGATTCCCAAACATTTGGGTGCACCAGGGTTTAGCGGGTGGGTGCCTAC
>NW_009266947.1:0-486 GCF_000687185.1 Egretta garzetta | reverse complement strand
AAAGGAACAGCTTTGATGCCAGTTTTTGGTGCTTGATCCCAGTGGGGAGGTTTAATCACTTAAAAAATGCATTCAAGGCATAGCCTACATTTACCTGATCTTTTGTTTGCCAGCAGCTCTCAATCCGAACGGCTCTATTTGCAATTACGACTTGCCCTGCCTCTCAGGTCCTCCTGCCCAGATGTCTGAATTAAAGGGATCAGATAATTCACAGGTTGTGGGCTAGACATTTTGTACAGCGGGCATTTTCCCAGCTAACATATCCTTTTATTTGAACTCTTTATTTGAACACTTTTGATCAGGTGCAGTAGCTCCAATCCTAGAACCGAGCGCTCCGCTGCTGAACAGGATGAAAGCAGGCCCGGTACTGAGCAAATGTCCTGAGAAATCCTGAGAAACCCGATAAAACTGTATGCATTTGCGTGGTGGTATTGGCTTCTGCACGTCTCCATACCGGTCTCTGAGGGCAAACTTTATTAATTAGAA
>NW_009266946.1:0-486 GCF_000687185.1 Egretta garzetta | reverse complement strand
TCTAATTATTAAAAAGTCTAGCAGAATCTGCAAGAGTCAAGGCAGGACAAGTACAAAAAGCATGAATGCCCTATAGGTTTAGAAATACAATACAGTAAAATAGTTAGGCTTCATCAGCAGAGTGAAGTGAAACATACCAAGGCAGGAAATTCAAAGGTCTTCTGGACTTTGGAAAAAAATAAATTATGGAAAGAAATATGAATTCACTCACCAACTTTAAAAATGCATGAAATTACTTTTGTACAACTAACAGAAACTGGAAAATAGAAAAAAAAGAGTAGGGATTGAATCGTATACATTAACAAACTTGAATGTTCATCTATGACTATTTCTTGGCAACAATTAATAAGATTTCTTTGTGGGATACATTTTCAGACTGTAATGCAGAACTTTCTCTGGTAAAGCTTAGGACCTACCTATCTTTTACCCTTGATTATTACAAACCATAATTATTAGGTCTGATTGTCTAAGAAAGAAGATTTTAAA
>NW_009266945.1:0-486 GCF_000687185.1 Egretta garzetta | reverse complement strand
GACACCCCAGAACTGCTCTGCTCAGGACATGCTCCACATAGCACTTGAGATGCTGTTTGAAGATGCCACTCTAAGCGAGTCCTTAGCCGGGAGCCCCTGCAAACCCCTCTTTGATTCCATGGGCATGGAGAGTGGAACAATGCGCAATGACACCTTTAAAGAAATGTTCCAGCTTGCCACGACAAACCTGAAACAGTCTCCAGAGTTTGCTGCTGTCTACAAGAGCAGCAGTGAACGCTTTTCCAAGGAGCTGTCATGCATCATCCAGTCTCTGCATTTTTCTCTGAGTTTCCTTTCCAAATTAAACCTGGTCTCTGAGCTGGAAAACTCTTGGGTACAGGAGAAGACAAGAGCTCTGACAGCTGTCACGGATGGGCTTCTGCGTGGTAATGCCTCCTGTCCCATCCCAGTCCAAGATGTGGGTGACGTGCTCCCATCTCAGCTTTTGAACATGCTTAGTCCTTTCATGCTGAATGAAACAGCACT
>NW_009266944.1:0-486 GCF_000687185.1 Egretta garzetta | reverse complement strand
TTCTGCCGGGCGTGCATCACCCGCTGCTGGGAGGAAGCCGAGGAGAATTTTGCCTGCCCTCAGTGCAAAGAGACGGCGCCAGAGAGAAACCTGAGACCCAACCGGGAGCTGGCAAAAATCATCGAGATCGCCAAGCGGCTGAGCCTGCAGGCGGCCAAAGGAGGGGCGGCGGGGGAGAGGCTGTGCGAGAAGCACCAGGAAGCTCTGAAACTCTTCTGTGAGGAGGACCAGACCCCCATCTGCCTGGTTTGCAGAGAGTCCCAAGCTCACCGGGTCCACGCTGTGGTCCCCATCGAGGAGGCTGCAGAAGAGCACAAGGTGGGAGGTCTCTGCGTGGTGTAGGGATGAGGGGGGAGGAGGAGGAGGAGGGGACCGGGTCAGGGAGCTGCTCTGTGGGTTGCTCTGCTTGCAGACCCCCTTCACACCCCTTTCCATCTGCTTTCTGTGTCGTGGTGTGAGCGCTGGGTTGCAGCCACCCCAGCCCTG
>NW_009266943.1:0-486 GCF_000687185.1 Egretta garzetta | reverse complement strand
TTTTTTTTTTTTTTTTTTTTTTGAGAAAAAATAAATACTAGCTAGCTATGGTGAGAGTATACAGAAAGCCATGGTAAGAGAAGAGGCCCCAGTGGGAGCATTTGAAGCCCTAGTGGATCAGTCCATATTATTCAATATAAACATCTCACTGCAAGTTGAAGCAATGAGTGACATTGGGTCCACCAGACTGCCAGCTCAGACTATTGAGGTTAGACTCCTGGACGAGGAAGTGAGGTTAATTTGCTGGACTGATATACAGGAAAATGAAGAGCCCTACCTGAATTAGACAGATTGCAGCTTTTTGCTGCACCACAGGTAATGATCAAGGTAGGATATATTTTAAAGTAGTCTGTTTTAGGGCCAGCAGACCTCTCTGTAGTATCTTTGGTCCTTCCATATGCCATCAGTAGCAATATACACAGCAACCATTTACAAGAACCATTTACACACCCCATTTACAAGAAAGGCTGGAGGGAGGATCCAGGG
>NW_009266942.1:0-486 GCF_000687185.1 Egretta garzetta | reverse complement strand
CCCTTAAGATCATTGAGTGCAACTGTTAACCCAACACTACTGAGACCACCACTAAAACATGTTCCTAAGCGCCACATCTACATGTGCTTCTGAGTGTTTATGCTACCCATAAGCATTCAGAAACATTATTTTCCAGAGAGAAAAGTTTCTCAGCTCCTTGGATGTTGGGTTTAGGTGGCTTTCTGACCCAGAAAAGCTGTGAAAATCAGGTGAAGCTACAACTAACTTTGTGGTGGCACCCTCTAAATAGTAGCAAGGTGAAAAACCACCTCTTTCCTGAGGATGGGACCTGATGAGATTGCAGGAAAGAGAAAAGGGACACCACAAGTCTTCCTTAGCCTGGCCAGGACCTGTCCACCCATTTCCTGCAGATGGAGGATGGCCAAACCCCTGACATGGGGGCAAAGCTGTTACAACACATCAAGCTGCGGTTCTTTGCTTGCGCGACGAGTGCCAGTTTAATGGAGCCAAAGGAGCCATGGCAAA
>NW_009266941.1:0-485 GCF_000687185.1 Egretta garzetta | reverse complement strand
CTGCTCAGACGCAGCCGCTCCATCTCCAGGAAGCCACCGTCCTGCGCGCTCCTCCTCGTGATGTTCAGCTGGGGGCAGGAGGCAGAGCTGGAGGGTGGCAGCTCCCTCCTGCCCTCTGGGAGCCTGCCCACGGCCCCATGAGACAGAGCAAAGCACCCCTGGGAGGCTCCCCAGCCCTGCGACTGCCCCAGGCGTGGAAGGCTCCCGGAGAGGAACCAGCAGGAGCCTTGGCCCCGTGCGTGGACCTCAAAGCAGACAAGAGGAGGAGAGGAGGGATTTTGGAGCCAACGCTCAGGACGTCAGAGCGGCACTGTGAGCAGTGACCAAGCCCCCGTGAAGAGCTGAGGGCAAGAGGGAGGCCATTCGTTTGAAGAGGTGCATATATGTGTAATGAGCCCGAGGCCAGGTCACTGGTATGGTATTGCAACACCGTGGGCACTGTGGTGACATCCCCCACAAGAGGAGCCCCAAACTTCTCTTTCCTC
>NW_009266940.1:0-486 GCF_000687185.1 Egretta garzetta | reverse complement strand
GTGGGGGCCCAAGCCCCACGGGCGGGCGCTCTGCACAGACAGCTCCCTTCAGCCCAGCCCTGTGGGCAGCACTCGAACAGGGCTCCCCTCCCGCTCCCCTGGCCTGGCCTTTCAGGGCGCTGGGGCCCTTCAGCTGTGGCTGCACATCTGTCCCGCAGCCCCCGCGTTCAGGGCCCGACTCCAGAGCATCTGCCCTCACATCAGCCACGCTACTGCCCTTGCTCACCGTGGGCAGGGAGCGGCTGTTGTTGAAGTCCCCCTGTCCTCCTCCCTACCAGGAGTCCAGCCAGGTGCGGGAGCTCTCCATTGGCCTCTTCAAAGACCTGATGAAGACTGTGGTGGGGAGGAAAAAGAGGAAGATGAAGAAGACAGTGCGGAGGGTCCTGCTCCCGCTGTTCCTCCATATGAACGACCAGGTCGACAGCGTGGCCGAGGTGCGCTGACCAGCGACCGGTGTTGCGGTGTCCAGGGGTGGCCTGGACATAA
>NW_009266939.1:0-486 GCF_000687185.1 Egretta garzetta | reverse complement strand
AAAGTATTAGTGGGAAGTAAACTGGGATCAGTTTTGAGATGTCCACACCATAACGCTGTCATCTCGCCACGACACCCGGGAGGCCGCTCTGACTGTGCTGCCTTTACACCTGCAATATTGGCATTAGCGATGGGCCGTTCTCCAGTGCGCAAGATGACATAATTAAGCATTACAGCTAATTGGAGGGAACAAAGCATGCTTTCTGTAGGAAGCACAGCCAACAACCCGTCGTGAGCGCTGCGCTAGATTGATGCCCGGCAGCCTCCATCTTGTTCGCTCACGTGCTGGCTTTAGTTAGGAAAAGCCAAATGTTCGGCGCCTCTGAAAATCAGCGCTAGCTCAGTATCAGCTACCAGAAGTGAGCGCCTGAAGCATCGTTATCAGGCATCCCAAAGAGGGATAATTAGTCCCTCCCCGCTTTACAATCACATCCGTCCATTCTGAGACTCCCGAATGGATCCCTACTGCAGCCTGCACCCCCACAGC
>NW_009266938.1:0-486 GCF_000687185.1 Egretta garzetta | reverse complement strand
CCACAGAGGGGAGCAGCATCCCACCAACCATGGCAGAACCATTGCCCTCCCCAGCAAAAACCTGTGCTGGTGTTTGGGGCTGGGACCAGGGATGCTCTGCCAGGCAGGGGCCTGGATCAGTCCCTGGAGAGTGGGTCCCGCACAAAAGTGCCAGGAGATGATTGCGGGTGTCCCTGGATGTCTGCTCGTGTCCCTGGATATTTGCTCACGCAGGGACATGGGCGTGTGCGAGCGTGACAGGAGGGCTCAGGGAAGGTGATGGGATTTGCCCCAGGTTGCAGCACGGGCTGTGTTGGAGCTGGAGCAGATGCTCCGACTGCCGAGACCTGGTCCAGGGTTTTAAACCTGGCTCCGCGTTTCTTTCCCCAGATTTTCCAGGATGGTTTGGGAAAGGTGATGGGCCCTGGTCTTTCTGCTCCCGCAGGTTCCTCCCTCACCTCCATCCCAGGGCACAGGCAGGGCTGTTCGCCTGCAGGCAGCCCCAGC
>NW_009266937.1:0-485 GCF_000687185.1 Egretta garzetta | reverse complement strand
CTGTAATGGATGGTTTTAAGTCTCTAGGCTCTTATCGTTGATGCAGACAAATGCCAGCATCGCAAAGCCAGGGCTTCTGGCTGCTTTTCCCCTTGGGAAAATGGGGTCCCCTTGGGAAAAAGGGATCCCCCTGGGATCCGAGAGGTTTTTCTCTGTGTATCCCCTGTGGCCTCGGTGTCCAGAACAGCCCAATTTCGAGCCGTGGCTGAAGGGCTTATCTTAGCATTTTCTGCGCGGCATGGCCCCTTCCCGCGGGGTTTAGCAAACAAACAGAAATAGGGGAGTTGGGATACGTGCGCTTCTAAATCAGCCATTGATCATCTGCTGCTGTTGCTAGCTGCGTCCCAGTTTGCAGCTGTCCAGCCCTCCCCACCCCTGGCGTTTCTGATCCCAAAATCAGAGCGCTGCTGCCTGCCGAGGCCCGGACAGCCTGGGAGCGGGGCCGGTTTTCCGTGCGGGGCGAGGGGGCAGGGGCTGGGGTGGAG
>NW_009266936.1:0-485 GCF_000687185.1 Egretta garzetta | reverse complement strand
TCCGCGTCACTCGCAGCATGCACCTGCCACTCCTGACGACTGGGTTCCTCACCTGGGACTGACAATTTTGGTTCAGAGCCAGCTCGCAAGGACGCTTCTGCTGGGGAGCTCCTCCGCAGGGAGCACACCCTGTCCCCTGAGTAAGAGGGCTTCTCCTGCTAGTCTAATGCTGCCAGGCAGCGGAACCAGCCGCCTCCCCACCCGGTGCAGAGCTGGCCCAAAGCCTTGCTGCCACCACTACCACGTCATTACATCCCGCAGGGAGAGCAGGAACTTTCCCAAACTGGAATGTTCCTCCTCAGTTGCTGATTCAGGCTGCCCTAGGCAAAAAAAGACCACAAGCCAGAACTGCTCCTGCTATGGCCACCACCTGCCATAGAGGAGAACACACACCTTCTGTCACTCTGGTTGAGAGGTCAGCAGCCTGCCACGATACACTGAGCTAATCACATCCTCCCCAGAGGCTGACATGCAACCTCTGGCCT
>NW_009266935.1:0-485 GCF_000687185.1 Egretta garzetta | reverse complement strand
GGTAGCGATGGTGGTCGTCGTGCTTTTTGGGACAGGGTCGAAGTCATCATCGTCTTCTAGGATGGGAGATTCGTGGATGTCTGGAAGGGAAGACACAAACGTTAGTTTTGCTGCTGCGGCCACGCAAGGCAAGGCACTGACGGTGCGACACCAGGTACGAGAGACGCCCCAGCAGAACAGTTTGGTAATTTCTAATTCTAAGTTTTGACTGCTTGTAGCAGCAGTCAATTAAAAAAAGAAAAAGAAAAAACAATGCCACATAACTAGCAGCCGCTCATTAACTTCTTGCATCTGCATTTAATATAATCAAGACGCTTTCCAGGCTTTCAGCACAGTGGCCATGTGCTGGTGCGTGCGCCTGCATGTCTCTTCGACTTCTCCCAACTCCCGAGAGCCACCTCACGTGTTCTGAGGGAAAGGGACGCCGTGCACAGGAAGAAACCCCAGGGAAAATCCACGCATCGGAGGGAATCACTCACTGCTGC
>NW_009266934.1:0-485 GCF_000687185.1 Egretta garzetta | reverse complement strand
CCACCCCTAGCTGAGTTGTCCATCCCCCCCCAGGTCAGCCAGGAGATCCTGGAGCTGCTCAACACCACCACGGCCAAGGAGCAGTCCATCGTGGAGAAGTTTCGGTCCCGAGGTCGAGCCCAGGTCCAAGAGTTCTGCGACCACGGGACCAAGGAGGAGTGCGTGAAGGCCACCGGCGCCGACCGGCCCTGCCGGAAGCTCCACTTCCGGTCAGTCAAGGGACCTTCATCCCCCACCCACCACCCCGCGGTCTCCTCCACCCATGGCCCCACGTTTTCCACCCAAGGCCCCACAGTCTCCATCCATTTCCACCCCATGTTCTCCTCCATCCATGGCCCCATGATCTCCATCCATGGCCCCACAGTCCCGATCTATCCATGTCCCCACGTTGTCCATCCATGGCCCCACGTTCTCCACCCAAGGCCCCACGTTCTCCACCCATGACCCCACATTCTCCTCCATCCATCCATGGCCCCACGGTCTCC
>NW_009266933.1:0-485 GCF_000687185.1 Egretta garzetta | reverse complement strand
AAAAGCGGATTCGTGGCCCGGTGCGCAGGGAAGTCAATTGTCACTCACGCAGGAGGGTCGCTGTGTATTTATTTCGTTTCTGCCGAGGTGGGTGCTAGGTGGTAGCTGCACAAAGCTAGCACTCCGTGGTGACCACACAGCCGCATTTTATACACCCCGAGCACCGGTTATGGGTAATTTTGCAATCACACCCGATCACCTCTGGTTCTTACAGGGTTCTCGCACGCCTCGCATTCATGCAAAGCTACGGCGTCCTTTCCTGATGCTGCGCGTGCTCTGTAAGGGTCTTGCCCTGGGCAAGGGTCCTTTGACCTGGGGCCGTGATTCTCAGTATTACCATGAGGGTGGTTCAGCTGAGGGTACCTGGATCCTTGGGGGCTGGGCTAGGCGACCTCAGAAGGTCCCTGCCAACCCAAAGCATTCTGTGACCTTGGGCTTGCTTGCCGAGGGTCGGATGTTTTCAAAACATCTTGATTAGGTGTCCT
>NW_009266932.1:0-485 GCF_000687185.1 Egretta garzetta | reverse complement strand
GTCTTCAAGACATCAAGCTTCTTCTCTTCATTTCTTCCCTTATTCTTATTGTTGAATGACTTAATTTTAGCTGAAAGGTTTTCATATTTATAAAACTCTGTTTGATGTTGAACTTCAAAGTTCTCTCCTTTAAGGCGATTCTGCACACGCATAGCTTATTCACAACAGTAATTACAAGACATCTATGCTGTATCACAGCAAACTGTACATGTTTACTACAAAATTGCTGCCATGTAAAAGAAGAAAAAATTAGTCATTTAAATATAGTCTAAGAGGAACAGAATTAAACAAAAAGCCCAATATGACTAACACCTTTGTCAGAGAAAAGAAAGCAAGTGTAGGTCCTAGTTCAGGTTCACACCGCTGTTTAGGAAAGCAGTAAGAATACATCAAACATTATCTACAGATTACATTTCTAGGATTTACTAACATGCTTCAGTGTAATTCGGTTGTAATTTCACCAATATATCACTGCTGTGAGCCTA
>NW_009266931.1:0-485 GCF_000687185.1 Egretta garzetta | reverse complement strand
CATAATATACACACATCTGAACAATGAGTTACACTTTCTGGTTTTGCAGAGATTTACATCCCTTGAGCACACAAATAAACTACTACCTAAAGTGCAAGATGACAAGAGACTCAACCAAACAGCAATCTATAGCTATTCTAGTTTACAGTGTACACAGCAGTTAAAAATCAGACAGCATATTCTTGTTCTGTGTTGGGTTTTTTTTTGTTTTTTGGCTTGTTTTTTTTTTCCCTAGTGACTCTGGACAAAGAGAACAGCATCTGCATTTTCTTCTGCCCAAGAGTAGCATTTACTAGCTGCATTTATAGGCAAAACAAAGACCACTGCTTATGTCTAAATATTTGAAGAACAGTTACCTCTGATGCAAAGAAAACCCAAACCTGAGTTAAATGCTCTTCTGACATAAGCCACCATGAAGTCATTTTATTAATGTATGAATTGTTGATCAGAGGAATAGTGACACCAGTTGAGCTGTATCACAGTAA
>NW_009266930.1:0-485 GCF_000687185.1 Egretta garzetta | reverse complement strand
TTACTTTTTCATACCCTCAGCTTTCGTAACAGCTCGCTTTGCTAGCAGCACCCCGAATTCAGTTCATGCTGTATGTATTTAGATGCCATACTTGGGTGTTTCTTACTCTAAACATGCTTCCCCATGCCGTCCTCAAGGGTCTAATACAGACCTGTCTTTATGCTTTGGCTTACGGACATTGCTCCTTAGTTTTGTATTCAGTGACCTGTGGATCATACTCTCCTGTGAGTAGTATGGCGATGGTCATTAGGGTTTATAAGTTTTAGGCTCTTTATAATATGGCTTTAGCATACCAATAATGGCATTTCTGTTCCGTAGCCACAGTGTGAACCATTTTAGACTGATTTTTAGTGTTTAAAAACAGGTTTATGTGGAATATTTTCAGTAGTCTGTCTCTGAATTCAGGGTTGTCTCGCAATGCATGCGTCTTAAATAACCCCTTAAGGTTTTTGTATGTGTGGTTTTTATTTAATTTACCACAGGGG
>NW_009266929.1:0-484 GCF_000687185.1 Egretta garzetta | reverse complement strand
GCCGATCAGAACCCTCTGAGCCCTGCCATTCATGCATAATATGCAGTTAAAATAAAAAGCAGTAGACTGTAATAGAAAACTTGAAAAGCGTTCACACGAATGAATACACACGAAGTAAAAATTCAAAATATTCTCTAAAAATTCAATACCAAGGCCTGAACAGATCCTTATGAGGCAGCCAAAGTCACTGACACAACTACCTGACACAAAGGTGTAAGAAAAGTATCACCACAGCAGAGATGTACAGAACATGAGGCATCCTATTTCCATTTCAGGAGCTCAAATTAGCATAAATTATTCTTTAGCTCTTGGGAAGTAAGTTTTACTTCATGTCTATGATTAGTTCTTGCACCATTACTATTTTGCAAATGCGCCTCCTATGCTTATATAGGTATATGCATATCTAGCTGGTTATGCATATACCTTTGTGTCTGAGTTCAAGAATTTCGTACAAATACATCCACATGTAACATAGCTGCTTATT
>NW_009266928.1:0-484 GCF_000687185.1 Egretta garzetta | reverse complement strand
ATTCTATGATTCTATGTTGAATTTAACCATGGTGCTGGTCAGATAATACAGCGGCTAACATTAATGCAACCCATCTCTTTTACATGCAAATAGAGCAGCTATTTAGCTTGGAAACCCAGGGGGCAGAGAGAAAAAGCAGAGAGGCAGCACAAGAGATTCTTTGCAGCTGAACATCAATTTTCAAATAACGTGAAATGTAGGGCAGGGGAGAACAAGAGCGGATATAATGAAAGGGGAGCCGGTGCCCGCAATAAGGTGGCCCTCTTTCATCGGCCGCTTTGGAAGTTTTGCTCTGCTGGGTACTTGCTAAGTGCCCCGCATGCCTTGAACGGTCCAGGGCACACACAGCGCTTTCCCCACCGAGCTGCCAATTAAAGAGGTTTAAGCAAGACCCCTGCTTATGCCAACACAGGTTGGACAACATTTTTTTACTGCATATATTGCTCACCTCTAGAAGAGAAGAGAGGGAAAGGAAAAAAAAAAA
>NW_009266927.1:0-483 GCF_000687185.1 Egretta garzetta | reverse complement strand
CAGGCACACCAAATAGCCTTTCTCCCGTCAAGTGTGCCCTGCAGGAGGAGCAAGGCCTTCTGCCTTCCCTTGCCCAAGCTCCCTCCTCCTGCAGGGCGAGCAATGTTGGCTGGGACCTCAAAGTCTCCATGAAATTCAGAGGCAGTCAGCTTCTGAGCAGGGACGTGGGTGGGGAGAGACTTCAGAGCCTCCTCTCAAGAGACAGAGGCGAAATCTCCTCCCCTGAAGGCACTTGAGACTCCACCAACTTCCCCTCAGAACAACCGGCTTTTTTCAGGCCACGGAAGGAGAATTCGGCATACTTGTCATTGACAATGCCCATTTCATTGACGCTGCTTCCTGGAGTATCATGTCACCCGTGCTCCGAGACGTCTCCCTCTTTGTGCTCATGAGCTTAGCTCCGGGCTACGCAAGAACAGAGAGCGTTTACCAAGCCGCAGCAGACAACCCAACCTTCTGGGGGTTCACCCGTCATCACCTGGA
>NW_009266926.1:0-483 GCF_000687185.1 Egretta garzetta | reverse complement strand
ATAGGATCCTAATTCTGAGCCCAAAACAAACCCTTTCTGTTAAATTGTGTCCAGTGACACAACAGAGTCAATGGGCACAAACTGAAATACAGGATTTTCCATATGAATATCAGGAAACAGTATTTTACTATGAGGGTGACTGAGCATTAGCAGAGTTTGCCCAGGGAGGTTGTGGAGTCTTCATCCTTTAAAATATTCAAAAACTGTCTGGATATGGTCCTGGGCAACTGGTTCTAGGTGGCTCTCCTTGAGCAGGGAGGTTGCACAAGATAACTTCCAACCTTAACCATTCTGTGATTCTATGCAAATCCTTAAGTGATCCTAGCCTCTTTCTCTAGAATAGCAATAGTTGTCCATTCCTTTTAGTTTTCCTTTTTTTTTTTCTTCCATTTAGATTTAGTTTTAGGGTTCCTGTTTTTCTAGAGTAATAGGATTTTTTGACAGGAATATTCTCTTTGTCCTGGTTTCGGCTGGGGTAGAGTT
>NW_009266925.1:0-484 GCF_000687185.1 Egretta garzetta | reverse complement strand
CACAGGATGTAAGTGATGACCCCGATGCTCCTGAAAGGCAGAGGTGGGGGTCAGGTGCTGCCCTCCCTGGGGTCCCCCCATGTCCCATGGCACCCAGGGGGGTCCCTCCCCGTCACCCTGGGGTCCCCTCTCCTCACCACATATCAGTCGCGGAGCTCAGCGGCTCATAGTTGATCACTTCGGGAGCTGGGGGGGGGAACGCAGAGCCAGGAGGGGGGACATTAGAGGGGACAGGACCCTCCCAGCCACCTCCCAGGGGCTCCTGTCCCCACCCTGGGATCCCCTTGCCGTGTCACCTCAGAGCATCCCAGCTGCACCCCATGGAGTGGGGATGCTCAGGACCCCCTCGGGGACCCCCCCAGCCCCGTACCGATGTACTGCGGAGTCCCGCAGAGGCTCTTGAAGGTGACGCCATCCTCCAGGCGCTGGGCCAGCCCAAAATCAATGATCTTGATCCGGGGCTTGGGGACGTCCTTCTCCTGCA
>NW_009266924.1:0-484 GCF_000687185.1 Egretta garzetta | reverse complement strand
GCCCCGCATCTGCTTCCCGCGGCCCAGACACCCAGTTCGGGGTGCACCAAGCCCCGGGCCGGCTCCACCAGCATGAAAGCAATTGGAGCTAAAGAGGCTTATGTACCATTGAAACCTCGTTCTTTAATAGACTTGCTGGCAAATGGCCAGTTTAACGGATTGGACTGGTCCGATTCCCCAAGGAAGGGTATAAGGACATTTTACATTAGTAAAAATAAAATAGAAAAATTATAACCTGCTTTTATTACATTTCTTGCTCACTGGGCGATTCTCCAGTGTCCACTCCCTGGAGAGATGCCACAGTCCCCGGGGCACTGTGGGCCTCTCCTCCCTTGTTCCCTTGTTCGCTATCCATGCAAATAGATGTGCAACAGCAAATACGTATTCTGCATCCATCGCCTCTCACACCTCATGTTGTCTGAGTCCTGGCATAATAATCCAAAAAAAGCATTTTTAATCTTTAAACTGGTTCCTTTTTCTCTCT
>NW_009266923.1:0-483 GCF_000687185.1 Egretta garzetta | reverse complement strand
ACTGAAGACAGAGAACGAAGGTCGTTTTCAAGATTTTTCCAGGCAACATTTTTCAAACAATTAAATTTTAAAGTTTTATTCCAAAGTTATGTGACTTTTGAAGTGCTTTGTGCATACGGTACTAAGTCGCCATTTGATTTAAACAGTCAACAATTTTCAGTTTTTATATACCGGAAAATAATTGAGGTTTGTCTAATTTTAATGTCTCGTTTTCCTTATTTAAGGTTACTATCCCATCTCACATACATGGACATAGGAATAAAACCACATATGCATTTGATAAGGCTTGACTACATTGTGTTTTCTCTCCCTGCTTCGTCTCTGTTTCAGACTTCCATGAATTGGTAGGAAGCAGTAAAATGAGTCAAGAAAACAAGTGCATGCTGGTTTTTTTGTTTTGTTTAGTGCAATAGAAGAAATCTGCTTATGTATATTGAAAAATCAGTTTATTTTTTTTAAAGAGTGCATATATATTTATGAATT
>NW_009266922.1:0-483 GCF_000687185.1 Egretta garzetta | reverse complement strand
TCCAATGTGTCCTTGCCCTTCCATCCTCCAAGCCCTTCTTCCAAAGCCTGGAAGTAGAGTGAGTCCCAAAGGAGCTGAAGGTGCAGGTGGCCACCAGGGCAAGTGTGTGAAGGGAGGTGTGAGCCCTCTGTTACATTTTGGCACAATGGGGATGGCATGAGCATGGATGTGTCAAATAAGTAGGGGAGGGACATGGGCACACAGTGATCATCCTCCCTGATGTGGTGAGCATCAGTGAGACATCCTGGAGCCTCTGCAGAGGTCTAGAAGGGATCAGGAAAAGCATCTTTTCCCCCACCGGAGCAGTGCTGTGGTCAGAAGCATTCAGTGTTGGCGGAGTCTTTCTGTGTGTGTCGCTGTGTTCTGAAGGGACGTGGTCCTGGAGCAGATGTGCAGCAAATCCTCCAGAAACCTCACTCCGCTGCTGTGCCTGGAGAGGTCTTGGGCAGTGATGGGGACAATCTTTTTAGTAGGGCCGGTTGT
>NW_009266921.1:0-483 GCF_000687185.1 Egretta garzetta | reverse complement strand
GCCCAGTGGGATAGGGCTGTACAAGAAGTGTAGGAGAGAGGCCTCGCGTGCCGAGGCACAGGCGACTTGGCATACACCTCTACTGTCACAGCACTGAGCAGAAACGTTTTGTACAGCGCTAGACTCACTCACTGAGCCACTAAATCTCTCTACATTCCTTGCCCATCTCATTAAGGCCCCCAAGCTACATGGTAGGCCCTGAATAAAGAGACGTTCCACTTACCTTCGATATGACAGACTTGGGAGTCGTGGAAATAAGGGAGTGTTGACACATAAATTTTGGCACCAGACGATTGCCTCAAGAAGCTCATGAATCTTCCTTGTTTGCCAATCAAGCGGCCAACGCATTCCTTTAGGAAAGAGACAAGGCGGCAACAGTCAGGAAGAGAAATGGAGATTAGACACGGTTCTCTCTGGCTTCTTTCACCCACGTTCCCAGGTCCCGGAACGCAGGGCCAGGCGGGGTCCAGAGAAGGCAATGGT
>NW_009266920.1:0-483 GCF_000687185.1 Egretta garzetta | reverse complement strand
GCAGGGCTGCTCTCCAGCCACTCCTCTCCCGGTCTATACTTGTGCCTGGCATTACTCAGTCCTAGAAGACATTCCTGGCAGTGGTGTGATCTGAACCCATGTCCTCTAAAGAGACGGGAGCCTTAATGCAACACCTTAGACTGCTTGGCCACACTACCCTGACAGTAACTCCATCTCAATCTCCAGCAACCATATCCCCCAACCAGAACTCAAATTCCCACAGGATATTTTAAAACAAATAACCTCCATCCATGACTTAAATATAGTAGGAAAAAGGACCAATAACAGCTCTTTCTGTAGGTAGAGGTAGACACGCCTTGCAGTGCACCACATATTTCTGGTCCCCTTGTTAGCTGTCAGGGAACATCAGCTGGAAAGTTCTACAAATATCTCCTTGCCTATGAACCTGTGATTGCTTTCCAAGAGAAGAAAGGATGATGGTATATTTTTGGGAGGAATGTGTGTTGACTTTGCATTCAAGTT
>NW_009266919.1:0-483 GCF_000687185.1 Egretta garzetta | reverse complement strand
CCCTTGCTGGTAATGCAACTCTTCCACAAAACAGTGGTATGGCTTAAAGCTGTGCAGCGTTGCCGAGGCCATTGCCTGGAGCAGCTTCATGTTGTGCTCTGGAGAGCCTGGGCTTTGCGTAGGAAATTGGCGTGTGCTCACTGAGTAGCAGCTCCTGGCTTCGTCCTCTGATGGTATGGGGTTTTTTACGTTTTCCAGGGATACGGTCCCCATATAAAACTGGGTGAAGGGATTCAGTGACACCTATTTGTATGAAGTTGAGAGCATTTTTGCTGCTGTACAAGCTGGCAGATGGTACAGGAAACCAAGGGCTCATAACTAATAGAAGATACGTTGATTAATAAATTCTGCATTTCATTCTGTTTTGGAGAAATCAAGTGATAAATTAACTGCAGAGTAAAACCCCTCAGAGCCACCTCAGTGACTGGTGGGCAGAGGATGTTGGCCCCAGCATTACCTACACACCAGGGAATAAATTTCTAG
>NW_009266918.1:0-482 GCF_000687185.1 Egretta garzetta | reverse complement strand
GTATCCCAGATGTGACTCCACAAGCAATCCAGGGAACTGAAGGATGTCAGCTAGGGAATGTCCAGAGCTGGAAGGTGTTGCTGTGTTAAATGAAGCAAGCATGATACAGAAGGAACAACCTCTTACGGTCATTCCTTATTCTCATTTTAGCTAAACATTGCAAAGTATGATAACTTGTGCTAGAATACACCTTACCTGGTCAGCTTCAGAAGAATGTAGAATGAGCTGCAAATGTTTTTAGTACCTGACTTGAGTATTTGTGGTTTATTTTATCAGAACCTGGTGAGAAGCGTGGATTCTAGAACTCTTCATGTGCTTAGGATAACTCTTTTAAGTACGGGGCAACACCACACCCTACTTGTTAAACTGTTTTTCAACAGTACCCTGGAACGTGTCCTGTGTATATGAGCATTTCTGTTAAAAAAACAAACAAAAAAACCCAAACCACCACAGAAGTTTAGGGCTTAAGTAAAAAATTATTC
>NW_009266917.1:0-482 GCF_000687185.1 Egretta garzetta | reverse complement strand
CGGCCCTAGGACTGAGCCCTGGGGGACACCGCTCAGAGGAACCGAAGCCTCCTGACCCAGAGGAAGGTTTTTCCACAGACTCTTACTCCGGACGAGTGCGATTTGGCGATGGGGTGAGGAGGGGAACACGGGTAAAGCTCACTCACCTCGTACTGCGGGTGACCTGCACATATCAGCAGCAGCTCCAGCGTCCGCAGGTCGCCAAGCCCTTGACCCGGCGTACAAACTATTTTATCTAGGAACGTCTCACACAGCTCGGTGAAAACACGGCAGTAATTGAGCACCCTGGTGAAGAAAAAAAAACAAAAGAGGACGCAAGTCAGAAGGATCTTCCACACAGGACCAGATATCCCAGCACGGAGAGTTGGTCCATGCAGGTACCGTGCCCCAGAGCCTCAGCCCAGACCGAGAAACACCAGCTTCTGCTTTAGCTTTCTGTCAGCAGCTGGAAACATTTATTTAAGGGGAGCTCAAGGGCAGCT
>NW_009266916.1:0-482 GCF_000687185.1 Egretta garzetta | reverse complement strand
ATACATGCTGTTACATTCGCATTGAGCCTTTCTAAGATTGGCCTTGCAGTATTTTTATTCCGAATATTAGCCATCTGGCACTGTGTGCTGCAGTATTTAGTGCCACAAATAATAATGAAAAATATGGCAATATCTCCTGATACTTTAACGTAAAGCTATAAGACAGAGGGTATAAAGCTTTGGGCGTATAATCTTAAGGCTGCCAAAGCATGTTGTTCCCTCTGCCCTTGTTTTCCATAAATGATTCTTTGACTGGAGACGGCAGGGGTAATAGGAGAGACATTGGTTAATGCACATTAGCGAAACGGCCTTTCTTGTAGTTAATCAACTACAGTCCTGAAGAAAAATGGGTAGGAAAAACTCCCAAGATTTATGCCTTTCTGTTCAGGTAGATGCGGGCACATCCAGGGCACACGAGAAAAAGGTATTTGGCTTCAGATAGAGGGGAGAGAGCTCTGTCTTTTCCACATCAGTGAGGCCCC
>NW_009266915.1:0-482 GCF_000687185.1 Egretta garzetta | reverse complement strand
GGTCTGTAGTTCCTGTGCAAGTGACTGCTGGCAGCATGGTGGGACAGCACCCCGCACCCTGCCCAGACTGCCCGGACCCTCTGAAAGAGCTGGAGGAGCCCGGCTGCTCCAGGAGGATGAATCGGAGCCGGCAGGAGGGGATGGAGGGAGGGGGCCCGCAGGGAGATGCTGCGTGCTCTCAAGTCATCATAGCTGGAGCGCAAGGCACCCGCCCCGCAAAGGCTTCTTTGCTGACGTACAGCTGGCTTGTGCTAAGATCAACATTTTTTTGAGTGCAAAAGCATGTGTTTTCCTGTCGTTGTCGTCGTTATTAATATTTTAGCAGCTCCCAGAACCTTTAAGCGAGGCCACACAGTGTTGACATAGAAGAACAGATATAAAAAAGACCTCCCCCCCGCCCCAAGGAATATACTGTCTAGACACGTTATATAATCACGTTTTGCCCTCCTCCAGGACATCTCACAGAGGATCTCAAAGCGCTT
>NW_009266914.1:0-482 GCF_000687185.1 Egretta garzetta | reverse complement strand
TGGCTCTACATGGACTGGGGAGGAGGAGGACCTCTCTCCATACATCTAGACAGAAATACTATGGGTTTCTAAATTTTTTTTAACACCTCTCTTGTTGCCCTGTGCAAAAACATGCCAACACGGGCATCTCTCCAGGATCTCTTTGCTCAACTCTGTTCAAATTCCAAGGCATGGAACAAAGTTCAAACTCTCCACAGGTAGGATTCCCCAAACATTTATCTGCACTGGCCTTATGTTGTGCAAAAACAGGGATGTGATGAGCTAAATATTTGCTTGAATATTTGCTGAAGGTGGCAAGGAATCTAATTAATTCCCTACTAACAAGAGGCATCAAGAGAAAAAATACTCTCATCTTACAACCCCACCTTGATGCGAGAAAAAGAACCAGAAGCTCTTTTACATCTTTCTCCTACATGCATCTAAAAACTCTCAGCCATGACCTCCAGCGATACAGCTTCCAGCACTAACAAAAGGAAAAGGGG
>NW_009266913.1:0-482 GCF_000687185.1 Egretta garzetta | reverse complement strand
CTCTGAACTTCCCACAATTTAAAGCCTCCGTAGGCAGCGACGGGATACGCCCTCCGTGGAAAACATCCCCATTTTCACCGCTCCTCTTGGGAGGAGCCACTCCCCATCTCCCCAGATTCCCATTTTTTTTTTCCCCTTTTTTCCCATTTCTTTTTTCACAAGGCTGCACCAGCTCCTCGAGGAAGTTAAAACCCAAAAAGCAGAGATGCCAGCAGCACCGGAGCAGCAAGGAGGGGTTTGGATATTCTCCTCGTGTCGCTTTGATAATGATTGGGAAAGCAAAAAAAAAGAATTAAAGCCTCGGCTGACCCAATCTCTGCAGTATTTTGGGGTAGAAAGCTCCGACTCGGAGCTCCACCAGCCTCGCAGGGCTCGGGTAATAATTCACCTGCGATGTTTTCAGGTAAAGGAGCCCGGAGGCCGGACCGGAGGGAGGCTTAAATGAGAATTTTAACATCCAACGACACCTCAGGCATTTCAAA
>NW_009266912.1:0-482 GCF_000687185.1 Egretta garzetta | reverse complement strand
TTTTTTTTTGATGTGGCAGTCAGCGCAATTATCTAGGAAATTGTTACTTCCAGTCTAGATTGTTGCTGGATACAGCGTGGTACGGGAATGCAATTAGTGCAGCTAGAGCTAATTGTTTCAGGATGTCCTAGTTCAGCTTTCATTTGCCTTGTAGGGCCCTTTGCAAACAGGAAAGCATGGTCTTAAAATGCACCGGCTACTGCATTGTTGTCAAGCCTAACACAAAACACTGGTTTTAGCTTATAAATTCCATGGGATCTGAAATCCTTGCTACTTAAAAGACTGTCTTTTGCCTCAAAGTCCTCTGGACAGGGAACACTTGGGGCACAGGAATTCATCTCTAGCCTCCCTCTGCCTGCTAATCCATCAGACCCACTTTTGGACACGTGCGAGGGCCTGTCTGCTCACACTGAAGTTGCAGCAAAATATTGAGATTCTTTAACTGAACAGACAGAGCCTGGCAGCTTTCTGAACTCAGTGCA
>NW_009266911.1:0-482 GCF_000687185.1 Egretta garzetta | reverse complement strand
TCTGTGGGATTTCTGTGCCTCAGTACCACTCGCAACACTGTCCATCAACAGCGTCACTAACAAACCGACTTTGGTTTTTAACTACACTGTTTAGCAAGGTAATAATTATAAACTCTCAGGTCTTCCTCCAAGAAATGAGCCAACTGCCTGGTTTTCATCTTGGTGGCAAAGTGGTAAAACTGCTGTAGCTTAGGATAAAAATGCTTTCAAGTACCCGAATTAAAATGCAGCATCACCACGAAAACAGAAGTGTTAAAGCCCAAGTGATTCCAAAGGCGCGTGCTGCTCGATGGGCGCCGCTGGGTTTGGGAGCAGGTGGCTGCACGTTCACATACCCCATTTGGGTTGCAATCGCAAACCCCAGTGAAACAGTCGAGGTGGCGTTTCTATTTGTCAGCGGTTACTACAGGAAAATCTGTTTTAACTGGGGCTTGGGGGGTTTTGGGGGTTTTTTTTGTTTGTTTTAGGTTTTGTTTGGGGTT
>NW_009266910.1:0-481 GCF_000687185.1 Egretta garzetta | reverse complement strand
AAGACCTGTGGAGGAATTGGATGTTGGTGACAGCCTTAGGGGCAAAGACTATGAGATGGGTGGAGTTCAGGATCATGAGAGGAGGGAAAAGACAAATAGCAGGACCATGGCCCTGAACTTCCAGAGAGCAGGTTTGGCTTGTTAAGGGATCTGCTAGGAATAGGATAGAGCCCTGGTGAGAAGCAGGGTCCAGGAGAGCTGGTTGATTTCCAAGGATCCCCCTTCTCTAAGCTTAAGACCAGTGCAGGCTAACAAAGGGGAAATCAAGTAATTATTGCAGGAGGCCTGCATGGATGAAGAAAGGACTCCTGATAAAGCTCAAAGATTGAAAGGAAGCATACAAGAAGTGAAGGCAGGGGCGAGTGACCCAAGCAAAATATAGAGATACTGTCTGATCATGCCGGGATGGAGTTAGGAGAGCAAAGCCCATCTGCAGTTGAGTCTGTTGAGGGATGTGTAGGGCAACAGGAAAAGCTGTTAC
>NW_009266909.1:0-481 GCF_000687185.1 Egretta garzetta | reverse complement strand
AAAAAAAAAAAGAAAGAAAGAGTTGCTGACACATGGCAGGTGTGCTACATTATCACACTACCCTCAGGCCAAAATACTGTAACACCTGTGAACAATATTTTCTGTTTCATACCCTACCTAAATGGACTGTGCTCCACTGCTCCCAAACTGGTGACCTCCCTAACCTCACAGAATCAGACAGGCAAGGTATGGATCAGATCATCAATCCCATCTCCTCCAAGGGCCTCCTGCTCCCTCCCACCAGACATTAGTCTTTCCAGCTCAGGTGATGTAAAAGCCTCCAAAGTATAACAAAAAAAATGATGCACTATAATTTAAAACATCGACATGGCTTTTCTGATTTCCCAGACAACTCACTAGCTAGAATTCAGCAAAGAAACCAGTTGGATTTTGCTTTATTTCACTGAGTGGTGCTTGACAAAGCCACAAAGGACTGCTCGCTGATGAATTAAACCCTCCCCAGCCTATTACTTGCAAAAGC
>NW_009266908.1:0-481 GCF_000687185.1 Egretta garzetta | reverse complement strand
AAAAAAAAAATCCCACAGAAAAAATGATGACCAGAAGATTCAACTCAATCATGTTAATGCACAGAGATCAGTGTGGTGAAAATGGCATATTTCCTCTACTTTAGCTGCCTTACAGAATTTCAGGCTTTCCACGCTTCCAGGTTTTATCTGTCTAAACTCCACCGTCCAGCTCAGTGACTGGTTATACAAACTAGCCCAGGTATCGCAGTATTATTGGTCTTTTGCAGTTGATATGGTACGTGTTAGAAATGCTGCCTTTTCCAAGCAGAGTAAAATGGGATTCTTTCCCCTTGGACAAGGAAAAAAAACATATTCCTCTTTCGGTGCTGAACAGCTTACGTTTCCCCTGTCCCAAACAGGCATGAGGTTTTTATCTTGCATTTATGTTCTTAATTTACCCATAATTGCTTTCAGGCATCACATCTGAGGCCAGCCTTCATTAATATGTTAATTGTGCAGTCCCTCCCAGTGGATTTTTCCA
>NW_009266907.1:0-481 GCF_000687185.1 Egretta garzetta | reverse complement strand
ACAGAACTATTAAAAGGCACTTCTCTCTGGAGGTGTTTGAGTTAACAAACACCACAGGAGCTTCAAACAATGGATTAATTCCAAAGACATTTATGCGATGCCCTGTCACACCTAATGAAGAACTAATGAAGGTTTAAAGGCAAGTTTATGAGACTCAATTCTGCTAACTGCAAGCTTTCACAAGCAAGAACTCCTAAACCCAGCAAACTACAGGCAGTTCCTTCATACTGTTCCTCCACTGCATCAAGTGCCCCTTCCTGAAGTGACAGCTCACACATCTGTGTTTACATATTAATTATTACCTATTAGTAATCAGATACTATTGTCTGAGGTGTGATGGATAATTCTACCAAGGTGTATGCCTGGTACACAGCTGCTGCAGCCCTGACCACACACTACATGTCACCTAGTTAAGTTAGAACCTACCACAGTTGTTCTCCAGCTGTTATTACAAGGAAAGCTGTAAGAAAAATGGTATGTT
>NW_009266906.1:0-481 GCF_000687185.1 Egretta garzetta | reverse complement strand
CCATCCCAAATTCTCACAATCTCTGGAAAGCAAGAGGAAGGGAGGTCACGCTCCACGTCAGCCCTCGGCACGGAGGTGGCAGGTGCCAGTGTCCTGGCACACTCCCTCCCCAGGATGAACTGCGGCACGACAGCTGAGCCTGCCCTGCAGCCGCGCTCATCAGACGCCTCCCGATGCCCTCACCGTCATCCGAGAGGTTCATGAGGGTTGGGATCATGAGGCGGCCGCGACGCAGGATGGGGGCGCTCCTGGTCTCCATCTGGCTCCGGCCCGCCTCCAGCCTTCACCAAGCGGCCGTCCCACCCCGGTTCGCTGCCTCCAGTCGCCTCCTGCTCCTCACTGCAAGGCGTCTCCTCAAGAGCAAAGCGGCAGCCAGAGCAGCAGCCGGCACCTCGCTCCTGAAGGCCTCGCGCCCAAGTGTGGGCAGGCAGGGGCAGCAGGGCGGGTCAATGGGACGTGGCGCTAGGTCACAGTCAGCCCC
>NW_009266905.1:0-481 GCF_000687185.1 Egretta garzetta | reverse complement strand
ACGAAAAGAAAGAATAGAATTTACTATAACTGGGCATTTCTCAAGATCTGGTACTTGAGTTTCACAGGCTGGAATAAAAACTTTTCAAATTACCCCAGTCATTCTCAGTGTCCATAAAAGGACCATAAAGGCATAGAGAGTACTCGACAAACACCCTGTGAAATATCCAAAAGGGAGAATACAGTCAAAGGAGGACTCCTTTCAGTTCAGCGATTCTTTTGGCGTGCCTGAGTTTCCACATGGGTGATTGAAATAATCTTTGGTTTGATATGTGAGGCCAATCGGCGACTCAAGAGATCAGCCTGTGGTTAAGGTGTCTTTGATAGACTTCCCATGAGCGCAACTGGACCTGAACACAAAGTAACGGAAGAAACTGCCGAGCGTGTCCTCAAGTGCGTGTGGAAAGGGGAAATACTTGGAGATGGCTGTTCAATATGTGATTGTTGTCCATGTTTTGAGGGTTTATTGGAAAAGAGAGTCC
>NW_009266904.1:0-480 GCF_000687185.1 Egretta garzetta | reverse complement strand
CCCCCAAGCTCTTTTTGTATCTTTTTGGTAAGGTGATGTGTTACCCCGTGTTATTTGGAAATGCAGGACCATCTACAGGTCTACAAGAGCAAATATCAAAACCAACAGAGTTACATCAAATAAAAATAGGTCCAACTTCACACTTCAGCTTAGCAAAGTGATGGAATTCACTGAGATGTTTGGCAGTGTTGTTCTTAAGGCTTCTCTGATGTATTACAGAAGTACCTCAAATAGTTAATTGCCTTCACTCTGAATTGCAAATGCTAGTAATGAGCATTTAGGGTATGACTGAGAGGTGAGAGGGCCAGGTACGATTAAGTGGTGAATTTGGGCATAGCCTAGAGTCAGAAAGAAGGAATCTGTTCAGTTTTACAGCTTCAGTAGTGCTGATCCCAATAAAAGGAGCACGGGCAGGGTGTGAAATTGCTTGGGAGAATATAGGAGAAAGCACAGAGGCCATTGATGCACCAAAAATTTCAG
>NW_009266903.1:0-481 GCF_000687185.1 Egretta garzetta | reverse complement strand
GAGTGACTCATGGGAGGGGATGCAAAATAACATTAAGATTGTAGAGGTCTTTTGTGATCTTACTGGCCTCAAAACACAGGGGGAAAAATGTCACGGTTTCTATATTTATCCAACTAAAGATTCTTATGTTGTTAATGATTGTCCTGCATGGACTGTTAATGGTACCCCCCTGAATATGATTGAACCGGGTAGTTCTGAGAAATACCTGGGAATACAAATTGATCCATGGATTGGAATATCTAAACCTGAATTGCTTTTGAAAATGAAAAATTGGCTCCACCGGATTGGGAACGCTGCTTTAAAACCATTTCAGAAAGTTGACATTTTAAAAGGATATACTATACCTCGAGTGATTTACTTGGCAGACCAGTCGGATGTGAAAGCAACTTATTTGGAGACCCTTGACTTAGAAATAAGAACGGCAGTCAAGGCGTGGTTACATCTACCCCCTAGTACTTGTGATGCCATCCTATATTCCAGC
>NW_009266902.1:0-481 GCF_000687185.1 Egretta garzetta | reverse complement strand
TCAGTGGCCAGCACTTCTGAGAATTAAGTTGGATATATGTACATGGACTTTAACTGTTGATGTTACTTTTCAGACAAGAGCAGTTTTGTATGTGTATTCCACTCACTTTGGCTGTATAAATAAAATCTGAAAGGAAGTAGCAGTTTCATCCTGAATTACTTTTCCCCTTGGAATTTTTGATTGCATTCCATTTTCACTGTTTTCAAACACAAAACTTGACAACTCCACACACCTACTAGCTGTAGTATGCAGACCTATCTCTTTGTTCTCCATCTACCATAGAGTGCTTCTCTATGCTGGTGAGAGAAGCTTTATAAAAGGTGCAGGGAAATTGATTCCTTGATTGCAACAAACTTTCCAATCCAACAGTTTCTAATGCTCAGGGAGCTGAACGCCAAAACAAAAACATGCACTGATTCCAGTGACGATCTCCAAGCAGATGGAGGTACTCTTGAAGGTAGGGGAGTCCAGGAGAGCTGGC
>NW_009266901.1:0-480 GCF_000687185.1 Egretta garzetta | reverse complement strand
CTCTTCCTCTAACTGCAGATATGTCTTGGTCTGAATCAACAAACCAGAAAAGCAATAGCCCAAACTTCCCCGGGGGGCCACTGCTCTGGACTTCTCCACTACAATCTAACATAATGTCTTTGTTCACGTATGAAGTCCACCGCTCTTTTCGGATTGTTTCTGTTGCAGGTAACTTCAGAGAACTGAAGCAAGTTCAAGAAATCCTGGTCCTCCCACACAAGGCCTTTCTGTTATCAAGTGTTCCCTGTTAGCAACTGGATGGAAGATGTTTTTGTCTAAACTGTCTCCCCATCCCTCCTCCCTGCCTTGCCTCTCCTTACCCCTCACCCAGCTGGAAGCACGTCCTCCTCATTACCATCAATTACAAACACGTATCTATTACAAACACGTATGTATTACACGTCAGTTTGAAGACACTGCGAAGACTTTGTCTACAAAATGCAGAGACTTTTGGTTTAGTGGTGGGATGGCAGTGTTAGG
>NW_009266900.1:0-481 GCF_000687185.1 Egretta garzetta | reverse complement strand
AGATCGGCCCAGATCTGCAGACAGGGACAGAATCCCGTCCAAAGGATCAAATATTAGCTAATTAGTTTCTTACTAGCAGCTAATGGCCAGAAACTTCACCAGCATCTGTTGCCTTCGCTGGCAGACGGGGCGGATGCTGGGGAAGCTGGATGTGAAGGGGGGCTTCAAAGGAAGGGTCTCCACGCGGCTCTGCCGCCGCCCTCTCGCTCCCTGTCCCCGTTCGCGATGCCTCTCTGGTTTGGTTTCCGTGCTCGGCACCAGCCTCTTTGAAGACGGGCACTCAATAAATTATTTAAGGCAATAAATAAAGCTCTTGATCTTTCCTTGAGCTTGCCCCGAGACACTCTTCTCCCATGTTTTGGTTGCTCGCCTGTGTCGTTCCTTCGCCCGCTCTGCTTCCCATGGCGCTTTCATCCTGCCGGATTTGCTCTTCGTTAATCACGGCCAAGGAGGTGCGAGGCGCGGGAGCGGCTCCCCCCCC
>NW_009266899.1:0-481 GCF_000687185.1 Egretta garzetta | reverse complement strand
GAGGGGAACAACCAGGGGGAGGAACCCAAGCGACCCAAGATCTGCTCCACCTCACCTCATCCTCCGCGAGAAAAAGACCAAAATGGAGGAATTTGGGGCGGGTTTGGGGTTGGGTTTTTATACCTGGGGTCCCAGCACGGCCTCCCCGTGGGGGCGGCGAGAATTTTCCGCCGTGGGAATCCGGTTCCTTGTGGATAAAGTGGCTCCGCCCCCAAAAATCGACATTTTTGCTGGAAACACCCCCCAAAATTCCAAGCTACCGAGGGGTCCCGAGCGCCCACCTTGTGTTCACCGAGGGATTCGGGGGCCGGATCCTCGCCGTCACTGCCTCCCGTCAATGGATCCCCTGGCGCCAGCTCTTGAAACGGAAGAGGCGCAAGGCGGGATTTGAGCAGGGGTGGGGGGGTTTCCTCGTGCTCCCGGATTTTCCCCCCGCCCCGCTCCCATCGGGATCCCCCCCTCCCTGCCCCGGCGGTACCTG
>NW_009266898.1:0-481 GCF_000687185.1 Egretta garzetta | reverse complement strand
TGTGTTTTATAGCAGAAACCCCTCTCCCTCCCCAAACAGCGCCTTCCCAGCCCGGGGTGCCGGCTCTGCCCAAAGGCACCCAGAGGGACAGCCTTCCACTACGACCCGCTGTGGAGCCGCACTGGGAAGAGGCTCAAAACTTTCCTGGTGATAATTGAGAGCTAATTATCTTCAGCTAACACCGGGGAGCCGGGGAGAACCACCGGTGCTGTGTGATACGGCAACAGCTGATGCGCTGGGCCGAGGCTGGGGCGCGCTGGGAGGCTCGCTCTGCTCTGCCCGAATATAAAGCAAAGCACGGCGAGCGTGAGGCAGAGGGGGGACACCCCCCTTTTCCCTCTCTGGCTGGTGAGGTGGAAGGGTGCCTGTGCGTGCCAACGCGCTGCCTCCTCCGCTCGGGGGCTGCACACCCCTGCCCTTATCCCTCTGCACAGAGATCAGAGCTTGAAGCTCCATTTTTTTTTCCTTCTGCAGATTTTCT
>NW_009266897.1:0-480 GCF_000687185.1 Egretta garzetta | reverse complement strand
CATGGGCTGAACCCTGATGGAGCTGCAAAGTGTGGCATCCTGCCCTCTGCCCCCAGGTGTTGAAGATCCTGAAGAAGGCCCTCAAGCCAGCAGCTGAGGGAGTCTCTCTGAGCTGGACCCTGCCCCGTGGCCTGGAAGTTGAGGTGCTGGGGGGCACCCCTCAGTTCATCTTTCAGGATCAACACAGCGTCCTCTACGCCCAGATCCATGGACAGGCACAGGTGAGAGCTGGGACCACAGTCACCCCCAGCTTCCTCCCAATGGCCTCCCAATAACCACCAGTAATGTTTCAGTAACTTCCCAATATCCCCCAGTAACCATCTTGTGTCCCCAGTAACCTCCAGTATCTTCCCATGTGTTCCTAGGATACGACAGCGGCCAAGGGCGTCATGACCTTGCAGTACAGCCTGAATGGCCAGGATGTTACTCACAAGATTGAATTTCCACTGTGCCCACAGGGAGATGGCCGGTGAGAGCCTG
>NW_009266896.1:0-480 GCF_000687185.1 Egretta garzetta | reverse complement strand
CGTGCCCAGGAGCTGGGGAGGGGGTTGGCAGGAGCCAGCCCTGAGCATCCCTGGCGCTAGGGCTGTTGGGGGACCCAGCCTCTCCCCGGTGCTGCGCTGCCTCTGGTGCCACCACCGGCACCGCCTTTCCCCAAGCTCCCCATCACCAGCGCCGCTGCGGTCTGTGGGCAGGGACCTCGTTCTTCACCTCGGGCCAAGGGCACCAGGGGGGCACTGGGCCACCCTTAGCATGGTGTGGCCTTGGGCGCCTGGTCTCTGTGCCCCTGGGGGCTGCTCCTCACCCGTCGCCTCCCCAGAGCTCGTTCCTGGGGTCAGGCGGGCAGGATTAGCCCCGCTCCGAAGCCGGCCCCTGCCCTAGGGCGGTGGGGCTGGAGCAGAAGCACCGCCCTGGCTCCCTGAGGGCAAACCCACTCTTGCTTCACCCCAAGTCGTGGTTCAGACTTCTGCAAAACACCCCTACATCCTCCGTGCGGGGACCAG
>NW_009266895.1:0-480 GCF_000687185.1 Egretta garzetta | reverse complement strand
CTTACAATGTGGGTGACACTCATTCTGCTTCTTCAGTCCTGTGAATGATGTGGATGCATCTCTGCTACATCGACTCTTTGGCAAAGGGACATCCTGGCACTGGTTCTGTGGGCTCTACAGTCAGTTCCAAGATCATATGTTATACCAGAGGACTTGAAGCACGTACAGCAAAGCTTTGTGAATTTTAGATGCCTACGAGTTACAGGTGAACGGCAGCACAAGGGTTTCTGGACCAGGAAACACATGAGGGAAGCTATAGCGCTTTTGCAATTAAAAAAGTCAGACCTTCAGAAGGGGCAATATGCAAAAGCTGCGCTTCTTCATGAAAGAGCAGAAAGGGATCCTACTGCTGGTGGCCTAGCCAACATTTGGGACCGTAGCTTCCTCATTTTCTTGTAAAGGCAGCACAAAGGAGGGAACGTACTTTGAGCATTGGTAGAATAGCAACATCTACATTTAAAAGTAGTGTTGCTTTATTGC
>NW_009266894.1:0-480 GCF_000687185.1 Egretta garzetta | reverse complement strand
ACACAGTGGCAATTCTAAAAGCCTGGGGACAAGGAAGTGCCTAGGACACTTGTGAACGCTCACCTTTAACTGCTGCCCTCATCACAAATTTAATCTTTTGAAGCCATTTGAAAAATTTAGAAGCGTAGCCCCTCTTAGGATGAAACACACCAGCTTCTTTTCCTAGTTCTGATGAACCTGCTTGTTCCATCTGCAAAGCTTTCTCTTCCTCCGTTTCCCTGGCTTCTTCCTTCTCCAGTTCTTGAAAATTGGCAGCTTCTTCAGTGGATGAATTAGCCGGCTTAGCACCTCTAAAGATGGCATTCTGTGATTCTGTGACATCGTCTTCAAAATCGCCAGGTGATTTTGCATCATGGTACGCCAACATAGCTTGGTCTGCACCGGCAGAGAACTGACTCTTTTCTGGGCTGACATCCATTTTCTCCACACCATCTCCAGGTGTGCTTGCTGAAGACCCTTCCATTTCAGCACCATCACCCT
>NW_009266893.1:0-480 GCF_000687185.1 Egretta garzetta | reverse complement strand
AAAAAAAAAAGGGTCTTGGGGAGGCAAGGTGGAGGCAGTAAACATCATACTTCAGAAAAATACTGTAAAAGCTGTAACTCAACAGCAAACATTAGGTGGTGAATAAATTGTTATTGAAGTAGTTACTTGCTTTTTTAACCTAAATGGTGATTGTCATTTTGAAGGCTTTTCTAAGTGTTCTGCTACCATATTAAACCGTAGCAAGAAGTACTTAAAATAGCTTCTCTTCACCCCATCCCCCTAATTATACTTCGTTTTTCTCCACAACTGGGTAAGCGTGCGTACACTTACCTCGGTGTCCTGTGCCAGAGCCGCACGTGCTCTGCGCAAGTTTGGAGGCCACCCTTTGCTTGGCAGGACTGCAGGCATCCCTGTATTTTTCCCATCATAAAACCCATATCCTCCTTCTCCTTTGGGGCTTCCAGAATGCTTCCCTCAGAGGAGCCCTGGCGCTGCTGCTCCTTTCAGCCTGCTGCCCCA
>NW_009266892.1:0-480 GCF_000687185.1 Egretta garzetta | reverse complement strand
CCTCCCTCCTCATCAGGCCCTCTCCTAGGGCCTTCTTGATGCAGTTATACCATTCAAGGACTAATGGGATTTAAAGCTAAAAGATTCTATTAAAAGAAAGACTGATGGACAAAAGCCATCTATGCTCCTCAGGTTTCCATGCTAGACTCTTCACTACAGCCCCTGAACAACCATTGTTCAGCTCCTGGTCATTATTTCCCCCCCTTCTTTAAGGGAACCCAGCTAGTTTGTCAGCAGCTGGGACACAGAACATCTCCCTGCTGCCAGGACTAAGCACATCGCTAACACCACATTAATGCATTTGGGGGCATATGAGGTAATGGCAAGAGTCCAGCAGTTTCCACCCACCCCCAGCTACTCTGGATTTGAACAGCCAGACCCTCCCTCCCCTTGCAGGGCAGCAACTTCCAAGACACCAAAATAATCCCAACTTAATAGAAAGCAGCACCTACAACATCACTAAGGATTAACTGGACTTAA
>NW_009266891.1:0-480 GCF_000687185.1 Egretta garzetta | reverse complement strand
CTGGTGGCTTTCGCCTTGATGGTTCCTCCCGGCTCGGTCCCTTCCTTACGGGAAGGTTTGGCGAGTTTTTTTAGGACGCCGGCGTACTGGAGGACGGAGCAGTCGTCGTCACTCTCGGTGGCTTTGTCCCCGTCGGTCCCCAAGGCGTCACCCAGTCTGCTGAAGACCCCCGTGGGCTGGGAGACAAGGTAGGGGGGCAGCCGGTCAGCACCCGCACCCCCATTTCGGGTGCTCGATTCACCCTCCCCTTCCCCTCCCGAATTCTGCCACCGTGACCTCCCCTGCGAAGCGTTTTGGGATGTAATGATGCCAAACGCTGCCTGCAGCGATTAAATTAACGATTAGGCTATAGACCCGGTCTAGAAATCACCCGTAAAATCATTATTCCCTCTTATTTTTCTTGAGGGGCTGAGCCTGCAACGTGTTTTACACCCCAAAACTTTCACGCTGAAGTTTTTACCTCCAGAGGAGAGAAAAAAA
>NW_009266890.1:0-479 GCF_000687185.1 Egretta garzetta | reverse complement strand
CCCTCGATCATCTCGTACACCAGGCAGCCCAGGCCCCACCAGTCGGGGCTGAAGGCGTAGCGCTCGTTGTTGATCACCTCCGGGGCTGCGAGGCATGGCCCCAAACCCATCAGTGGCCCGGCACACCGCGGCACAGGGACCCCGGGCCAGCCCGGCCCCCCCACGCTCACCCATGTAGCCAACAGTGCCCACGCGGCCGCGGATGGTCTCGCCCTCGGGGATCTTGATGGCCAGCCCCAGGTCAGAGATCCTGATGTGGCCTGGGGTGGGGTTTGAGGGCATCATCCCCGGGAAGGCGCCCAGCACGGAGGGCAGCATCCCAGGGATGGGTGTCCTCCCCAAAACACAGCCAGAGACCCCCAGGAGGCACGCGGAGACCCATCCCCAAAGCCAAGAGCACGGGCAGAGACAGAGCCAGACCCTCCTCACCATCATCATCCAGCAGGATGTTCTCTGGCTTCAGGTCCCTGCAGGGACAG
>NW_009266889.1:0-479 GCF_000687185.1 Egretta garzetta | reverse complement strand
GTGGCACTGTTTGGGATGGAGAATTGAACACTGCGGTGTTTGGTGCTCAGTACAGCAATTCTGCCCACTGGCTAAGCCAGTGATGGGGAAGAGACACTTAGAGTGGGGCGTGTTTCGCATGCAACCCTTGCTCTTTTTTGTCCTTGATGTTCCTGTGCACAAAACACCAGTGACTGCTGTGTTCAAAATCCCTCTCAGGACACCTTTGCCCAGCAAACCCTGCCTTCTGGCAGGGCACATGTCTGCCTGGCCCTGGCTCATCCTCACCCTCTGGCTCAGAGGCAGTGCCTGGCATACCGCATGCTTTCTGGGCCCTGGTCAGGCACTCCTGTTTTATAGCTGCTGTACCTGGGCAGGACTCAGTTGCTGATTTTTCAGAGCCTTTGCTGGGGGGCTGAGATTCCTTGCTTTTGGCTGGTGTAGTCCCTTCATCTCCCCACCCGCCAAGCAACGCCAGCAGACAGACAGGGTTGCAGAGC
>NW_009266888.1:0-479 GCF_000687185.1 Egretta garzetta | reverse complement strand
CTTCCAACCCAAACCATTCTATGACTCTATGAACCCACACGGGCTAGGAACCCATAGCTGAGAAACAGGAGCAGGGAACACTACCGTGTGTGCTGCTGTCTTTGGTCACGAGGGCTGGGACTCAGTTCCCAGATGAGACACTTCTCAAGGTGCCTAGGTATTGGCGTCAAGGTGTAGCAGCATCCAGCTGTCTACCTGTGGCTGTCTCATGACATCTGAGGGGATCTGAGTGTCCACACTCAGCTATCGGATATGGATCAAATACCCCCGATTGCATTTCAGTTCCTCTCAGTGCCCCATTTACTTTGTGCCATGGGCTGTAGAAGAAGCAATAGCGGAAGAGGAGAAGCACTGGCAAAGAGATGCCAAGCCAAAAGCAAAGAGAAAAAAATCCCACCTCACTTACCGCAGAGACATGCCAGGAGGACAAGCCTCATGTTGGTAGCAAAGATAGTGTCTCCACAGGAGAGCAGGGCAGG
>NW_009266887.1:0-478 GCF_000687185.1 Egretta garzetta | reverse complement strand
AGCTGAGAAGAGGATCGGCCTCTTTGCTGTCGCTTGCTGCTCCCTTGCAGCATCCTACTGGTTCACTCCAGTACCTCGGTACTGCCTCTGACGCCGTGGGGACTCAGTACAGGGGGGTGATAGGCAGCGGGGCAGCAGGAGGGGGCTGGTCCTAAGCTCTCTTTGAACAAACCTAGGTTTTGCCTCCTTGGCGTGGCTTCCAGATGCCGCTCCTGATCTGGAGGTGCTCCCAGGTGACAGACCATCAGCACGTCCCGGGCTGTAGTATCCACCAGGCTGCCTGATCTTCCTAACCTCTTCTCCCTCCTTGATGATCTTGTCTCCTGGGTGCAGCAGAGCTGTGGGCAAATTGCACAAAGAAAACAGTCACGCCAAACCTTGTAGGCGTAGCAGTCTTCAGCTGAGCCGCAGCCTTCTCTGCTCCCGGCTGTGGACGTGCCGATCCTGACTACGGTCTCATTTCCCAGCTTGACTTTGC
>NW_009266886.1:0-479 GCF_000687185.1 Egretta garzetta | reverse complement strand
GGACTTCATTTTAAAGGATTTTGGCACCCTTGCTATCCGGGGAACAGAAGTGACAGTGGCATTTTGCGAAGACTTTTTACTACGCCTCAACAAGTCCACGTACATAGTAGAGAAGTTGCTCGACGTAAGTTTAGTGTTGTTCCAGTGCTACTTAGAGTGGGTTGACATCCCACCAAAGGACTGGGGAACCGAGCCCTGCTGGCCGCCTGTAACCCGCTGGGTCACTTGGGCTAGGCATGGTCTGTGGCAGTGAAAGCTCTCTGCAGTTTCTTTATTGGCTGGGTGCTGGGAAGGTACGCAGTACTGCTTTTGCTGGGCAAGGGGAAGCCCTGGAAGGGCCTTGCCGTAAAGAGGAAGAAGGCCAAAGCAACGGCAGGGAGGATGAGGTTCACCCCACGCTCTGGACATGAGCCTGAGGCAGAGAGACGCCAAGGCCTTGCTGAGACCAGCCCCTCGTGGCTGCTGGCACGCTGTTGGTG
>NW_009266885.1:0-478 GCF_000687185.1 Egretta garzetta | reverse complement strand
TGACTTTGGGAATCCGGAACCGACACAGGAGGTCCAATTTTTATAAAGAAGGAAAAAGTACACATCTCTTCTCAGTGGCTTTGTCCTAAAACAGACTTGAAAGCATCACAAATCAAGATATTGCCCACCCTGCGGTCAACAAACAAAGTGACACCCGCGGACGACAATACCATAACTCAACCTAAAAGTTCAGCTAAGGAGAAACTCTCTGGAAAGTAATACTAGCTTTTTATGATACCTTGAATAAAACTAACCCCGAAATAACTATTAAATATGGGCTACGCTTTGATATACACAACCTGTTTAAAAGCAAAAGCAGTCAAAATTACATATAACATGAACTCCGAGGCTTCCCGGTCCCTTTACTCTTGGGCACGTATAAACATAGTAATAAACATGCAACGACTCTCCGAGAGAAGAGCCTGCATAGACAGATTAAGGGCATATAATAGGAAAGCGCTGTAGCTCCGTCCCGCCC
>NW_009266884.1:0-478 GCF_000687185.1 Egretta garzetta | reverse complement strand
CTGACACCGTCACAAAAAGACCCCTCGCTCTGGCAAGGGGGGGACTTTTTGGGGCCCCAGACCTGAACACAAGACTGCAAGTGGGGTCTCACAAGAGCTGAGTAGCAGGGCAGAATCCTGTCCACCTGCTGGCCATGGTTCTTGTGATGCAGCCTAGGGTATGTTTGGCTTTCTGGGCTGGAAGCACACATTGCCTGGTCATGCTGAGCTTCTCATCAGCCAACATCCCCAATTCCTTCTCCTCAGGGCCATTCTCAATCCATTCTCCTCCCAGTCTGTATTGATACTGGGGATTGCCCTCACCCTTGTGCATGACCTTGCACTTGGTCTTGTTGAACTTCAAGAGGTTCACCCAGGCCCAGCTCTCAAGCCTGTTAAGGCCCCTCTAGGTGGCACCCCTTCCCTCTAGCATGTCCACCGCACCACACAGCTTGTTGTCATCAACAAACTTGATTGTGAAGCAGAGGGACCCCAGACT
>NW_009266883.1:0-478 GCF_000687185.1 Egretta garzetta | reverse complement strand
TCCTCCTCGGTAAATTGCAATTTAGACTTAGAAACTTTCAATCCTTGGAGGCCCAGGAAGTTCAGCAATTTTATGCTTTCTTCTCTAACTTCCTCTTGATTTACCCCTGCAATTAGTAAGTCGTCCACATATTGTATTAGGATCAATCCGGGTTTTAGGTTAAATGTCTCTAATAGTTGTTCCAAGGCTTGTCCAAACAGATTCGGAGATTCAGTGAATCCTTGAGGTAACACCGTCCATCGCAGCTGTTGTTTTCTACGTGTCTGAGGGTCTTCCCATTCGAAAGCAAAATAGTCCCTACAACTCGGGTCTAAAGGACAGGCCCAAAAGGCATCCTTTAAGTCTACAACACTATACCATTTATAGTCAGGGGATAATTGGTTGAGTATGGTATGGGGATTTGCCACAACTGGGAATCGGGTTACAGTTCGCTCGTTAACGGCTCTTAGATCTTGTACCAGCCGATAAGTCCCATCCC
>NW_009266882.1:0-478 GCF_000687185.1 Egretta garzetta | reverse complement strand
ATGCAAGGTTTTTATAGCTGAAAGGTGGATGTTCTAATGAATATGTCACTAAATTAGTTTCCAGGTGATTGTTATTTCTGTGTGTATCTGTCTCTTGTGCCAGCTGGGCAGAAAGCTCCTGCTGTGCTTCTGCTCTCCTACGCAGGCAACGATGCCGTCCCTTCTTTTAAGAACTTTGTGTGTGTCCCTCACTGAGGCTGTAATTGAAGCAAGCAGTGGGCCATTTCATGAGTAAGCTAAATCATGCCTGCTTTGCTTGGGCAGGGTTCCAGATGGGTGCGAACCCAAGTTTTGTGTAGACGAACAACTTTTGGCTCAAGCGCTGAGGCAGATAATTATTTTTCTTCACTGCCGCTCTAACTGAGCCGCTCATCATCACTGGATCAATTCTGTTACTCCTTTTCTGACTATGTGCAACTTTTCCATCTGCGTGTTTTATTACAGCTTGCTTCTGCATTCCACATTGTTTTGCCCTCTG
>NW_009266881.1:0-477 GCF_000687185.1 Egretta garzetta | reverse complement strand
CTCACCCTGCTGGCCACGCTCTTCTTAATGCACGAGCAGGAACGCGCGGGGGCATGCATCAGCCCTGTGGGCTACCGGGGCTGTGGGTTTTTTGGGGTGGCCTGGGTGCGTCGGGTTTGGAGGGTGCCTTGCTGGAGGCCAGGAGGCAGCATCCCCTTCCTTACCCTGACATCTCCGCTCTTCTCACAGGGGCTTGAAGTTCATTCTGGTGTTGCTGCAGAGCCTCTCTGATGGTGAGCGGGACGAGGAGCATCCGAACCTCATCCGAGTGAACGCCATGAAGGCTTACGAGATCGCACTGAAGAAATACCACGGGTGGATGCTGCAGAAACTCTTCATGGTGAGCGTTCACGTCTCCACGGGTCCTCCGCAGCCTGGCTGCTCCCTTTGTTGCCCCAAGCAGGGCTTGGAAATGTGGGAAGCTGCTGATGTTTTGAGCAGTATTTCGGGGGGACCGTCTCTGCACATCCCTGCTGT
>NW_009266880.1:0-477 GCF_000687185.1 Egretta garzetta | reverse complement strand
GCTTCCATAGCTCGCTTCTTTGTAAAGGTCCTCTAATGTTAAATTGAAGCAAACCAAAAGCCCACCACCAAAATTCACCTGAATTCCAATGTTTACACCTGGTTTTGAGTCCAAGTCTAGATTTAAAGAGGATAAAGGAGGTCTGTCCATGTACAAGAATATCCTTGGATGGCTGAAAATAATAATTAAAAAGCACTGGAATAACTTTCATTAATAAACTCAATTTTAAGGTATCATCTGGCTTTTCTGACAGTCTAATGATAAACGATGCAAGGTGTAGGTATTACAGATACACAGATGTCTGTCATAAGTAAAAGCAATTATTGCTATTACTATTAATATGTCTTACACCTAGAGGCTCGAACTGAGATAAGAGTCCTACTCATTGTGCATGCAGTCAGACACATTTCTCAGTTTGCCTCATAAGTAGAGAAGAAAGGCAAACAGCCACAACCAGGCCAAAACCAAAAAAAAAAC
>NW_009266879.1:0-477 GCF_000687185.1 Egretta garzetta | reverse complement strand
TCCTTCAGGTGCCTGGAAATGGTTGCAGGAGGACGTGTGTCCCCCCGCCCCCCCAGTGATAGATGTAGGCTGACCAGCCTGAAATTCTGCCAATTCTCTTTCCTGCCCTTCTTGGAGATGGTATTGATGTCTCCCTTTCCAAGGACCCCAGAACATCTCGGATTGCTCTGACCTTTTTTAGGGCACAATCCAGAATCATGGGCAAGGGTGATGTAGAAGACGGGAGCACTTACAGTGAGCCTGTCCAAGGCAGCTGAGATGAACCTCATTGGGCCAGGGGCTTTTTCCTGGAGACACACAGAGAAATGTCGGGTTTGGGACAGGCATCCGCATATGAGATGGCCTGGTGGTCCTTTTTATGAACGCAGGGGTGTTCAAAGTCTTTGTCTTTATTATGCAGAGGCATTGCACTGCAGGAGTCCTAGTGTCTCTCTGGCTTCCTGCTGCCACTTCCAGAGCCTGGGAGGCACCTCAGCC
>NW_009266878.1:0-476 GCF_000687185.1 Egretta garzetta | reverse complement strand
TCGGCTCTCCCAGCAGCTGGAGCCAGCCCCGCGCTGACATCTGGTTTGCATAAAGCCCGGTCCATCACTTTTTAGGGTTTCTGTTCGTATTTTGTGTTGCAAAACCGCTTTCTTTCCACACTTCGCAAAACCCCGCGCTGGGCTCGGGACCCCCCTTCCTGCCTGGCTCCTGCCCCCCCAGCCCGGTGCAAGCTCCAACAGCCCCAGGATGCTCCAACAACCTCCGAGTCATCTGCCACCGTGAAGCAAAGCCATATGGCCTGGGAAGCTCCCACTGCGCCCAGCGCCCGCGGGAACGGAGCTGGCCAAGGGGTGTCCGTCTGTCCGTCCGTCTGCCGGGGCCGTCAGCCCCTCCAGCACTGCTCTGCTACGGCTCCCATGGGGCTGGGCGTGCAAAGATGCTTCAGCATTACGGGGCCAGAGGACATAACCCTGCATAGCCTTTCCTCCTCCTCTTCCTCCTCCTCTTCCTCCTC
>NW_009266877.1:0-476 GCF_000687185.1 Egretta garzetta | reverse complement strand
TCTGGGAGGGAGCCTGGGCAACCCTTATGGGGGCCCCGGGAAGGTGTCCGCTTGTGCCCCATGGCCGTGCCACAGCTTCCCCAACCCCCTGTGGCAGCCGCAGTTCCTTGCCAGCGCCCAGGCTGCTGGCACGACTCGTCTACAGGGCTAAAGCAGAAAAAGGGGCAGGCAGACAGACGGCCCATGGGGTTCCTTGGCCCCGCTGTCCATGCAACATGTGCCTGGTGGGGAGGGAAGATGGCTGACCTTCAGCCTGAACAGCAGCAAGCCATCGAGCAGGGCAGTAATGAGTTTCTGGTTACAGAGGGACCTGCGGGCTCCGGCCCATGGCTTCTTACTACGGCATGGCACGCGTCGTGGGTGGCACAGATGCCCAGCCAGGGGCCTGGCCCTGGATCGTCAGCATCCAGGATCCCTGGGAAGCGGGCACGGGGCATATATGCGGAGGGTCCCTCATCAGCCCACAGTGGGTCCTC
>NW_009266876.1:0-476 GCF_000687185.1 Egretta garzetta | reverse complement strand
GAGACAAAAACAACAAAAAAAAAAATTATTTCAGAAAAATGAGCCTCGGCAGGCAGGGGCCGACGGCCCAGTTAAACCCAGGCCCCGGCTGGAACCCGGCGCATCCGCAGCATTTGCAGCCGCCTGGAAAACAGAGGGGGAAATCCCGAATCCTTGGTGCATTCCCCTCCCTGTAGGTACGGGGACACAGGGCAGCGAACACGGGAATGGCATCTGGCTGCGGGAACGCCGTCGCTCTGGAATTACAACCGCTGCCCGTTACGGAGCCACAGGTAGAGCGGGGGACGAAAACACATCCCAAATCCTCCGTCCTTCCGTGGCCTTCGAGAGGCTTCCAGTCGCAGCCCCGCAGGTCGAGGGGTCCCGGGATCGGGGGCCCTCCGAGGAGAGGTCGCTCCCTCCCGCAGACCTGCTCCCCCCCCGGTGCAGAGGTTCCCCAAATCCCCCGATTTTTCACCGTACGAGGCACCGTAGCG
>NW_009266875.1:0-476 GCF_000687185.1 Egretta garzetta | reverse complement strand
ACCAAACCGCTTGCGGATCCCCGGGGCGAGGAGGTGGGGAATGCCTCAGCCTTTATCCCTCTTGCCTGCTTCCCCCGGCAAGGCATCTTCTGCCTACAAGCATTACCCAGGGCTTTCCCTTTCCCAGGCAGGTGGGGGTTTGTGCCCAGACTTGCGCTGAAAAGAGAAGTGGTTGCTGCAAAGGCCGCACGTGCGGTGGGAACAGCAAGGCCACGTACAGGGGCTCAGCGTTAACGCCCTGGGCTGGCTTTCACCCCCAGCCCCACACGGCACTGGCGGGAGGCAGAGATGCTCTTCCAAGACGCAATTTTGCGATGCCTCGAACTACTCTTGCTCCCCTCTGCCAAACCAGCAGAAATCTTTGAAAATGCTGACCCTGTGCTTGCAAACTGTCTGGATTTCCCACCCGTGCGCCGTGCATGCTCTGTTCCCCTGTCCCCGGCTGGCTCAGCTCTTGCTTATATGGGTGGACGCAG
>NW_009266874.1:0-476 GCF_000687185.1 Egretta garzetta | reverse complement strand
GGCGGCAGGGGAAGGCAGGCAGGTATGCAGCCCTGGACCTAGAGAGAGAGTCAGCTTGGTTTAAGTCCAGATGATTTCAGTAAGCGTTTAAAATACGCACCCGAATTTTCTATTACGGAAAAGGTAGGAAACCTTGCGCTTAACGGGGAATCGCCAAAAATACCTAGAGCGGCTTCTTCCCGTGAAAAGCTTTCATTTTTTCCCTTGCCTGCCCACGGTAGAGAGGGATGTCACGCGTTTCCCAGCGCTGAAGGTCTGCAGCTCGCCCCGGCACCGGGGAGCAGAAAAGCCACCGGCCTGGCACCGGGACCCTTGTAAAGGAGCCGGCAGACGGGGCGAGCGATAACTGCGCAGACAGAAGGGAAGAGAGAGCATCCTGGGGATGAACCTACTAAAAAGAGACAGCACGGGCTGCTGCAGTTCGCAGTCAGAAAAAGGTTTGGTTTTTTTTTTTTTTTAAAAATGCACTCTGTGGC
>NW_009266873.1:0-475 GCF_000687185.1 Egretta garzetta | reverse complement strand
CACACGCATCAGCTCCTGAAAGGGAAAAACGCTCCGTTAGAGCATCCACTACCAGAGCCGCCGGAGCTTCCCAGGAGAGGCTTCCCTAGGAAGACACGGCACGAGCTTGCTGTTTCTTGGGGTCAGCCCGCGTGGCAGCAGAAGAGCCCGTGATTTATGCGGCCACTGTCAGCAACGCTCCCTTGCCGGAGGTGCCTGTGCCACAGGAGTCACCGACCTGTATCAGTCCCTTTTCCTGCGCTGTCCACGCTGGCAGTGAGGTCCCCCAGTAAATCCCAGCTGCAATTCACATCCCCAAGAGACAGTTACTTTGCTGGGGTTGCTAGCAATCCCTGTCTCCTCCCCGTTGCCTTGGGCGTGGGGCAGCAGGTGAGCCGAGGAGGTGGGGAACGTGGGGTGCAGAGAGAGGACGCGGCTCTGGCCGGCAGCCATCAGCCCAGGCTTGAGGGGACTGCGCAGCCGTGGCCCTCAGGAG
>NW_009266872.1:0-476 GCF_000687185.1 Egretta garzetta | reverse complement strand
CGCCCACAAAGAAACTAATCCCTTCTAACGCACCACACCAAGTCATCAGCTAAACAACTTAAGCAGCGCAGCCTAGTAAAAAGAACTTGTAGCCACCGGTCTCCAGCACAGACTTGAGCGAGAAGAAACAGATTATGCATGACCTGTCTTGGATCAGGCTATGAAGAATGAAGCGGATCTGATTGATGCAACCTCCACATGAGCGGCGGTGAATATGTATTAGTTCAGGGCATTACCCTGCTCATGGTTTCGAGCTTCCCTTTGTTTACTTATTACTGCATTTACTTATTACTGCATGCTTGAAGGTGGCTCGAGATTAGAGCTTCCATTAGGCTCCTCGGAGATATTTACTAAAGTACACATGCAAATGGCTTTCTCTCCAACTTTCAAGGTCACCTGCACAAGCCTTCACCCCACCTTTCCTAATCTGTGGCTGGCAGCTTTGTGTGGCAGCACTTTGGGCGACAGGGAGGCGT
>NW_009266871.1:0-475 GCF_000687185.1 Egretta garzetta | reverse complement strand
TGTTAGGAAACCCAGAGGAAATAGGCGACTTCATCCAGGTCAACGGGATAGTCCGTGAGCAGCACTGGAGTCTTCTCAAACAACTCCCCCTTGTAGCTGCGCCACTTGCCCGCTGGCAGGTACACATCGCGCTCCTGCTTGCCCATCTCCAGGACGGGGGCCACCATGAGGGTGTCCCCGATGAGGAACTGGGAGTCAATCCTGTGAGTGGCCTCATCGCGGGGCGAGATCCACCAGATGGGGCGGATGATGGGGTCGCCCGTGTCAGTGACCTCCCCGGCCAGCTCCAGCAGCAGCGGGGCCACCAGCGACTCATGGAGCTCTGTGAACTTCTGTGCAATCTCCACCACCTCCTTGTCGTAGAGCCAGGGCGGGATGGAGAACTGCATGGAGGGCATGAAGGCCGACAGCTCCAGCCAACGCACGTACAGCTCCCGGTCGGGGATCTCCACTGCCCCATCTGTCTTGTTGGGGA
>NW_009266870.1:0-475 GCF_000687185.1 Egretta garzetta | reverse complement strand
ACCCCGCGCCGCCCGCCAGCAAACTCCAAACTCCTTTTCAAGGGGAAGAAACTGGGGCAACGTCCGAAAGAGTCGGCAAGGACGAGGCCAAAGGATGTCAGAAGTTGTAGAGAGCCCTCGGCCAAGGAGCAAAGCCCAACCGTGGAGTCCCAGCCCGGCCAGCCAAACGTTTGCACGCGCCAATTAACTCAGCCGTGGCTAGAAGGTGACTAATTGGGCTTCCAGCCCAGTGCAAACGCATGCCCTTCCACAATGGCCAACCTGAAACTTCGCGTCGCCATAAAAATCGCTTTTATGCACCCGATTCCCTACCGCAATTGTGATAAATCCGGTTTCCTCCGGAAAAAACGACCACGCCTCGCCCCCCGCCCCAGCCCCAATTAAGCCAATTCACCCCAAAACAAGGGTGGCCGTTGGGCATCCGCGGGCACGAAGCTCGGCGTGTGCCCACCCCCTTGATTTTCCCGGTTTCACC
>NW_009266869.1:0-475 GCF_000687185.1 Egretta garzetta | reverse complement strand
ACCTGCCATCTTATGTCTGCTTAGTTTCCTCAAGTCCTTTGGAAAATGGCATTGACTGCATGAATTGGGTCATCCTGATATATGTGTTAGTTGATCTTTCCAAGAGGTTTGTCACAAAGCACTGAAGAGTCACTGTTTTGTGTCTTGAGTGAAAGATGCCTCTCTAGGTGTGCATTAATTCTGACTTTTCTGCCTCTTGTCTGTGGACACTGACTTCAAAGCAATACACTTGGCTTGCATTTGCTTGGACAAAAGGAACATTCATAGCAGAAATGTGTTTCAACTTAAATAAGTGTGAGGGGACATGTAAGTGTACTTTGCAACTTGTAAATCTAATTCAGTCTAAATTGCCTTAACCAGGAAGAGAATGCTCATAAAAAATGGGAGAACTCGTGAGATGTGAATTGCTTTTTTTCACATGGTTAGTCCGGCTCTAGCAACATAACTGCATGGTCTTATTTGAAAAGGATTACTG
>NW_009266868.1:0-475 GCF_000687185.1 Egretta garzetta | reverse complement strand
GCTGCAGAACCAGGCTGAAACGCATTCTGGAAAACAGTCCTTCCCCTCCTTTTTTTTTTGAGGAATTTCACTTCAAATAAGGAAATGGCCCTGGCAAAGTATTACCTCCACTTGAAACGCTGCCACCTGAAACTGCTAACAACGGTGACCTTTTTGCTTTCCCCGGCTTCAGTGTGAAATATTAACAGTCTCCTCAAATTTGACAGAAACCAAAAATTTCAAGGGCATAAAAATTGCCTGAAATGAAACAGCAAAATTACCTGTGGAAATGCATGTAAGAAATACTTTCACACCTCCCCACCTCTTATTTGTCAGTGCTTTAACAGCCACACAAATCACTTCTGACCCATGCAGGTAGAGCCACCATTACTTTAATTACATGGTGCCGGCTGTTGTTCAGTCAATTAGACCCTTCCGTCCACACCATTTTAATGACAGCCAAGTAGCCCCAAGGCTCTCGCATCTTGTTTAGAGC
>NW_009266867.1:0-475 GCF_000687185.1 Egretta garzetta | reverse complement strand
AGCACCTGGTAGCACCTGGGAGGCTTCTGTGCTCCCCTGCCTGCCCACCACAGCCTTGGTGTGGGCAGCTGGGATGTAAATGGACAGCAAAAGGTCTGACGGCAGCCGAGCCCCACTGACGTGGTAACTCTTCTGCTTCCCCTGCCAGGGCCATACCTGCTCCAGGCCAGAGATGTCATCGGGCAACAGCACCAACATGCTCAGCTCCCCGCTGGCGTACGGAAGCTCCAGGACCTTAATTTTCTCTGCAGCCAGCACCGCCAATTTGAAGGTACTGTTCTGACACATCATTTGCACAGGTCTGCTTTCTTGCTGCAAAAACAGAAACATGAGAGGATGTGACCGGGGAGCAATTTTTTCTTTAGGCAGGCAAATGTACAAGCCCTTTGAAAGGGACAGGACTCGATTTTCAAGCATGTAGCCTTTCAAGAAGAGCTGTGTCTGCATTTTCCTCTCTTGCCTGCTGGTGTGCTCT
>NW_009266866.1:0-475 GCF_000687185.1 Egretta garzetta | reverse complement strand
ACAGCAACTCCTGCAGGCAGCCTCAGGCACATGTTCAGGAGAGGACAAGGTACAGGCAGAGCATCTGTGTACAGATCTATGTAGGCAGAGGGCTGGAGGAGACCACTTCTCCTTCCCTCACTCCACTGATTGAATCAAGATGCGTTTCTGTCTTCTCTGGCAGGGAGCAGGGCTGGCCCATGGCTTTCAGCAGTCCTAACAAGATTAGGTGTAGATCCACAGGCTTTACTGCAAAGCGTGGTTTACCTCCTTTGCTTAAGACAGACATTTTGGTGCTTTAAGTAATCACCTTTTCTTGAAAGTTGCCTTAAATGTATTGTGTTCCACAAGGATGCTGGATGGTGCTACTTTTCCAAAGATGGGGTCAGTCTGAGCAAAGCAAATGGTGACAGATCCCCCAATTCAATGGTTTGCAGCTCAGCTCATTCTCTCCATGGTTATCTGTCCATACCAATCATTCAAACTTTGGTCTTAC
>NW_009266865.1:0-474 GCF_000687185.1 Egretta garzetta | reverse complement strand
TGCATGTCCCGCCATGCCCTGCCCTGCACCCAAGTGTGCACTCTCAGTGCCAGCACCTCTCTGACTGTCGGCACCATTGCTGATCTGTGCATCGCGTGTCTGCCTGTGGGCAGGCTGGGGTAGGCTGGCTCCAGATGGTGCAAACTGGGACCCTGTCCCCAGTCAGGCCCAGTTGCCCAGTACCCCTTGTCCCTGCTGCCTGCCTGCTCTTTCAGTGCTGCTCCCAGGTGGGTGTCAGGCAGATCACTGCTCACCCTGGCCCCCTCAGACCCTGCCCAGCCTGAGGCTCTTGCCCGCAGGATGGGGGTCTCAGGTCCCTCCAGCCAGCTCTTTCTGCCGCAGGGTTAGGGACTGCTGTCACGGCCACGTACCACCCATGAGTGTGAGGGGGAGAGGCCACGGGGCCAGACCCTGGCACCCAGGACCATTGTGGGGCTGGAGGGGCCTTCCCCAGCCCCCCACCCGGCTCCCCTC
>NW_009266864.1:0-474 GCF_000687185.1 Egretta garzetta | reverse complement strand
ATCTCAACCTTTTGGATAACTCTGCCAGATGCAAATTTCTTCCCACACTGAACTGACCTGGATACACAACATGCACAACAGCACGGCCGAAACTCCACATACGGCTGGAATGTATAACGAGACTTTGTCCACACCGTCACCGAGCTTCGAGTTTTCACTGGGTGTGTTGGTGCTGCTGGCTTTCCTCATGGTGTTGCTAGCTCTGGTCACCATCCTTGGGAACATGCTGGTGATCCTGGCTTTCATCACGGACAGAAACCTCAGGCATCGGAGTAACTATTACTTTCTCAATCTTGCTATTTCTGACTTTGCAGTGGGTAAGTTGCAGCTGTGGAGGCACGTACTATTTGTTTCCTAGGAATCCTGGGAGAAGTGAGGGGGCTTCTTTTGCTGGGTGGTTTCTTCTGAGAGGACCATTTCCCAGCTGTGTGTCTAAGGGAATGGTAAGGAATGGGGAAAGCTGCATTAAGTGTC
>NW_009266863.1:0-474 GCF_000687185.1 Egretta garzetta | reverse complement strand
TTTTTTTTTTTAAAGGTAACAACTTGTGTCTCTATTGGTAGGTTTAAATCAAAACAATATTGAATAGAAAAAGTCAGGCGAATATGCTGAATTAGGAGGCAGCTACTGACATTCAGGTAAGCTGTGAGGGTAAATTTAAGATAGATATTTTATTTACAGTATCATTTGTCATATGTAGAGTGTCCACAAATGAATGACAGTATTTCCAGCGCAGCACCCCCAGCTCCGCCCCAGATTTTGCATAACTAGATGGAAAAGACCGTATTGCATTTTAGCCCTACAAGGACAGTTGTAAGAACGATATTCTCTTCTGCCCCTCCAACTTGGAAGCGCTTGCCACATCGTTACCAACGTTAAAAATAATGTGCAACACCCTCTGAAACTACACCTAGAAGTATCCAGTGAGCCAGACTCCTCACTGGGACTGACGAGGAAACACATCGTGTCTCAGGTAGTTTTAAGCCCAAAAGGTGA
>NW_009266862.1:0-474 GCF_000687185.1 Egretta garzetta | reverse complement strand
AGCTTTCCAGCTGTGACCCAAGTGCAGCAGCTAA
This sequence comes from Egretta garzetta, assembly GCF_000687185.1. Classification (NCBI taxonomy): domain Eukaryota; kingdom Metazoa; phylum Chordata; class Aves; order Pelecaniformes; family Ardeidae; genus Egretta; species Egretta garzetta. The sequence continues at coordinate 440 of NW_009266862.1, read as the reverse complement.
TTGCATTTCCACTGAAAAAAACCCCACAGCCCATTTCTCACTTCCACCTTAAGTCCTCTGATACACAAAATGCTTCATAGTAGAACCAGGGAAGTCAAGAATTGTCTACATGACCCCTCGCATTGCCAGGGGTTTTTTGTTGTCTTTATTTTCCTCTTTCCAGTTTATCATTTCTCTTGTGGACAACCATGCCAGGTACAATGACGCAAGAGAAATGGTGAGGTTTTCAGTCCTTGTCTTTGCAGCCACACCCCCAAGACCTCCAACATGCCTTTGTTCACTGGCCTACCATTGTTCTTGCAATTAGGGCTGTGGTGAGAGCCTGCCGTGGTGCATCCATTTATGTTGTGTCCAAATTAATGGAAATGATATTTTGGGAATAAAATGCTACTTCCTTAACCCACGCTGAATGTCTGGGAGAGCTCTCAAACTTCTTCCTA
>NW_009266861.1:0-474 GCF_000687185.1 Egretta garzetta | reverse complement strand
AGTATACCACACACCACTTGTTACTTTAGTTCATACAGATATTTGATTCTATTGGCTAAACAGTACAGAACTTAAATATTCAAGTATTCTCCAAAAAGAAAAAAAAAAAAAAAAAGGAAAGAAGGCAGCATTTTTGAGGTGAAAGAGCCAGGCAACCACCCATCCACCCTAAAGCAAGATACTGTCTTTTTTTTTGGAACATTTTGTGTTATTGTAGTATATGCAGATCTTCAGATGATAATTTGAATGCAATTTTATTTTTGTCTTATTACTTCCTGGATTAAAGATCAAGTATTTAAAATAAAAAGTTCAGCCATATAATATGACAAGAACCTATCAAATGAAAGGCTGGAAGAACAGTTGCCTACACGGACTTATGAGTCAGGAATCTAGAAGATATGAACATGTTCTTAAATGAGCAAGGAAATGGGTGGGAGGACATCCACATTTTTATGAAGACCAAACAAAAAAAAA
>NW_009266860.1:0-474 GCF_000687185.1 Egretta garzetta | reverse complement strand
AGGTAAGTCCAGGATTCAATCCTGTCTCCCTTGACCTGTCAGCTCAAATGGAGAGAAACATCCCTCAAAGTCAATAGCAGCTGCAGGTCATGCACCCCTGAGGCCTGGCTTTAATCTCACCATTTCTGTGCACCAGAAGAACATAAAAGCAAGGTACAAAACCAGCATGTGCACAGGACAGTTAACTTCTCCATAAGTAGGCCAAATGGTTCAAAGTCACTGAAAAGGATTAAGGCAAGAGCTTGAGTCTCTGCATGAGGACTACAGGCATCAAGCTGGGCTGCAGAGGACTAGGCTTGTTGTCTTTGCCAACTATCAGATCACATTGGTGTCAGTTCCTCATGACTTCCCCTCTCCCTACCAAAATTCCCTGCTAGTCCCACAATCACCTGAAAATGCAAAGACAGAATGTTTCAATGAGCTGGAGGCAAGAGAAGCTGGCCACTTCTGAAAGACCTATGACTTCTCACATCA